>NC_056732.1:1133303566-1133387411 GCF_019279795.1 Protopterus annectens | reverse complement strand
CTTTTGGTTCCATTCCACATTATCATTTCATCCCCAAAATATTCTCCCATTCATGAAGCTTGCCAGGGGCGGGCAGGAACAAGCCAAATATGCCCCCGGCGATTCAGGTGAACCAACTCCCCGGGCACTACCGTTTTGCCAGATCCCAGCCCTCGGCATGGGAAATCACCCGCGCAGTGTCACACCATGCTAATGAAGGCATACAGGATTAAAAGTGGTGCAGGCGGGGAAGCCCATGGAAATGTAAACCAAAAACATGGTTTACATTTTCCCAAACAAAACCCAAAGTTAGGCAGACCAGACTCATGTATTACAAAGTTAACATATGCCAATGGCGAAATAAAAGCCAATGGCACAAGAAAAGATGTACAACACCTAAAAACAACATTTAATGTCATGTCCACAGAAAGCAAGTACAACTGCAGGGCATGTTTTGCAAACAGGAATAAAAGGAAATATATACAAATGTCATAAAATGAAAGACAAATTAGGATTGCACCATAATATGCAATGGTAGGCATGGCACACCACAAGAAAGGGGCAAGGGTTGGGGGGGCCCGACAGTGTTCAGCACTGTAACTATGAATTAGTAGTCAATGCCATGCAAATGAGGCAGGTAATACTGAATCGCAAACGTCCGCTGGATTAAGGATGTACCTGATGGCCCTATAACCCCGGGAGTGTATCAGAGGTGATACATGACATCAGCAGAGGGTGTGCCACCGTATCAGTAAGCACATTGGAGCAATGCAAATCGGGCCCCCATTGCTAAGCAAAGCTGCAGGACGGGGGTGGGGAGGAAGGTATAAAACCCTTTAGCTGAGAGCACACAGGGGCGATTGTCGGGATGAAATGCCCAAAACCCAGTAAGCGGATGAAATGCCCCAATAGCAAAACAGGAAGGTCAGGGAAGAAAAGAAGGAAATCCCAAAAGCAGGGTTTGGTGTAAATGAGCAATTAACACCAATCAACTCACGGCCCAATTGGGGCAGTAGACAAGCCTGCATGCAGAAACCTGCAAAACAGGATAGGGGGGGCATAGGATTGCAAAGAAAGGAGGGGGGAATGGAATGCAAAGATAGGAGAACTGTCATAGCAGAGCAAAGCAAACCCACAGTAGATCGGCAATAGCACACATTACAAGATAAGCCAGGTCTAGGAAAGTACAAATGAAAGCAGGCAGCTGGATGCATGCCAGCAAATGGTAGGTGTAACAAATGTAAATGGAAGGGCAGGAGGTAATTCAGGCATCCAAATGTAATGCAACACCAAAGGCAGCACAATAGTGGTTCCGTTTAAAAAAACACAGAAGATACCCTGTAGCCCCGCCATACACACCCTATGACATCATCAGTGTTCACAGCAAAACAGTATAAAGTGTGAAAGCAAAAACACACCTGTGTATTCCCAAACAGCAATAGGTGTAAAAAAAATGGGGAAAAAAAGCATGGGGATGATGCCATCAGGGTTGAGAGGGTTTTGGGGGATACCAAACCACCGGACCTCAGGGGAAAGGGTTAGAAAGGGAACCTACCACACAACGGAAAGTGAGCTTAATCAACCAAAAATGGAAAAAAAAAAAAAAATTTTTTTTTTTAAAATCCCAACCCAAAAACTTTTTGGGAAAAATTGGGGCCAATTTAAACCAAAAGGTTTTTCCCCCAAACCCAAAAGAAAGGGGGAAAATACCCAGAGGTACTGGGTGCGATAGACTACCCACATACAAATCAAGTCACCCCCCGGTGAGTATGGTGGGTGCTACAAAAACCCAAAGGGGATTCCACTCCATCAACTGCCAGGTTGTGCAATGCCCGGGGCATTATCATGGATGTGTGCTGGCAGCCCTGGAAGCTCCCCGACTCCCATATCTGGCATGCCTCACAGCTGTATCAGGTATTTGTCAGGGGACATCCCACAAGGTCACCTTGTGGGGATGCTGGCTATGCACTGGAGCCATGGATAAACCCCATCAGAAATGCACACACCCCAATGAAAAAACCATAATGAGGCCCCCACCCAGAATCATCATAGACATGTTTTTGGGATGCTGAAATCACGTTCGGTGCTTGGACACATCTGGTGGAGCCTTGCAGTACTCTCCAGGCACGTGTGCCCACATCTTCATAGTATGTGCCATGCTACATAATATGATCCTGGAAACACTGCAGCAGGGTAAAAATGGGGAGGGCCTCACAGCCCACAATTGCCAACCAAAAAGGCACAGGGGGATCCAGCCCACGGACACACTGTGCCACCCCCAGTAGGCGGGCGGAGATCCCCTACCCTTTTGGCAAAGAGGAACGTAGAAAACCCTTGACAGTGTAGGCTAGGACTAACCCCCCCCACCTGCACAAAAGTAACATGGATGGCACACAAACAGACTACCTGTAAATTGTGATGTATAGGTGGCCCACTGTGAAATCCTACATAGGCACACATCAAACATTGTAAAAGCAACAGCCATTGAAACGGAAAAGTCAACACCTGAACAGTAGATGCCTATCAGCATCTGTCGTGCTTTTGTATAGGTTTCAGGTACAGTAGGTACATGCCCGATTGTCAGAGGCAAAACACCAAATGGGGCAAACAGTGACCCCCTCACCACAACATCGAGTAAGCAACTTCACTTACTGGAGCAGAGGCAATCGGGGGGCACATTTTGTAAGCACTGTCCACACAGTCATCACGGATTACCGCGTTTCTGAGGGGGTCCACAAAAAAGTAATCATGGATGTTGTGTCAAGGCAGGGGATGTACCCATGAACACATCACCCGCATGCTGCATCCCGGTCGTATGAAGGTGTAGCAAATTTGGGGGGCTAATTGTGATATACATACCCAAGGGGTACAGCCAGTAAACATCACATGGACATACCATTAACTGGACCCATCAATTTTTAAACTAACAGTTTTCCCTTTAGTGTAGTGTGGAGTAACTGCTGTAGTGTACTGCACATACAAAATGACATAATTACAACCCCAGATGTCCAAGTGGTACATGCAGTGACTGTCATGTTCCGGTCCCCCATCCCCCGGGGGTGTAACGTAATCCCCGGCCCGGGGAATGCATTCGGATGCAGGTCATCAGAATATGTGTAGCACGTTTGGGGGAAAAAGCGTTGCCCCCAGCTGGGCGATGTTTAAATGACTATACAGATATGCCGGGGTAAGTCACCGACCACGCCCGATCAGGTCAATGATGTACAGAACAGGTGACACCAGCATTAGTCACCCCTGAACAAATAGCCCCGCTCTGAAGGGGGCGACCACTGCCAGGGTGGCAATCATGTTTCAATCACCCAACACTATTGCTAGGCAAGATGAGGTGGGGCCACAGTTCAAATGACCAATGTGGGACATTGCCAGATGTCTGCAGGATGACAACCCCCGGCCAGTAAAAACCAGAACTCGGGTTTTTTATAGATAAAAAGCTTGTCCTGTAACATGTAGGTGGGTCAGATACAGAATAAGTGTGTTTTATGACATAAACTATGGGGAATATGTTTGTCCCAAAGTCACAGGCATTTGCTATGTTCACAAAAAAAGGACACAACTGCACAAAGAGGGACTGTCCCTAAAGTGGGATGGGAGGTAATTTTAAACCCTATGGCAGGTGTGTAATGTGACAGGTACAGACACAAACGGTGGAGTCCAGGAAACACAGTATACACTGACAAACACACAATGAAAGATGGCGTGCCTGTCACCCTGTCAAAATTTTTTAATATATATATATATATATATATATATATATATATATATATATATATATATATAAAAAAAAACCCAGATAAAAAGGGGATAGGGGATATATGTCGATATACAAGGGGTCACTGACATCTGCAAATATATAGATAGGTCAACGACATTAAAAAACACCTTTGAGGTACAAATAAACAGGATACCCCAACTATGGAATGTGTCACACACCACACGTAACCAGGAGGCTGAAAGACAGAAAGAACACAGTACTGGAACAGTAGAACCCGAGCAATATGCGATAGTAAGGACATGTAGTCACCCCTGGCGGGCGTCCACGGTACCTGTACAACTGTGGTTGTGGTGATGTGTGTGTATGTGTGTGTTGAGGGGGCCATGTGTGTTCCTGTGACTAAAGGGGGTGTGTCCGTCTTTGTCTGTAGGTGGCAACCCGGGGTAGATGATTACAAGGTGCGGGGATAGCTAAGGGGATGCGGTAAACACCCCCCTTTGGGGGGGACAGCCCCTGGGCAGGTGTGTCCTGACATGAAACATTACAAAGGGCAACTGTCCGGGGTTTAGGACATTAGTATGTCCCAAAAAATGCAATAGTTGCAGGAAATACTCATGCCTGTATGGAAAAAAGGAAATGTTACATGCAAAGATAAGTAGTGAAGGACCAAGAACAATAGGTATGTAATGAGGATAAAAGTATGTGCTATCCTGTGTACTGCCCTGGCCATATGTCAGCCTGTAAACACCACTGTGTGACCCAAGTGTCCAACTATGGCCATATGAAAAGGTGGCAACCATGTGACAGGGGGTCTGACACCAACACCACTGCAATGACTGCAAATATCTGGGACAGAAAACCGGGATAGTTTCATTTACAAATACCCCTGCACATTTTTACACCCGGGAGGTATGGAATTTAAAACCCCACCTGCATACCATATAGAAACCAATTAACAAGGCCCAAAGAAAATTTCCCCATAACAGAAGTCTATTAAGTGATAGCACTGTAATTGGGAAAGGGGGAAAAACACATATATAGGGAAATAGTAGAAATGCAACCCCCACAAACCGTATATGTCACCCCCACATCCCCACACTGAAACAATAGCAATACAGACCGTAACCACAGCCCAAACATCTAGTTAGTCAATTACATCTGCTGAACCTTTAACATACCTTGTGAGAGAAAATTTAAAGGCGCCATGCAAAATTGTATCCATCGGATAATGGAACAAAGGGCATGTTACAGGTGTTTGCAATAGTCCTTTATCGGGCGGGTGGGATGACAGGTACAGTCACAGGTAGAACCACATACTCAACCCCACACACAATCCACGGGGACATGACCCCAAAATAGACTTGGCTCTACACATAGCAGTTGCAATTACACAAACAAAACAAAAACGGGGTCCCCGAAGGCAGGGCAAATGGCCAATGCCCAAGTGGAGAATTCAATTATACCCCACTGTTCCCAAAGGTAATTGGAATGGAGTAGCTGCACAGCTGAAGTGCACGTAATTAGTCCCCTGGACCACCAATTCGGCAGTAAACCACATGTTGCAGGTATGGGCGTATATAAGGATGACTTGCCAGATATGCAAACTGTATGCTCATACCGTAAAACAGTTGAAAGAGTGATACAGAAAGCGATAGGGGGAAAAACACCAGAACGATATCAAGGTATGTAGAACACTAACTGTATGTATAGTATGTTCTGTTTTAAATTTAAATGTCAGTGTATGCATAGCCTGGTTTGCAGTAATTAAAAGTGCCCCCATGCATAAAGGGGGGAATGGTATTTATGTAGTGATGTCTTGCTGATCGCATTAATGCTTGTAGAAGATGTCGCCCAGCAGTGGGCCACAGGTAAACAGCACAGACAAAAGGGATGCAACATGACTTTTAAACAGAACAATGTCATAAAACCCCCCGTCAGTGGCAGGGTATGTCCAAAAGTACGTGCCATAGCAGGGGATAGTATATGTAGATATACTGTAACAGTACGCATGTGTATGGGCATATAACGTCAATGACATGTCTAAGGTGGCCCTCTGTGCAAGTAGGGTTTGAATTATGGGATACCAAAACGTGTAATGTATAGTACAGTAGATTGTTTGTCAGATATGTACACAGGAGAACAGGCATATGATGCATAACAAAGGTATCATATAGTGATGTGAGTAGTATGTAATTAATTTTGTATAAACAGTTATGATGAAATAAATAATATGTAATCCACTCTGTGCATTTGCAAAGGGAAACATTACTCCCATACTAGAAAGAAAAAGATGTGACAGACAAACATGAACATGTTTGGGTTTAAAAACAAACATATGGCCTGTAGTCGGGGACATTGTAATATGACAGCCAATCTAACTGGAAGGGCTATACCAGTAACCATGCACAAAGGACATGTAATAGCCCACAGGTTCATAGTGGGGTACCATGCAGCCAAGTCATGTGTAACAACAACTACATTTACACCAGTGGCACCTCTCTAGGGTAGTGTCCTGTGAACAGAAGAGCCATTTTAACCTGCACCCTGCACAGTACAGCCACTGCAGTGATCCCTGATGTGTCCACCATCCAAAGCGGGTATCACATGAACACTGCTACTGACTGCCCCGGGATGTACATAGGAATCATTTTCCCAAAGCATGGTGAGTGCCCGGGTCTGGGAATGCAACCTGCACATCCACCCCTTTTGGGTGGGGCACATATCCATGAGCTTTTGGGGTCAAGTGGCTTTTGTTTTGTGTATGCAGATATCCTTTAAACATATTTGCAGACATGGGCCCTGTCTTTGCAGAGGCCCCCCCTGAGTATGTAGTCCAAATGTGTACAGACATGGTGTCTGTAAAACCCCAAACTTTAACGTCAAGCTCAATAAACTCATGGCATTTTAATGTTGATTTATGTAAAGTTTGTGTAAGGTACACCCAAAGGGGGTGTTGTACCCATGGATGTGTGTATAAGTCCATTGTTCAGAGGTACAATGGGTGCCTATGTACCAGCCACACCCAGTACAGAAAATGTGGACATGTAGAAGGATATCCATGCCACAGTGGCAATGGGTAATCACAGGAGTGGGGCGACATACATGTGTCTTACAAACATGTACAATGACATGTATGTAGGGGACAAACCCTATGTGATAACCAGTGGGTGGATGGTGTACTGCAAAGGTGATGTTCATACCAAGTGTCATGCAGGTAGAGGCCATGATGTTCATATCGGTACCCTCACAGTGACACCCTATGGATGGGGTCTGTATCAGCTGGTGGACAACAAGGGGCTGGGTATGCAGTGGTCTGTAAAGCTAGGCAGGAAGTCCCTCAGTGGTAGCCTGTACCTCAGGGAAGCATATAATAAAACTGGGTATGAAGGTGTAACTGGAATGCAGTATGTGATATGGTATGCCACCCTCAGTGTGTGTTTTCCGTCCATTAGCCACTTTGCATAACATCCGGACATATGTTGTGTGTGCGGGGGATGTGTATGTTGTCAATACCAGAATGGAGAACGGTGCTGAATGGCGGAGAGGACAATGAGGCGGGGGCCCCCGTGTCATCATCAACTACTCGGGCCCTGTATGAAAGGTGTTCAACAGGTGTAGGAGGCATGCTGGGGCCAACAAGCCCAAACCCCAGCTGGCATCAAAGGACTGGAGCACAACAAAGACTCAGCGAATGATGTCCATGATGATGTGCCCTATAGCCTGCAAACAGTCCAGTGAGGTGTGTAGGGCAATAGTCCCATTTGGCAGTGGCGCCACCTGTGGGGTGTTACCTGTGTGCCAGTGGGCCACAATGTCTGGTACAAGGCTATTACTGAATATGGTGTCCCAGTGGGGAGACATGCTGTTCAGGGGTCTGTGGACATCACAGCCTGGGATTTGGAAGGGTGACAAGGGGCCGTGCCCCGGGAAATAAGAGTGCGGGTAACTTTTAGGTGTGACTGCAGGTACACGCAATGTTCCTGCAAGGAATGTGGCCCTGCAGGGAGTGAGAGGGTGTAATGTTAGCATTGAAGCCATCAGACAGCATGTTGCCAACATCACCTGTTACTGTCATGTTCCAGAGTGACATTTGTATGGGGAGCAGATGTGGGTATTGCATACGACTACTGACATACCACCATAATGCCTTGTGGTACATCTCGGAATGTGTAGTAATGTTAGTAGCTAGTTAGGGAGTATGTGATGAGGGATCCTTGGCCCTACCGAGGCTGACCAGTGAGTTACCCCACCCAGGGGAATGTACACCACTGTGCAACACCCCCCACCTGTTGTTGTAAAGTATGTCCAAACTGCACCCCAGAGTGCCCCTGAAATCTGGTGTGTACCATCATGGCTCTGTGTGGAATAGCATGAACCATTTTTGGTCTAATGAAGTGCACTGGGGTATGTCTAAATTTGCATGTGCATTGTCCACCTCCCGTGTGTCACAACAAAACTGCTGTCATCTTGTATTTGGTTTGTAGTACTCATCTACTGTGTATGCCTGAAGTGTGGGTGCGGTATGTGGCTAACAAGGGTGAGAGCAATGTTGGATTCCACCAATGAGGGAAAACCCCCAGGTGTGGAACAGCAGTCACATGTTGGTAGTGTCCATGTCAAGGATACTGTTGGTCTTGGAGGTGGTGTATGGGTTGAACCAGCCGACCCGGAGGTTATGACTCCCCAAGTTATCCTAATGTGTCAGTACATGTGCGGCTATCACAGTTAAGTGTGGGTTACTGTCAGTCTCACATTAGTAGCAGCAGTAGTTCGGACACAGTTATATGCACATGGAGCATTGTGCAAGTAACCAGCCGGATGTGTGTACAACATAGTGGAATATGGGGACACCTCAGCTGGGGGTGTGCCAGTCCGGGTTTGGCCTGGGGATGGTCTGTCTATAACCAGTCATTGCAGGTGTGCTCTGCAGAGCCAAGAGGCAGGTCCCAGTCACTGCAGAGATATTGAAGTGGTGCAGTATCAGGTGTGCCTTGCCTGCGTGCATCACAGAGGATGATGTCAAGCTTTGGGGACATGACCACTGTTGCTAGCCAGTTCCCATTCTGGTGGTGACTGTTATTGGACACTGTGCAAGACAGGCAGTAAAAAGCAGCAAGAGTCCAACATGTGATCCGTACTCCCAGGGCTGACAGGTGCAGGTCAACTGTGCCACAGCATCATGTTGTTTGACCGGTCTGTCAAAGTGGAAAATTCCCAGATGCCTGTGGAATGACAGCAGAAGCATGGACAACTGTTGGGAGTGACACAGCCCGTGTACAGTGGTAACAGGTCTGGATGACCGCAAAATGCTTCCCAGGGCTTGGACCACACCATCAGGGCTACAACACTGGTGGGCTATTGCATGTCCCTGCCCCGTAGTCTGTGCCCTGAGATACAACTTCAGTCACAAAAATGGAAGATGAGTCACACCCATCCCTGTTTGGGCATGGGTGCATAGGTTATGTTGCAGAACCAGTTACGACAGCAGGATGTAAGTGACTTTTCCTTGTGTAGCCTGCTGAGTGGAACAGCAGTGTGACTGACAGTCACCAAAGACAGGTGTGTTGTTTTATGTTATGACACCCTATTGGCTGTATGTGATGGGCACATGTCTGTGGGCTAAAGGTTGGTGTGGGTTGTGTTTGGCGATGGGGGTTCAGGTGCCTCCACAGAGTATGGGGGGGTACTGACAAGGTGTCTCCGTATGTGTGGCCTGTGGGGGGGATCATGGGGACTATGTGATGTGGGGGGTGCGTTGCCAATGTTGAAACCCCCACATGACTGTCAGGTGCAGTCAGGGTTGGTGACAGTATAACCCCCCAGCAGGGCTGCATATGTGCATCCCCCACAGGCTGTACTGTTGTATGTTGGGAGGTGTGCATTAACTGTGTACATGAGAATAGCTCTATTGCCACATGTACAACATAGTCATCATAGTGACAGGCAATAGCACTGGTACATGCCAGTTGGACATGCCTGTATATAAGTGGTAGGCCAGGTGGACCCCCTGAATAAACCACCATGTCTCACAGGTATGTGAGTGATGGGGGAAAGCTGTTGTACAGTTATCAAGCGGGAAAAAACAGACAGTGTACCTGTGAGGACTGGTGTGAAATGGGTGCTAAACTAAGCAGTAGCTCATAACATCCCAAAGGGCTCTGAACAAGTGCTGAGAAACCCCCATACATTACAGATAGGGTGTTGGATAATATAAACCCCAAAGTGTTGACAACAGTCATGATTGGTGGCACCGCATCAGAACACTCCCGGGTATGGTCTGAAAGTCCATGAACCATTATCAATGTAGATGTTAGCAGTACAGATGTACAAGACAGTACGGATGTTTGTTACAAATGCCTTTGTATGTCACAGGAGTGTTCTACTAGTGGCCTGTTGACAGACTCACAACTAAAAAGGTGCTACAGTGACATGTGCATATCACACGGTGTCAGCTACAGTAAACCAGGGTTAATGTGTTGTACCCCCCCCCATTGTAGCCCATACCACACAGACAAATGTCAGCCATCTTTTAAGGATGTGAATGGCCATGACCTATGGGCAATAGTTGTCACAGTTTTGGAACAACATACAGAATGGGCTGTGTGGGGATGTGTGACATATGTGTACATTCTGATGGATGATATCAGCAATGACACCACTAGGGGAATACCCCCGTACCCATTAAAAACACCTAGGCTGTGGTCAACATTATGGACACTGTGTTAGGGATGGTTGTGTAGACACCCCCCTGAGCTGGAGACATCCCCCGGGCCCCTTTTAGGTAGTCATCTAGGTACCCATGACATGACAGGGTGGTATCCATGAGCACGGAGATCATTGGACAGGCATACACAGCACCGGGGTGACCAATATTGGAATCACATCCCCCTCCGGGGGTAGGGCCCAGGGTGGATGGCGATACCAGCCTCCACAATACTCACCTCCAGTATGCTGTATGCTATCCACCTTGCATACAGACATATGCAACACTATGCTGTTAGACATGCTACATGTCCATAGCCTGATCTGAAAGACATACATCATGGACAACCACCGTCCTCCTAGGATGGCCACATGCTGGACAGATCCCTCTGCCATAGCTGTGACATACCCCCGCCATACCATGCAGCCGTGTCCACATAGCTGCGCATATCATCCCTTGTCATACATGGTGTGATGGCCATGGTAGATGTAGTATAAACTATCTGGATCAGTAATGTGTCACTGATGCCCCTGGTGGTGTAATGGGTTTTGGGATACAGCTAGGAAACCCACCCCAAACATGCTATGGTTTTTAACCTAAAGGGCGTCCGATAGCCATTGTCCCATGTCTATCACATGTGCAACACAGGGATCCGTGGCAGGATGTTGAACAGCTGTACAGTGCAGTGTAGATGTCTATGGCAAAACAGATGCATGTACAGGTTTCCATTTTATTTGGGTGCATTGTCACTCCCCAAGTCCATTAAGGCTGTGTCTGTGTTGATATGTGACATATCCACAGCATCAAGGTCAACAGCATTACCGTGGATACACCCAGGCATTTTAGATAGGTAAGAACACCAGTGCAGGCAAACAGACATGCCCACAAGACAGCACATGCAGTAGGAACACTAATGAGGTGACACACATATATGGGATGATATCCAATGCATACTGGGTGTTACATGTGGGGAACATACATGCCAGTCATGTTAGTGTCATGTTGATTTGCAAAGATAACTGTGCAGATGTACTAGAAATGTATGTGCAGCAGTATCACTGTACATGTCTTTTGGACCTGTCACCTTCATCATGTCTTACAGATAATCCCTCGCCTACCAGCATACAGCCACAGGAGGATGATGTCTAATCCCATACCTCCATGAGAATTTGAGGTGTTATTTAGCCATGTGCCACAGCATGCACAGCAGGGATGACCTGTGGCAGGATCTTCGCAGGAGGGTCAACAAGTGGGGGCCACAACCGCACCTACCAGCAGGTGTGCAGACACTGCACGGACTTGATACTCATGCAAAACAGCTGCCACTGCAATGCCGGGGAACAAGGTGGAACAGGTGGGGGGCCAAACCCAGCCTCCACTCACACACAAAAGAGGAGCTACTGGCCAGTCTGGGAACCCCCTGAACACCCCCCCACAAACACTAGCTGCCATCGTGGAGGTGGGTGTCTCCCAACCAATGAGCCTGGAGTTGCCTGGTAAGTCAGTACTGAACATATGGCCAGTATATCCCAGGTGCATGTGTCAGTGTACATCATGTAATGTAACAACATATGCAAGGTATGTGGACACACATGCTTTATGCTACCCTGTGTATGCACCATACCTCTGAACTGTACAGGTATTTGCAGGATGTCCAGATGTCTGCCTCATAGTGGTTTTCCCCTTAATATCTGTCCCTTTCTGGCAAATAGCTGAGGAATGGAGTCATTAAATGATGACATACTTTTGTGTTTCCCTGAAATTCCCGTAAAACCCATGTGCATGCAAACCTATTAGTTTTGCAAATTTCTAAGTTAGTAAGAGCAATATGTCACAGTTGTCCCTATATGTCCCCATCATAGTAGGCTTTGCCCAAATTTATTGTTCTAAGAGGTTGAGAGGTATGGTATGCACACATGTGCTGACTATATGCTATTGTACAGGAATGTGTTAACTTGCACTGTGCCCCCTGTGGCTGTCATACAGTCATGGATAATGTTCATACTGCTGTGTCACCCTATACAGGTACCCGGGCCCAAAAGACAAGAGTCCGGCGGGGAGACTGTCTTTTATCAGGCATGTCAAAGCATAGATCTATTCCAATGTGGCCAGTTAATACATGGATATGGCATCACCCATCACCCACACAGGCCACCCATGTGCAATATATACAACTGAAATGATACACAGACATGAAACTACAGTATTTGTCATTGCTACATGTTTTCCAGCTGTGCATACAATGGTGGAGGTGTTCTACAATGGAGGCATATGTACTATACAGTGGAAAAAATGTGGGTACACAAACCAGTCCCACAGTGAGCAGTGATATGGGCAGACCACAGGCATCACCATTGTGTTTTTCCCCCTGCAATGGTTTCACACATTGTGATGTTCCACCCGACATGTCTGAGACACTTGGTTTTGGTTGCAATATTGTCAAAATTTTCCCCATAACCCATCCCCCACATAAAAATACACCTGTTGTCTGCATAGCCCTGTGGATGGTGACATATCCAACATCTATGGGTGTATGTCATATGGGACAACACAGACATGTGTGTGAGGCCATCACATACATGACCAACACATGTGCACACATGGCCAGGGGATGGCCAGAGAAAAGCCACAGAAGGGGGATGGGGAACCCCCTGTCCCCCCCACACATGGTCCAATTACACCCTCAGCCCAAATTGTACAGGTGATGTGGTACTGCACATCCTAAATGCCTGTGCACAGCTAGTGGAGGTGTCATATGTACCTCATAAGATGTGTTGAACATGACTTGTGTCATAGCATGTTTAGTCACCTTCACAGATTCCACTGACAGTGACACCAGGCCACAGTTTGTATTTTCCCCCCCATAGGACATCACTGTTAGCTGTGCACCTTGTGTGGGGTACATCAATGTCATGGGGAAATGGTGACGTGACAGGTCCGTTTGTGTGGACATGGTTGCCAGGCAGCTAACACTCTGTAGTCATCGGCAGGGTGTCATCTGTATGTCCTCCAGTGACCTGTCACATGACACAGCAGGGTTTTGGGTGTATACACCTCAGCATTGTAGGTCACAATCCACAGGTATGTCATGGGTATGCATGCAGTTCGGGATATGCAATGGTACATAACATGCACTGTTTAAATATAGATGCCTCATGATGCCATGCAATGGCACAGTGTCTGTACATCACACTGTACAGCAATGTAGAGGCTCACAGTCCCCCATGCCCATGCACATTTGCTCAACATGCATTCTATCTGTAGGGCTTTGGACAACCCCGCAATGTGATACCCAGTACGATGCTGTTACATGTGTCAGGACACCATTGTGTCAGGCATGCATGCATGTTAATGCACACGCCAGATTACATGTCAAGGTCAGCCCATGTGTACTGTTATCCTGTTCTGGTCCACATGGTGTATCATGGGATGCATGCATACTACCATGATCGGGGAATTGCATGGATAATGATATGACACCTCCCTGCTGTAGTGTGCATTCCGGGGGTTTTTACAAACACTATTGATGTCTGAGCTGCATGCTGTCAGCTGTATCACAAGCATGCTGCATGCCATCTGTCATCTCACATGCATGGTGTGTCGGGTGTGTGTGTGTTGTGTGTGTGTGTGTGTGTGTGTGTGTGTGTGTGTGTGTGTGTGTGTGTGTGTGTGTCTTTGTTTTAGAGTCTTTCTTTGCATTCACAGGTGATGTAGGTGCTTTCCCCTCCGGTCCATCTGATAGTGTCCCCACAGATGCTAGCAGTGATGAACATATGCATGAGGTACAGGCAGGGATGTCGGGGGAATCTGTGCCAACTTGCCATCCCAGCTATGTCCCCTCTTCCCGAAAAGCCCCAACACATACCACAGTGGCCATAGAGGAAGGACAGTCAGTTGTTGTGTTGAACGGGAAAATTGTGGTGGCTACAGAAGGTGTGTCTCCACACCATGGTGGCGGGTTACTGACTGCAGATGTGCCACACAGGCATGTGGCTGGTGCTGCTGTGGGAGGACCTCTGGCAGACATGCACCTGCAGGACATGGGCAGCAGCGGGGATCACCAGACGAAATGTTCCAGACTGTAATGGGCACAGGCACTCCCGAAGGGAAACAGAGAAGGGCAGAGGCTGCAGAGGGCTGCTACCCAGTACCCAAAACAACAACATCCAGGCATTGGCAGGTGCTCAACAGCAGCTTGCTGATGTTCTGGACAGGCGATTGGGTGACATGGTCAAACCCTTTGACCGGGCATGGCAATCCGCGGCGTGAGCTGTCTGTGCTGGAACATCTGGTATGAGGCATGGGCCACAGGGTTTAGGCCAGCTACACCACCTAGTGCGGGTTTAACATGAGCCCACCTCACAGGGCCCGCCCCATAGTGCCGGTAGCAGTAGCAGTCCCTGGTGCTGCTGTCCACCCAGGTCACAGCGGGCCCCGTGGATGTGGCCCGGGGCTTGGGGGGGACAGGTTCCAGTGGCCATGTGTCGGGACAGTAGCCATTCTGTACCTCTGCCGGGTAGTCCCCGGGCAACCCCTGGCAGGCACAGGACACGTGGCCGTGTGGGTCACAGTGAGCTGTACAACCTGGTCTGTACAATCTGGAGCTGTCCATAATACCCTTGTGTAGGCCTCACAAATGACAGAACTGGGGCACACAACATGCAAAAGCAAACACAACTGTAGGGCTCCACAACACCCACATGAAAGGGAACAGACATGTCCATTCAAATCACCCCCTTACACACATGATGTCATCCATTGGTGCAGCCTATGCCCCTGGCAAACAGTATCACCCTGTGCATATGATGGCCGGCCCATCCCTGTCATCCACACCATCGGTGCAGGGATATGCTCAAATGGTCTGATGCACAGGGTGAACAGAATAGTAAATTTGAAATGATGTGTATGTTGCATTGGTTTGTGTGAATACTGAGTGCAGGGGTATGCTAAAAGGTCTGTGCACATGCAGAATAGTGGGGTATCTAACAATTTTAATTAAAGTGTATGTTGCACATTTTGAATACAAAGGAGGATTTTATTTTGTATGCAAAAGTGTAGGGAGCAGGGGAATACAAAATTGTATGTGACATCAGTGGTGTTTTGCCCAGTCATCCCTGTAGTCCAGGTGCAGCATGCATTGTGATATTTCACAGTATGTGTCTTGGTTACAACAGTAACAGCATGTTGGTAATGATGCCCTGGTTCCCTCCTATGGTGTACTGGCATGTGCCTACAGGTAGCAGTGTTTGCAGTCCCCCCTTTTAACTGTGGAGTACTCACAGGGGAAAATCAGATGCTAAAGCCTCAACCTGACTGTTGGAAAAAATCACAATTTTAACATAAACAAAGCCCCATATACTGCACCTGAAGCATGTGGTCAGTTGAACAGGCTAACAGACAGAGATGTGACATACAACCCGGGGAAAAATTACAGGTATGTTGACATGGTGCAGGGTTGTACACAGCGGTCTGGCCAATGATGAGAGGGCCACCTTTATAGCATGAGGCCACACTGTGTAGCAGTAATACCCTGTCACAGTACAGGAACATGGGCCCCATTCATGGGGTCTACCAAAATCGACACCCCATAGTGTTGAGGTGGACCCTTGCCTATGTGGTTTATCCCGTACTTTGACCCACATGACATGGCACAAAAAGGACATGCACAGGTAGCCAGTTTGGGTGGGACCGATGGCATCAACAGGGGAGTAGACTGCATCACCATGAGGGGTTAAAATCCTGTTTCCCTGTATGGTAGCATACACCCTCACACCAAGCACCAGACAGCCCATACATACATACATACATAAAAAACACACACACACACACTGTGGTGACCAGATATGTGTGTATGGATAGGCCCTGTGGTTTCACCACACCCCCGCCCTGCTTTCCACATGCAGTATGTACAGATCTCTACGGGGTACAGGGATTTTTAAACTGGGATGTAGTCCCCCCATATGTGGCATTTTGGTCACAAGCGGGCACACATGGCAGTGCTGGGAATGATACACCTGCCATATGATGAGCCGTTTTATAGACATGCAGTGGTAATGTCCGCATTTTGTGTACCAAACGTCTGGCAATTGTGTGCTATATGCACACAGGAGGATGTCAGTTTTACAGGTGTCATGTGACATACAGTTGGTAACACCTGACTGCTGTGTAGGGTTTTGTCATCACCATCAAGTAACAGTGACATGTACTGTTTGCCCTGGCATGGTAGGATGGCATGTGAAAACCCGTGAGCCCTCCCCCACACATACATCTCACAGGTGGTTACCACTTTATGTACACACATCCCTCCATACTGATGTACAACCAACCCCTTGTCTGTATGTCACCATATACAGGTGTCAATGATGGGGGTGCATTCACTGCATGTTGTGTTTGGGTTTTACGGACATTGGCCACTGCACATGCATGGTTGCTGCATGCACAACCCGATTGTACATGTGTTGGTCCAATGTGTCTCCTGTAGCCATGTTTGTATGCATTGCTATTGGTGGACATTGTGTTTTACATAACACATGGACTGTGGTATGATATTATGGGTGTCATGGGCGACTACTACAGGGGGAAAGTGTCCTCAGTCAACATTGCTACCTCCTGTACTGTGAGCATTCAACAGACATGGACCCACCTTCCATTTTTGCATATGATTGCTTAGGCCACTGTTCTGCAGGGGGCAGCAAAACAGCTATGTTTTGTTGTGTGTGGTCCATGCCCCATCCACACAATCACATGTTTGACATATCCAAACATGTGTTTGGTGTACAGCAAACCCCATCTGTCACAGCTGTGTAAGACCGGGGGCCCCCGGTATGTCTTAGCTGACCTGGTCATGTATAGTGGTATAAGCAATGCATAACACCTTTGGAACCCTGTCAGTACATGTGTACTCTGCACAGTTGCTGAGACCTCTGTACAGTCCACTGGGCTGTGTCACATGGTGTTGTGGTAATGTATGGCTGTGTATTGCTGCAGCCAAAAATGGTGATGTCTGGGCTACAGTGTAGACTGGGGGGTGTGGTGATCTGCACCTGTGACAGCTGTGATGGCAGCTGAGTGTGTACCCTAGTGTGATGCCCTTTCGGGGGACAGTTTACCTTTCTGTGCCCTTTGTTTAGACTCCCTGCATGCAGGGGCCCATGCGTACAGTTCCCTGCCCCTTTGTTTAGACTCATCTGCATGCAAGATGGCCCCTTTTCAACTGCTTTTGAGCATGCCCAGTGCTGTTTGTGATGGAAAACATGACAGTCCAAACTGGTTCCTGTTGAGACTGCCCGCATGCAAGGCGGCCCCTTTTCAACTGCTAATTTTGAGCATGCCCTGCTGTTTGTAGATGGACACACATGACAGTCCAAACTGAGCTCTTTTGTGTTGAGACTCCGCCCGCATGCAAGACGGCCCCAACCCGTGTGTGAGCATGCCCAGTACACTTTTTGTGATGGACACATGACAGTCCCAAAATGAGCCCTTTCCCTGTTGAGACTGTTTTTAGCAAGCCTTTTCAACTGCTAAGTGTGTGAGCATGCCCAGTACACCGTTGTGTTACCAAAAGTCCCGGGATTTTGGGTTGGCCATTGACACCTTTTTTGTGTGATGTTTGCATGGGCATGGGGTTTACATCCTGTATGCCATGGTGGTCATCCAGCAACAGATGTCCATTTTCAACATCACGATGGATGCCTATGAAACACTGGGTTCTATCTTGAAGGGTGTACTGTCTGTGGCGTGTGTGTCTATGTTGTTGTTTTGGTGTGTTTTTTGTTGGGTCACACCACTGCCATGTGTTTGTCTTTTCCGGGACAGTAAAGTCTGTATGCTTTCAGACTGATCACTCTCTATACAATCCCTCGCCCCTTTTCCTTTTCGATGATGAAAACCTAGAAAATGCCTCTGGGACTGCTGTGTTTAGTAATCTTTGGGAGTGCGTTCTGTTGGTTGCTGTAGTGTGATAGGGTGTTAGGTGTATGTTTACTCCCAGCCCTGCCAAGTGTGTGTTTCCAGCTGCATGACAACAGTACATTGCTTTTTCAGTATTCACTCTCATAACATCCCGGCTTTTGCCTTTGATTTTGTCTGCAGGCTAGGCGTATGCCTTTTGAATCTGTGATTTATAATCAGGGCATGTTCTGTAAATGCATAATGCTGTGTGTGGTAAGGGGGTTAGGTTTTTGTTTCTCCCAACCCTGCCAGTGTGTGTGTGTGTGTGTGTGTGTTTTTTGTTTTGTTTTTTTATATATATATATATATATATATATATATATATATATATATATATTGTTTTAGATATTTTTTGGGATTTTCACTCTTGAATGTGCTGCATTATCTGTTAAAAGCACCTTGGATGTATGTACATCTGCTATGGGTCTGTGATGGACATACTTTTGCTGTAGTGTTGGGTTATTTGTGTAGTGACCGTTATTGTGTTGTGGGTTTCAGGGGATTGGGAAAAAATGTTAGTACAGCACCTTTGAATGGTCATATGCACATCTGGGCCGTCACAGTGGGTTTTTACATTTGGGTAGAAAGGCTCATATCCTTAATAACACAATTCTATGCAACTCAGGTTAACATTACAGACTCACGTTTATCCACAGGTTTGGGACAGATCCCAGGACTGTATGTTTTGACAGGTGCAGGACTGGGTTGTGTTGGATGCATGGAGGGGTGTCCATGGCCAGTAATGGGATCTCTACAGCCTGGGAGGTGTCTGTGACTGTCCCCAACCTCCTTTTGGGTGACACATGCTGTACCTGTGTATATGCAGAAAACACACTTACCACAAACAGCTTGGCTATCACCACAAACCCATTGCATCACCATTGGGCCATGCCCAAATTTTCCCACACACACACACACACCCTGTACATTGGATGGCTCAATGACAGCTCTGGAAATGTAACACCACAAACCCCGTGCATATGATGTCACCTGTGACCACCTTTTGTGTAACATTGATGCAGGATCAGACTAACCTGGTGCTGTTTCCCTGGTGGCTTTATTCCACTGTATTGATGTTAGCATGCTGTTAACACACAGTGTGTTACTTCCAGGTGTATATCCCGGCATGATGCATTGCAGCTATGACCATCAATGTAGCATAGTTTTCAGCACTGTTAATTCTGACGATGTATTCTCCATCCATGTGCCATTTCACCGATGTGTGTAGTATTGGCAGCATGTGTGTCTGAGTGGTATTTTGTGTGTGTGTAGTACACATGTATACATGTTTCAAATGCATACACTGGCATCCCTTACATGGGGTTCACCATTGGCACTAGCCTTCTTCCCCCCACACAGGCTAACACCGTGCACAATGCTTACTGGGGTTACTGGCCGGGGCAAAACACTGTGGGGAGGTTTGCAGGTCACATTTGGTATCCATGGCATACACCGGTCTCCTGACGTTCCCTAGGATAGCTCATAACATGCCTCTTCCACTGAGTACTGACAGCAAACATGTGACACTGCCCGGGTGAGATTACACTGTTGTATACATACACACGCATCTTGTCACCTATCTTCACTCTAAAGTCCCCCTTTAAACCCACACTACACTTTGAGGTTTTGGGCCCCTATGGCATGACATGTTGTGATTCACTATCCTCAGGGCCCCATTGCCTACAAATGCTTTTAAACTCTGACAGGCGCTTCCACACATAACAATGATCGTGTAGCCATGTTGTTTTCCCGCTTGCCATTCATCTGCATGGACTAACATCTAACTAAACCTACATTTTGTATTTTATTATACATATTTGACTTGTTTTTTAAGTGCAGGTTCTGGTGGCCCCGCCCCCAAAATGGGGGGGACAACTACTGTTTTTTTGATATCCAATGGACAAAGCTGCCACTGGCCTTGGACTTGGACATTGGCATGTTTTTTGATTTTATTCCTGTTTTGCAGCTGTCATTGCCCGTTTTAACGTTAGTCGCCCAACATCCAGGTACATTTCTGCACAAAATCTCTTTGGGAACACTGTTTCATGTATCGGGGTAATTACATCATTTGCATAGCTTTTTACAAATGGGGTATGTTGCAAATCCCCAAAATTGTCCGTGCAATGTTGTTTTTAACGGGCTTGCACCCCATGTTTGCTGAATAGCCTGGCAGTCATCTTTCCCTGCTCTCCTCAATCCATACCCGGAACCTGTATCATGGCCTAGGTTTTCTGTGTGCTATGTCTATTTGTGGTGTATGCATGGCTGTGGGTATGTCCCCCTGTTTTTGGTAAAGGTGACAGCCCTATATACTTCATGTAGACTGCTGGGTCATTTGACATGTCAGCACATACCTGCAGCCAATACGAACTTCCTACTGCAGCCTTTTTATACCTTCTGAGTTATCTTGCATTGATAATGCTGTTTCCTCAGACATGTATCTGTTTCTGATCATACCTCTCAACCTCCTAGAGCAAAACATCTGTACAAAACCTAACATGATGGGGGACAAATAGGGAAGATTTTAAAAATTTTTTAAAAGTAGATAGTTGACATTAAAAATAGGTTTTGCATTAGTATGACTTTTTGGGGTTTGGGGGCTTAAACTCAAATGTTTGTCATTATTTAATGACTTCAGTTCTCAGGTATTTGCAGACAGGTACAGATTGTGAGGAACACACCAAACATATGGGGATACATCTGCACATTCTGAGACTCTGTACATTTGGGGTATGTTTCTGATACAGGATATCAATTTTCTTACACCAATACACAAATATGGGCCATCACAGGCCAGATGCCTTTCATTCCTATTGCAGGACACACCCCCCCGAGGTTTTTATTCCTCACACAGGCCAACAGGTGCTTATCCACACTAATTATTCTATCATGTACCTTATGTGTTCCCGGGATTTGCGCTTTCCGTCAGTGGCAGAGCTGCAGTATGGGGACTGGACACTGTATCACACTGCATGACACCCTGAGGGACACATGTCTTTTAGTCTATTAACCTTCCACATTGAATTTCACAGGCCATCGTTGTCATTCACATTTGTGGTACATGCTTTGTTTTACATGTTTTTTCATTTGTCCTGGCGTCTTTCTTCTCACCTGTCCACCTAGTATCACTAGTTCTGTACATTTATTTAGGACAGGTTACCTTCATACCCCCCCTGTACACATTATGGGTAAACCCCGGTTTGACCTATGATTCTTTACATTTGTCAATAATGGCCCTTTTTGGTAGATTGCTGGCAAGGACGGCGGTTAGGTGATAATGACTGACATTTCTATTTCATGTTTTCTAACTCTCATAACATTTGTATTCCCGACTAACCCTTATTCTATCAATGTTCTGACTTTGTCTGGGGATATTTAATATAGTCCCCATTTGTATTTCATGTACTATGCCTTGTCCAGCTGTCTTATTCTGAAATTTGGGGTATGGTTACCATCTTGGTTGCCCCATGTCCATCCATGATAATCCCCCATGACACTGATATAGGTCCCATGTCTTCCCCAATGGTTTAAAAATATCCAGTAGATGGGTTGCACCTTTTTTGGGGAATATAGGCGTGTGCTATACCCACATAGGTTTTTGATCACTCCCATGGGGGCCCCAATAGATCTGTGCCAACCAACACCTAGGCCCATTTTGCATACCCATGATTCCCATACCTGACACCCCCACAGTACCCATTAGACATGTTTAATGTGGCGATAATAAAGGGGAGGGCAATTCTGAGCACTTTCCCCCCGGATATCAGGTGCCATACATTCTTCGACCCATGTGTTATTACCCTTGCACCTGCTACTGTTGCATGTACAGCTATATGTAGTTGCAGTTGTGACCCTTTTTCATCAATGACGGTTGCACTTCAGGGGTCAATTTTTTGGGGGCCTGCAAAGGACACCTATATTCATGTTTAACGGGAGAACTTGCAGGCCCTGTCACACTGGTACTTTCCGGGGAATTTGGGTTTTGGGAAAACAGCAGTGTATTTACCCCTGCATGTCTGTTTGTCTATCCATAATAGCTATATTTACCTATTTATGTACATGTGTTTATGTACAGGGACATATGTTTTTGTTTTATATATCTATTCATGTATCGTGTGTTAGAAAATATATATGTAAAATACATATGTCTGTACATTCCTCATTTCATAATTTTTTTTTAAGTTTTGGATATATTTTTTATTATATATATATATATATATATATATATATTAAAATTAAAATCCATATCATACCTTTCAACTGTACAGATTTTGCTGCATGGCTTTTGCCTCTTATCTTTGGGCCATTTTTTCCTTGTGTTTTTGGCAATTTAGTGGCATATCATTAAAGACTGACGTTGGTTTAAAGACAAACATTTCAGGTTTATTCATTCCCTTCAGAGAATCCATGCTAGGAAAACCTGTTATTCTATCCACTTTCTATGTTTTTAGGGCAATATCTGGGGTTGTCCCTATTTGTACCAGGTTTTTATGGCTTTGTCCAGTTTTACTTTACAGGGGGTTGGTTTAGCCATGTACATAGAAAGTGGAAAACAGCATTCATTTGCTATGCTGTGAGGGGTTAAAACCAAACTCACTTGATATCCTTATTGTGGGTTACATATGTTTCATAGATAATTTTGCACGGGAAATTTCTAATTCTGACCGTAACAGTTACATATTTTTTCCGGTTTATGGACTGCGGAAAAAGTTCACCTTTACATATTTAAATGTGTGTACAGCCCATTCATTACACTTTCAAGTTATATGTGCAGTGGTGGAGGTCAACCGGGGCTGCCCTTGGCCCGGGTGCCCGGAAAACCCCTATTCATTGGTGTTCTCCTCATTGATATGCATACCCATAGTACTTAGCTACATCAACATATGCCTCACCCTTCACTTAAAACCGGGTTTCCCTTCTCCTGCTGGGAAAAATGGTACTACATATTACACATTCCCTATTGCCTACTGCTGTGGACTTAGCTGCATTGTTAATCACTCAAAAGCAGAACACCAAGGCATATAGTCCGGGACATACAGGTCTTTGATTGTCAGGGTGTTCATGTAGTGATCTGGGTTTGGGTTGTCCACTGGTGAATGGAACTTCCCCCGGGGTTTAAATGTCAGATGGGATATGGACAGGAGCTCCCTATTTAATTTTTCCTTTTTTATAGACACAGGTGTTTGGGCACCTGTCAGCAGCTTATTCTGTTGGCAATACATATTATGGGTGGGGTTGTTACAGTCCATACTCCCCGGTGAGGGGGGTTCCCATTCACATTTGACTATTACCTGTATACAGTCCGGGGTTATTATTTTGGACATGAAGTGACTACAGGTATGCAGTTGTACATTACACAAATGTGAAGGGGTTTTTACTGTAAAAAGTTCCTACCTCTCAACCTCTTAGAGCACCAAATCTGCAAAACCTACATGATGGGGGACAATTAGGGACACATTTTTAAAGATTGCTCTTACAAGCTTAGAACATTGATAGAAATGGGGTTTTTCATTAGCATGACTTTTCTGAAGGATGTGGAGTCTTAAACTCAGGATATTTCTCATTTTTAGTGATCAATTCCCCAGCTATTTACCAACTGGTGCAGATTGTCGGGGGCACACAACAACAATATGAGGCAAACCTCTGGTCATTCTTAGGTTGCCACCTTTTCAAATGCCCAAAGTGGGACATGTTCTGTAGAAATGTCAGATTTTCCAGGACAAAACATACCTACAGCCATGCGTAGTACAGAACTTAACTTTTTTGCACAAATAAAAGCTTATTCTAGTAACATTTGAATTGCTTATGCTAATTCACATAACATACAGAAGTTTCATATATAAAATAACTGTTTTATGCAACTTTAAAAAATTAGGAAATAACTTGTCCCAAAATCTCAGGACATTTGCTATGTCTTGATTTTTTCACAGGACACAACTGCCTAAGAGGGACTGTTACTTGAAATGGGACATGCAATATCTGACAGTTGGGGGTATGGGGACCTCTTTAATATGCTGTTGTGTTCTGGCACAGCAGTAGCTCAGCATTAAAGACTGCAGTCGGAACGTGTGACAGACAGTTGGGTTTCAGACTTCATACCTGGACATTAATGCCAATGTGCAAACTGTTATTCTATCATATTTCTATGTTTCTAAGAGCTACCCTTTTCAGATTGTCCCTGTTTTTTGGGCCTTTTTCTCACTTGTATTCAAGGGTCTGTCCAGATATCTTGCTCACACAGGTTGACAGGTATGGTCCACCCGCACACAGTCAGTGTCCCTCACACTTGATCAGGGTTGACCTGTTTACAAATGTCTTCCTCACCCTCACCATTTGCCACTATCAAATGTGTGCATTATATTCTCCCCCCTATTCGTGTCTGGACACGTGCATCACGGGGAAAGGGGTTTTATCCTGGGTAGTAGGTTATGCATGCCCACTTAGGGCTGGACAGTGTCATGGACCTCCACTGCCCTTCTGACTTGTGTCCAGATATCTACAGGATTGGACATCATGTTATACCCATTCTACTATTTACACAGGTTGGTTATCCCATTAGGGATATCCCAAAAAATTTGGGCAAGACCAAAACAAGTCAGATAAAAGATTTTGTGGCTTTAAAAGGGAGGGGTTTTACATGCAGGGGATACATGGTTTGCAATCCTGACACTGCCTAGGGTGACAATACCTACTACATATGCGTAGGGGTCACTGTGTGTAGCTTTTCTGCAACAAACCAGTGGACCAAGACGGGTGGATTTGGTGGATGTTCTGGTATGGGCAGGTTTTGTGGGTGGAGGGTATGCTGGGTAGGCCATTATGCATCCAGGTGTGTTGCATTTGTTATGGCCAGTTCCATCAGGACCCATCTGTGGGTATGTCGGGGGCATATCTATACATTTGTCTCCCCATTTCCATATTCATATGTTTGTGGGATTGTGTTCTACATATGGCCTGTCTGCTTGTCTTGCAGCTGTTTCTACATGTGGTTGTGTTTCTTTCCACTTCACCCGCCCCCTCACACCTCTGGTTCACCTTTTCTGCATATGACACAGTATCGCCTTTGAGGATTTTCCATTAACCACCCCCCCCTCACACACCATCACACCCCAAAAGCACTACTTTGGTTGTTGGCCCATGACACGCCAGAGTTAACATTGACTACCCTACATGTGTGGGGACCTTTATGGTTGTGTGGACTACCCTGCCATGTTTGCTTTCCACATGCTATACCTCCCCCATAGGGCCCAATTACTTTCATTACTTGGTTGGTATATCCGGGGACTACCCCGACTGTGTCACATACACAGGATTATACAGCTGACTTCCCGGGTTTTGCCAGCCTGTTGTACTCATTGGTAGGATGGCACCTTTTCCTATGTCCAAGCTATTTTTCACATGTCCTACTGTTGTGGACAATGCCTCCCACAGTCGATGGTTGTGTTTCCACCTTTTCAATTGGCCACAGTGTGACATTTGCGGTGAACACAGCATATTTTAACCCCACATACCCACGGGCAGTTGGCAGATAGAACTTACAATTCTTGCCTATATCTAAGCTTATTCTTGTAGCATTTGGTTTTTTTCTGTTTCTTATGACATTTATGTAATATCGTTTAGTGAAATATGTTTAATGCAACTATTACGCTACAGAATAATTATGTCCTATATTCTCTGGACATTTGCCATTTTTTCATGTTTGTGTCAGGACACATCTGCCCACAGAGGGACTTCCCAAAGTGGGACAGGTGGTAATCTTGGGGAAGTGGATCATACTGTTCCTTTCCCCCATGTGTCCTTATTGTTTTTTAGCTGTTTATATGCTCCTTCTGTTTCATTTACAT
Source organism: Protopterus annectens (assembly GCF_019279795.1). Taxonomy (NCBI): domain Eukaryota; kingdom Metazoa; phylum Chordata; order Ceratodontiformes; family Protopteridae; genus Protopterus; species Protopterus annectens. The sequence continues at coordinate 1,133,361,202 of NC_056732.1, read as the reverse complement.
GGGATGCTATTTCCTTCACATTTTATTTGAAATACGGACATACCTTTTGTATGTGACTATTACATGCCTTGTGGGATATGATTCGGGCATATGGTCACTACATATATCTACATTTTTCATGTATTTTGTTATGGACACATCTGCACAGCTATGTTCCCCCCCTCACATTATGGGTCAGCTGGTGACCCTCTCCATTGGGCTGGGTACCTACTGGCGGGGTAACATATGAACGTTTCACTTCCACATGGTATAGCTATCAACACTATGTTGGACTACGGGCACATGGTTTTCATGTCATTTGTTCAAGGGTAGGGACCCCTTATTCCCTACCGGGATTTGTGTTTGATTCTTCAATTTTTTGTTCGAGGGACTATCTTGCATGCTTTGCATACGTTTCAGTATCCAGGACACTGATAGGTGGGTTACTATTGGGGAAAAATAATATTCAGCAGTTTAGGTTGCTCCCGACAGCCACATTGACAACCCCCTGTGCAACCTTAATTTCACTCCCCACTTTTCCCATGCCCGTGGCTGTGGTGGGTCCCCCTTTATTAATATGCATATGGGACTACTCCAAAATGCTCGGACGGCGCAAATTTGCTGGCCTTGCGCCGAGCTTCATAAATGGGTCTGTCTTCTCACCCATGAAAAGGCAGAACTGTCACTTGGGTCATCCTGCTCAGTTAGTTTTAACAAAACATCATCATCTGTATGTCCTGATGCCAATTCTGTTATCTGCTCCAATTCAATAGACTTGTTTTTTTCCCCCATGTTACATTGGATGGCTCAATGACAGCTCTGGAAATGTAACACCACACCCTGTGCATATGATGTCACCTGTGCCACCACCTGTGATGTGTAACATTGATGCAGGATCAGACTAACCTGGTGCTGATGCACATAGTGGCTTTATTCCACTGTATTGATGTTAGCATGCTGTTAATACACAGTGTGTTACTTCCAGGTGTACATCAGCAGGCATGATGCATTGCAGCTATGATCATCAATGTAGCATAGTTTACAGCACTGTTAATTCTGATGATGTATTCTCCATCCATGTGCCATTTCACCGATGTGTGTAGTATTGGCAGCATGTGTGTCTGAGTGTGCAGTATGTGTGTGATGTGTGTAGTACACATGTATACATGCTTACAAATGCATACACTGGCATACACGACATTACATGGGCTTCACCATTCGTGCACTAGCTTACTCATTCCTCCACACACAGGCTAACACACGTGCACAAATGCTTACTCGGGCTTACTGGCATGCATGGGCACAGACACACTCTGGGCAGGTTTGCAGGTCACATCGGTGGTATCCATGGCATACACCGTTAGTCTCCTGACGTTCCCTAGGATAGCTCATAACATGCCTCTTCCACTGAGTACTGACAGCAAACATGTGACACTGCTCCGGTGAGATTACAGTGTTTTATACATACACACTCATGTTGTCACCTATCTTGTACTCTACAAGTCCCCTTAACCTACACTACACTACACTGTAGAGGTTTGGCCCATATGGCATGACATGTTGTGATTCACTATCCTCAGCCTCACTTGCATCACATTGCCTACAAATGCTTCGTTACATCTCTGACAGAGCGCTTCCACACATAACAATGAGTACGTAGTAGCCATGTTGTCTCCAGCTTGCCATTCATCTGCATGGCGTACTAACATCTAACTAAACCTACATTTTGTATGTATATTATACATATTTGACTTGTTTTGAAGTGCAGCGCGTTCTCGTGGCACTGCGCTACACTTCCACACCGGAGATCGGGGGAGGACAACTACTGTTTTATTGATATCCAATGGACAAAGCTGCCACTGGCCTTGGACTTGGACATTGGCATGTTTCTTCGACTGTATTCATACTGTATTTGCAGCTGTCATTGCTCTGTTTAGTAACGTGCAGAACGTTAGTCGCCTAACATCCAGGTACATTTCTGCACATAACTCTGCTCTTGCACGGACAGCTTACTGTTTCATGTATCATGTAATTACATCATTTGCATAGCTTTCACTTACCAGTGGGGTATGTTGCAAATCACAACATTGTCCGTGCAATGTTCATGTTACGGGCGGTCATGCATGCCCCTACGGGTGTTTGCTGAATAGCCTGGCAGTCATCTTTCCTTGCTGTACTCTCACTCAATCCATAAACGCCGGAGGCTTCGTGTATCATGGCCTAGGCTTTGCTGTGTGCTATGTCTATTTGTGGTGTATGCATGGCTGTGGGTATGTCCCACTGTCATCATTGGTAAAGGTGACAGCCCTATAGGTACTTCATGTAGACTGCTGAGTCATTTGACATGTCAGCACATACCTGCAGCCAATACAGAACTTCCTACTGCAGCGCTTTTCATACCTTCTGAGTTATCTTGTGGTCGATAATGCTGTTTCCTCAGACATGTATCTGTTTCTGATCATACCTCTCAACCTCCTAGAGCAAAACATCTGTACAAAGCCTAACATGATGGGGGGACAAATAGGGGAAGATTTTAAATATTGCTCTTACAAACGTAGATAGTTGACAGTATAATAGGTTTTGCATTAGTATGACTTTTCTGAGGGATTTGGCATCTTAAACTCAAATGTTTGTCATTATTTAATGACTTCAGTTCTCAGGTATTTGCCAGACAGGTACAGATTGTAAGAGGAACACACCAAACATATGAGGCATACATCTGCACATTCTGCGAGACTCTGTACGGTTGCGAGGTATGTTTCTGATACAGGATATCAATTTTCTTACACCAATACACACAATATATGGCACCATCACAGGCCAGATGCAATTACATTCCTATTGCAGGACACACCCACCCAGAGGTTTATATTCCTCACACAGGCCAACAGGTGCTTATCCACATTAATTATTCTATCATGTACCTTATGTGTACGCCGGTATTTGCGCTTTCCGTCAGTGGCAGAGCTCACGTACAAGTATGGGGGACTGGACACTGTATCGGTGACACTGCATGACACCCTGAGGGACACATGTCTTTTGAGTCTATTAACCTTCCACATTGAATTTCACAGGCCATACGTTGTCATTCACATTTGTGGAAATACATGCTTTTGACTTGTACATGTTTTGTCATTTGCCCTAACGTCTTTCTTCTCACCTGTCCACCTAGTATCACTAGTTCTGTACATTTATTTAGGACAGGTTGCCTTCATACCTCTCACCTGTACACAATATGGGTAAACGCTCCGAGGTTTGACCTATGATTCTGTTACATTTGTCATAATAATGAGCGTTTTTGGTAGATTGCTGGCAAGGCATGACGGACTGTGCGGTTAGGTGATAATGACTGACATTTCTATTTCATGTTTACTAACTCTCATAACATTTGTATTCTTGACTACACCATTATTCTATCAATGTTCTGACTTTGTCTGGGGTATATTTAATATAGTCCCAATTTGTATTTCATGTACTATGCCTTAGTCCAGCTGTCTTATTCTGAAAGTTTGGTAGGTATGGTTACCATCTTGGTCGTACGATTGTCCATTCATGATAATCGCCTGCCTGACACTGATATAGGTCCCTATGTCTTCCCCCAATGGTTTACACGATATCCAGTAGATGGGTTGCACCTTTTTGGAGAATATAGGCGTGTGCTCTACCCACATAGGTATATTGATCACTCCCATGGGGCATACCTAATAGATCTGTGCCAACCAACACCTAGGCCCATTTCTGCATACCCATGATTCCCATACCTGACACCCTCCCACAGTACCCATTAGACATGTTTAATGTGAGCGATAATAAAGTGTGAGGACAATTCTGAGCACTTCCCACTCCGGATATCAGGTCGTATGTCATACATTCTGTCGACCCATGTGTTATTACCCTTGCACCTGCTACTGTTGCATGTACAGCTATATCGTAGTTGCAGTTGTGACGTCTTTTGCATCAATGACGGTTCGCACTTCGTACGGGATCAATTTTTGGGGTCCTGCAAAGGACATCTATATTCATGTTTAACGTGTAGAACATTCAGGCCCTGTCACACTGGTACTTTCCGGGCATTGGTTTGGAAAGCAGCAGTGTATTCACCTTTCATGCATGTCTGTCTGTCTATCCATAATAGCTATACTGTGACCTATTTATGTACATGTGTTATATGTACAGGGACATATGTTTGTTGTGTATATATCTATTCATGTATCGTGTGTGTATAGATATATATATATGTACATATATACATATGTCTGTACATTCCTCATTTCATAATTTGCTTTGGTTTAAGTCTGTGGATATATGTGTATATATATATATATATATATATATATATATATATATATATATATATATCATACCTTTCAACTGTACAGATTTTCGCTGCATGTACAGCTATTTGCCTCTTATCTTTGGTCCATTTTTCATAACCTTGTGTCTATCTGGCAATTTAGTGGCATATCATTAAAGACTGACGTTGGTAAATAATGACAAACATTTCAGGTTACAACTTCATACCCTTCAGAGAATCCATGCTAGTAACACACCTGTTATTCTATCCACTTTCTATGTTTTTAGGGCAATATCTAGGGATTGTCCCTATTTGTACCAGTTGTTTTCATGGCTTTGTCCAGTTTTGTACTTTACAGGGTTAACAGGTATGAGCCATGTACATAGAACGTGGAGAAAACAGCATTCATTTGCTATGCTGTGAGTGGATTACACACGCACAGGCTCACTTGCATATCCTTATTGTGGGTTACATATGTTTCATAGATATCTGTGCTTACATGGACTTTCATAATTCTGACCGTAACAGTTACATATCTGTATTCTGGTTTACAGACTGCTGCGAAAACACACGTTCACCTTTACATATTTAAATGTGTGTACAGCACGAACGCATTCATTACACTTTCAAGTTATATGTGCAGTGGTCGGAGGTCAACCGGGACTGCATTCACATTGGCCGGATGCCGGAAACACTATTCTATTGGTGTTCTCCCTCATTGATATGCATACCCATAGTACTTAGCTACATCAACATATGCCTCACCGCTTCACCTACCACACAGGCGTCCATTCTCCTGCTTGGAAAAACATGGTACTACATATTACACATTCCCTATTGCCTACTGCTGTGGACCCCAGCTGCATTGTTAATCACTCCGAGGATATGCAGAACACCAAGGCATATAGTCCTGGCACATACAGGTCTTTGATTGTCAGGGTGTTCATGTAGTGATCTGGGTTTAGGCTTGTCCAACTGGTGAATGGAACTTCCCTGGCCGAGTTCAAATGTCAGATGAAGCATATGGACAGGGAGTTTCTCCCTATTATGAAGTTTTACCTGTGTTTATAGACACAGGAGTTTGTGCACCTGTCAGCATCATATTCTGTTGGCAATACATATTATGGGTGGGGTTGTTACAGTCCATACTCCACGGTGAGGGATGTTCCCATTCACATTTGACTATTACCTGTATACAGTCATACGTGGATTATTATTTTTGACATGAAGTATCTGCATTACACAAATGCGGACCATACCTCTCAACCTCTTAGAGCACCAAATCTGCACAAAACCTACATGATGGGGGGACAATTAGGGACACATTTTAATGATTGCTCTTACAAGCTTAGAACATTGATAGAATACTAGGTTTTGCATTAGCATGACTTTTCTGAAGGATGTGGAGTCTTAAACTCAGGATATTTCTCATTGTTTAGTGACGTCAATTCTCAGCTATTTACCAGACTGCTGCAGATTGTCAGAGGCACACAACAATATGAGGCAAACCTCTGGTCATTCTTAGGCTTGCCACCTTTTCAAATGCCCAAAGTGGGACATGTTCTGTAGAAATGTCAGATTTTCCAGGACAAAACATACCTACAGCCATGCATAGTACAGAACTTAACCTTTTTTGCACAAATCATAGCTTATTCTAGTAACATTTGAATTGCTTATGCTACTTCACATAACATATAGAAGTTTCATATATAAAATAACTGTTTTATGCAACTATTAAAGAAACTTAGGAAATAACGTTGTCCTAAAATCTCAGGACATTTGCTATGTCTTGATTTTTTTCACAGGACACAACTGCCTAAAGAGGGACTGTTACTCGCAAAGTGGGACAGGTGGTAACCCTAGTCATTCTGCGAATATCTGGACAGTTGAGTGGTATGGTACGGACCTCTTTAATATGCTGTTGTGTTCTGGCACAGCAGTAGCTCAGCATTAAAGACTGCAGTCGGAACGTGATGACAGACAGTTGGGTTTCAGACTTCATACTCTGGACATTAATGCCAATGTGCAAACTGTTCTTCTATCATATTTCTATGTTTCTAAGAGCTACCTTTACAGATTGTCCCTGTTTTTGGACCGTTGTCTCACTTGTATTCACAGCTCTGTCCAGATATCTTGCTCACACAGGTTGACAGGTATGGTCGGTCACGCCTGCACACAGTCAGTGTCCCTCACACTTGATCAGGGTTGACCTGTTTACGTCAGTGTCTTCCTCACCCTCATACCATTTGCCACTATACAAATGTGTGCATTATATTCTCCCTCCTATTCTTGTCTGGACACGTGCATCATGGGAAGGTGTTTTATCCTGTGTAGTAGGTTATGCATGCCCACTTAGGGCTGGACAGTGTCATGGACCTCCACTGCATGTTCTGACTTGTGTCCAGATATCTACAGGATTGGACATCATGTCATCATACCCATTCTACTATTTACACAGGTTGGTTATCCCATTAGGGATATCCTAAAAATTGGACAAGACCAAAACAAGTCAGATAACGAAGATATTTGTGGCTTTATGAAAACATGCAGGGGGTTTTACATGCAGGGGATACATGGTTTGCAATGCTGACACTGCCTAGGGTGGAAATACCTACTACATATGCGTAGGGGTCACTGTGTGTAGCTGTGTCTGCAACAAACCAGTGGACCAAGTACGGCTGGATTTGGTGGACGTTCTGATATGGAAGCAGGTTGTGTGGTGTGGAGGGTATGCTGGGTAGGCCATTATGCATCCAGGTGTGTTGCATTTGTTATGGCCAGTTCCATCAGGACCCATCTGTGGGTACAACAAAAGTGCTCAGAAAAACGTCAAAAACCAACAAAAGTCCACCAGTGGAAGCAGCAAAAAATGAACAGATGAAGAACAAACAAATAGCGTATTCCAAATTTATTCTCCGCTTTCGTCACAGACTTCTTCAGAATGATAAAACATTACAAAAATCACATGACTTAAATACTAAAAATATTTAAACTAATTAATCAATTAATCAATAAAAAAACATCAATTAACTATGTAAAAAGTCAATTTCAACCTTTACCTACATAAAATGCAACAATAAATAATCATTGTTCTTGTTTAAACGTAATTCACGATGCTTTAGATAACATTTAACATTAATAACATCGTTCAAACCAGGAGGGGAATCAGATTTTAATCTGACCTGCCAGTCAGTTTCACGTTGTTGTAAATAATTCTTGTAATCCCCATCCCTCATATCTTTGTTGCAAATCTCTAAAATGGAGAACAAGAATTTCTTAAAATTAAGACATACTAAAGAATGCTTGAATAAAGCATTGGTGTCATCTCTTTTTTGATACTATAAAGATGCTCTCTAATACGTGTTTTTAAATGTCTAGTCGTCATGCCGACATAAAATGCCGGACATGTGGAACATAGGGCAATGTAAATAACCCCTTGAGAACAACAGTCTGCATACCCTGGCACCATAATGGTCCTATCAAAAGAACATACGGAAATATAGGGACCAACAGAAATGTAACGGCATGTGTTGCAATTGTAACAACAATGCATGCCTTTTCTATTGCTGAGCCCCTTAGAATAACCCCCATTGTTATTTTCCAAAATTCTTTTCAAGTTGTAATTGTTCTTATGAGTAAAAAAAGGCTTGTCACCCAAAATAGCAAACATACAAGAGTTCCCTTTTATCACCCTCCAGTTCTTTTCTATCATACTCTTTAAACGTTTGGAATCAGAATTCATTTCTAAACAACATGCCAAAGAATGGTTAATGTCGTTAGTGTTTCCTTTTTTAATGATTTCAAGACCATTGGTCAAATTGGTGTTTAAAAAAGAAGGGTAGTGTAATTTACGTTTTTGATAGATTTCCCAAGCCGTGTCTGTCAATAGAGCTTTGTCGTACCCTCGATCTACAAAAAGGGAAATGATAAACTTAAATTCAACCAATAAGTCTTCATCCCTTGAGGTCATACGGCAAGCTCTAATAAACTGTCCCCATGGGACATTTCTCATCACATGTTTTGGGTGACCACTGCGATGGTGTACATATCCATTGCTAAAAGTTTTTTTCCGGTGTATTTGGCTATGGAATGTTTTGTCGTGACTATCCCAACATAAAGACACATCTAAAAAATTCACATTAAACCCCAAATTGCCAATCACAAATTTTAAAAATGAAGATAAAGAATTAATCTCAGACAAGAAGGCTTCAACAGTCTGTTGATTGCCTTCGATAATAAAAAATAAATCGTCTACAAAACGGGAATAAAAAGAAATCTTGTATTTGTTGGTTAAATAGGAAATAAATTGATGTTCCCACGACACCATCACAGTATTGGCGTAAGCGGGGGCTGCCGGAGACCCCATTGCTACGCCTCTTTTTTGCCTATAATAAACTCCATCAAAAAGAAAAAAAATTATTATGTAAAATGATATCCAAAAATCTACAAACTGTTGAAATGATATTGTTACTAAGGTTAGTTCTATTTGTGTGGTGTGGAGGGTATGCTGGGTAGGCCATTATGCATCCAGGTGTGTTGCATTTGTTATGGCCAGTTCCATCAGGACCCATCTGTGGGTATGTGACGGTGACGTATCTATACATTTGTCTTGCACATTTCCATATTCATATGTTTGTGGGATTGTGTTCTACAGTATGGCCTGTCTGCTTGTCTTGCAGCTGTTTCTACATGTGGTTGTGTTTCTTTCCACTTCACCCGCTGCCCCCTCGTACACCTCTGGTTCACCTTTTCTGCATATGACACAGTATCGCCTTTGAGGATTTTACCATTAACCACCCACCCCTCACACACGAATTCATTACACCCCATACAGCACTACTTTGGTTGTTGGCCCATGACACGGCCAGAGTTGCACATTGACTACCCTACATGTGTCGGGTACCTTTATGGTTGTGTGGACTACCCTGCCATGTTTGCTTTCCACATGCTATACCTCATGCACATAGGTACACGCCCATACTTCACTTTCATTACTTGGTTGGTATATCCGGGTACTACCCATTCGACTGTGTCACATACACATTTGGATTATACAGCTGACTTCCGGATTTTGCCAGCCTGTTGTACTCATTGGTAGGATGGCACCTTTTCCTATGTCCAAGCTATTCCTTACACATGTCCTACTGTTGTGGACAATGCCTCCCCACAGTCGATGGTTGTGTTTCCACCTTTTCAGTTGACCACAGTGTGACATTTGCGGTGAACACAGCATATTTTACAGGCTAACACATACCCACGGTCAGTTCGGCAGATAGAACTTACAATTCTTGCCTATATCTAAGCTTATTCTTGTAGCATTTTGGTATCTTATTCTATTTCTTATGACATTTATGTAATATACGTTCAGTGAAATATGTTTAATGCAACTATTACATGACGTCTACGGAATAATTATGTCCTATATTCTCTGGACATTTGCCATTTTTACATGTTTGTGTCAGGACACATCTGCCCACAAAGGGACTGTCACTCACAAAGTGGGACAGGTGGTAATCATTCTGTTCCTTTCGGCCTACATGTGTCCTTATTGTTATAGCTGTTTATATGCTCCTTCTGTTTCGTTTACATGTGTATGCTATTTCCTCTCACATTTGGTATGTGAAATACGGACATACCTTTTGTATGTGACTATTACATGCCTTGTGGGATATGATTCGGACATATGGTCACTACATATATCTACATTTTTCCTCATGTATTTTGTTATGGACACATCTGCACAGCTATGTTCCCTCCCTCACATTATGGGTCAGCTGGTGACCCTCTCCATTTGGCTGGACATACCTACTGGCGGCGCGCTAACATATGATACGTTTCACTTCCACATGGTATAGCTATCAACACTATGTTGGACTACGGGCACATGTTTTTCATGTCATTTGTTCAAGGGTAGGGACCCGTTATTCCCTACCGTGCATTTGTGTTTGATTCTTCAATTTCTGTTCGCAGGGACTATCTTGCATGCTTTGCATACGTTTCAGTATCCATGGACACTGATAGGTGCGATTACTATTGCATGGGAAATATAATATTCAGCAGTTTAGGTTGCTCATTGACAGCCGACATTGACACGCCTCCATGTGCAACTTCGTTACGCCCCATGCACTCGCGCACTTTTCCTATGCACGTGGCTGTGGTGGCTGCGCTCCTTCATTAATATGCATATGGCGCGACTACTCCATATATACGCTGCACGGACGGCGCAAGCCTTACGCTGGCCTTGCGCCGAGCTTCATAAATCCCGGGGTCTGTCTTCTCACCTCATGAAAAGGCAGAACTGTCACTTGGATCATCCTGCTCAGTTAGTTTTAACAAAACATCATCATCTGTATGACCTCCTGATGCCAATTCTGTTATCTGCTCCAATTCAATAGACTTGCTTACTTCCTTCTCCATGGAGATGGCTAATCACTGATCCATTGTAACATCCAACACAAAGGAGTCTGTATTTACATTCTGAAGCTCATACTGAACACATTTTTCTCAAAATTCTGACTTCTCACCTCCAAACTCTTCATAGCCTTTCCATCCTCTTCAATGCTGCTGCTTCCTCTAGTCTCTTTCTTGTTGCTGTAGGAGCCCACCTGCACCATTTAGCAGCTCTGAAAAAGTAGGGTAAGTTCCCGATGCCTGATCACATTTCCCCTAGTAGTATAAGTATCACCTCTGGTCTCTCATGAAAAGAGGACACTACCCTAGAGGCCAATACTTGTCAACAAAGAATGAAACACATTATTGTACATTACTGTGTGCGTTGACAGTGCAGAAATACCCCATTTGGTGTTGCAGTAAATTATTACTTTGCCTCATTGGATATCTAATGCCAGTAATGTGTATACTCATTTCAGTTCATGGAATTGTTTTTTTTCATACCACATTGCTTGAGATTTTTATAGATTCAGTATTAATTTTCTTTTCTTCAGTAAATGTGGAGGCATAACTTTTTTCTACAAATCCTATTTGGCCTTGAAACAGAGAGTTAAAACTTTGCAGTAAAAGTATTTCAAAAAACATAGATGATAACTAAACTGTAGCCACATAGGCAAGCTATTCATATATTTCATTTGAGATATTTCTGAACATTTCTAGAAAAGTGATAGCCACAGTTTTCATACAATTGTTCTTGGAGATGCAGAGTTATCCATCTGTGCGTAACATATCATGCTGTCCATGTCACTAAAACTGTTGCCTCTACCATGTGGAGAGAGGCACTATGCAGGAACTTGTCAAGACGTGCCACCTCATATGGGACCCATGAGATGTTTGGAGTAATTATCCCTGTGGCTACCACTATATGTGTGACTTTGAGAATACTAGCAAGACTGACCTTTCAGTAGCCAATGGGGTCACAAAGAGTGTATCCCAAGCACCTGCCTCAGGGATACTTCACTTGTTCCTCAATGTCATGTTACAGCATGTTGGGGAGCATAGATGGTTTTTAGATATGCAAGAGGAGAGATCCAGCATTATATTGTCTTTTTATGACATAGCCCATTTCCTTGCAGTTGTGAGAGCAATAGATTGTACCCACAATGAAATAAAGGCCCTACCTAGGGTGCACAGAAGAAGGTATGTCAGTGTCAGATGATTCCATTCTGTGAACTGCCAGGTGATTTGTAATGCACAAGGTATTATACAGAATGCAGCTGCAGGCCACCCGGATTGTGCACTTGACTACCACATATGATACAATTGAGTCCTATATCAGTCATTTGTGCATGGTGATTTTACTAAGGGCTGGGCTGCCTTCTGTACTGAGATTGCATGTCCTCCCTGAGTTTGCTTGGGTCTTCTTTGTGTGCTCCAGTTTCCTCCTATGTCCCAAAGAGGTATACAAGAACAACTATAGAAAGGCTAGCCATCCAGAAGTATGAACACCATGTCTAGATTATAATCACTATTGCTGTGACACCCCAATCCCATGTTCAAAAATGGGAAAATGGGATAATGGGTGGCTCTTACAGATAATGCAGGGGATGCCATAGATTTATGGTTAATGACACATATTAGAAATTCTCAGGCCTCAATGCCAGTGTCATTGCCAAATATGTATCTGGCTTACTGAAAGTCCACTTTCAATATCTGGATGTGTCTGGGGAGGCACTGTTGTATGATCTTGACACGTGCAGAAAGATATTTACACTCTGAGCAATGTTACACTGCAAGCAATTACAGCAGGGCTGACACATTCAGGAGGAGGAAATTCCAGACTCAGCAGTGGAGAAGGAAGTGACAAATAAGAAATAGGTGGAGGAGCCAGCTGTAGAGAGGACTATACTAGACAGAGGTGGGCACAATATGCCATGGCAGAAGTGTCCGGTTCATAACTATGGGCCATAGTAAAACTTTATTCAATACAGTAAAAATGATGCATGCAAACTTACATCTAGGCTGTGCTGTACAATGTATAGATGACCACACTGTGCAACAGACAAATGCTGCCAAAGTAAGAGAGTACACAGTCCAGGGCACATTTGTCATCATATGCACAGGTGGGGAGGGCCACAATGTCAAGTGTTATCAGTGGCTAAATGTGTGTGTGTGTGTGTGTGTGTGTGTGTGTGTGTGTGTGTGTGTGTGTGTGTGTGTGTGTGTGTGGTGATATGTTGGAATTCTAATTTTCCCTGCAAGTGTCAGATGTGTAGATGGGTTGGGAGACTAGATTAGATGGCCAGGGAAGGGATACTCTATACATTGCAATGTGTGTGCGCTTGTGTGTATGTGTATGTGTGTATACATATATAAATATATATATGTACATACATCTTTTCAAAAGTTCAAAGACACATAACAAACCTCTTGCTTAAATACTCACACCAATTAAATAATTAAAACAATTAAAAAATTATACAATTAAAACATTACCCAATCAATACATTAAATCCACAAAAAGATTTGTTGTTTAAGCCATCCGATAAGGGTAATAAAATAGTAGTTATGTATCATACACAGTATGAGAGAATGTGTTATGATAATCTGAATGATTTGAGTGTTTATGAAATAGTTACCATGTTGAAATATGAGAATGCTTTGGTAGAATTTCAAAATTTGATACAGAAGGGCTATAGATTAGGTTATCTATCTGACAAGAATGTGGATGATCTGTCCCTTGTAACCCATGGACCATTGCACACACAAAGTGAATAATGCCATGCATTAGAGTTTCATACTTAGTGTAGAACACTGAGGCTCCTTCTTGGTAAGCTACTTTTGATGTAAAGGGTGCAGGACTTAAAAAATTTTTCTCCACTTTTTACTTTTAAAGTAGTTTGTGTTCCTGTTGTCTAGTGATGCTGTAGAGAGCTGACACTGTGGTGCTCAATAGTAAAAGTACAGGGCTTGATTCTAACTTTAGGAGATTTAAAAGCACAATATGAAGATTATCGCTGGTGACTAGTGTGCCCCAAACCCATGTGTTTTTATGCTGAAAAAAACTCTACTTTTTTAAGTTCCTTTACAGTAGGATATGAAGAATATCCTTGGGGTCTAGTGTTCCCCACAACCTGATTTTGCAATTTTGCAGGAATTTGTCATTCATTTAGGGGAGTGTGGAGATGTGACACCCTCCCACACATACATTCATGTATATAGACATGCGCACACATAGCTCCCCTCAACCAGCACTCTAGTCACAAACGCACTCATCCATTCACCAGTACACACACGCACACACACACACACACACACACACACACACACACACACACACACACACACACACACACACACACACACACACATCAACTCTACCTGTCCAATAAACTCACTTGCACTTACCCCTAATACAATTGGGTGAACATCAGCCTTTGGTCATGTTCATTAAGGCAGTTGACTAATGTATCCTACACAGCCACTTAGCTGGGTAAATGCCTTACCACAGACATTTCTGGCAATTGGGGGAGCACACAGATAACTAGAAAGGCTATCCCCCAGAATATGTCATCAACATTTATGGTAACCCATGAAGACAGCACACTGTGTTGCTGTCCCTTGTTCATGGTGCAGCACAGTGGTAGTGCTGCCTTTAAACTGGAAATGGTTACTGCAAGGTGTATGTCAGGCATGCATCTCTTGATAATCATTCTGAATTTAGCCTTGTTTCTATTATGCAGCTGATGTTTAAGAGGAAGTCAGTGCCATGTGTGCAAAGGTCAGATTTTGAGATGTGTATGTAGGAAGATAGAAAAAGAAAGAATCAAAAGATTTAAAAATAAAGAAAGAAAAGTGGGATGAATGTGGTTTTCAGTTGTAATGCAGTCCGTCTTACCCTACAATAACTATAGTGAGGTAAGTAAACGAATAAAAAAGAAAGACGAAAGGATATACTGCATATAAGTTTTTGTATTTGAGTAAGATGTCTTTTTGTACATTTGCATATGTATGGTGTGTATGTGCATACCGGTGTGTGTGTATGTGTGTGTGTGTGTGTGTGTGTGTGTGTGTGTGTGTGTGTGTGTGTGTGTGTGTGTGTGTGTGTGTGTGTGTGTGTGTGTGTGTGTATTCAATGACCTGCTATGTCAGGTACTCCTCTATTCTGATTCAGAACAGAAATTCTGAAATCAGAGCAGGGCCTCACTTATTCTGCTACAGACCCCAAGCATAGCTGGTGGGATAAATGCTTAGAATCAACAAGACATGGGTGCAGGATAAAGGAAGTTATTATTACTATTTTAAGCTTTCAAGGAATGACTAAAGAGGAATCTTGTTCATATCTTCAACCAAGTAGATAAGTGGAGGTGAATAATTATTTGGAAAAATTAGTGGTACTGAAAAAACATATTTTCTGAACCACATTTGGTCTGCAGAGGACTGTAGGGTTGTAAAACGAAATGTTGTAAAATTAACTCTTTTCCGGATTTTTTTCATTCCCATAGTCTATTTGAGGGAGGTGTAAGTGCAGTAAAACAGTATTATGAGAAGCATTGTGGATTAAATGTTGTACTGGGTTTTTGCTGGTTCCCTCACACATACACCCCAAATGCCATTGCTATCAAAGAATTAACTGACTTAAAATGACAATGGTATATGAAATGTGTCAGTTTAATACTATACTGAACTTACAGTGGCCTTGAAAAAGCATTTAATAAGCATAATATAATACTGGATAATTGTTGGCAGGTCTTCTTTGTCTACCTATCAAACTGGGTGACTAGAGCGAAATGGATAACAATAATACAAAAAAGTGGTAAAAGGCACATGTGTATATTTAATACTGTATCTGGATTGCAGCCATCTGGAAAGCTATTTTTTTCTATGTAATCTCTTAATGAATGACAAAAGCTATGTATCATTCCTTCCTTCTCTCTAAGTGCAGTGAATGGAGCTGAGTGGTTTACAACAGATATGGGTGCAGAGGAAAAACATATATTCTAGAGCATACTGGTCTAGCAGTGGTCTGCAAAATGTTTTTAAAATGTAATCCCTTGTTGACTGACTCAAGGCATTTCTCCTCTCTTCTGCTTTTAGTGGGTTGCAGTTATAGAATGTAAAGACAGTGACGCAGACAGTGATGCAGGATGAAGAGACACCATCAGCTTACAGTTTCCTGCAAAAATATTCTGCAAATACATAATTTCGCAGACTGAAAGTGACTCTTGTTTCCTCCTCCTAATGCACATACATTTATAACCATCTATTGAATTGCACTGGGAAAGGCAAGAGAAAAATGGTCTGAGCATGATGGTTCTGCTTCTTTTAATTATTGTTATTGCTCTACCTGTCAGTCAGTATTTTTTTTCCATGGCTATGATGCAGGGCATGTCACAAATGGTAAATGTAAAACATAAATACTACAGCAAAACAAATAAAATAATAACCAGCTAGATAAAACCTCTAAAGATCACAAAGACAGATTTAAAAATGTCACTGAAAGTCTTGTGGAAGAAGTGCATTGTAAGACACTTCATAAAGTGGGCACAGTTACCACAGTCCAGATAATTTAAGAACCTGCAGGCATCACTGGCTGACGTAGTAAGAGCATGAGGATCAACACCGTGATATTCAGACTAAAACAGTGAAGGTGAGAATGGCATGAAAAAGCAGAAGACAGTATAAAGATGATGATGTGGATGAAATGAGTATCTGCTCTAAAACTGTAACAATTTAGTGACAGCTGATCTATAGAGGAGTTTAAGGAAGACCATAGAAAAAAAGGCAATGATTTCAGTATGGAAAGGTATGTAGTAGTACAGAAAGGGACAGTCACAGTCCAGCACCTATACAATGTGTACATCAAAGGCGAAGGAAAAAGTAATACAGTTCACATTAATGTCAGCTTAGTTTTTGATAATGGAGCTATTAACAAATATATCCTCATGGGTGCATACTTGTTTGCAAAAGGTGTACTTGTTCAAAGAGTAAAAAGCGTGATGGTTTTGTTTAATGGTCTTTTCAAAGAACCTTTTTAAACATGCCAACAGAAGAAAAGAAAGCTCTGCATGAACTCACTAACTTGAAACAGGTGAGATTCATAAAAGCAGACAAGGGGAGTAGCTTGGTAGTCATGAATGTGCAAACATATAACACTGCTACTGAAAAAGTGTTAGATAATAGTAAGGAATATTTACAAGTAACCATATAACAAGTGCATGATAGCTTTAAGTAAATACAGCATTGTTTGCATGACTGCCTCATGAATGGATTAATACATTTTGAACTATACAATTTTATGTTGGCTGAACATCCTAAAATAGGTATTCTGTTTGGGATACCAAAATTCATAAAGATGCCAAAACCCCCCCATTTAGACTGATAGTATCTGCAACACACAGTAGAACAGAGGGAATCTCACTGTTTCTAGATTATATATTAAATCCTATAGTTCAGGCTTTACCATTTTTTATCAGAGATTTCTGGGACTTTTTTAATACCATTAACTCCTTTCAGGATCTATATATATATATATATATATATATATATATATATATATATATATATATATATATATATATATATATATATATATATATATGAGGAAGACAGTTGTTATATGTTAACCTTAGATGTGGTGTGTCTCTCAGTACTCCAACAAGAAAGTATTTAACTTATTAGATTATATCTAAACAACTATACAGATATAGATACTTCCCTTGTTGAATTATACTGCTCCCTCTTAGAGATTGTACTAGAAAATAATGTATTTCTGTTTAATCATAGATACTATAAACAACTAAGGGGGGTAGTTATGGAGTCCTCAGTGACTCCGACCTTTGCCAGCTTAGTAGTAGGTTGGGTGGAAAGACAAATTTTAGTTAAACTACATTTTGCTAAAAACATAGGGCCAGATTTACAAAAGCTTGCACGGAGTTGTAGAGTAGTGTAAGATGTCAAACAGGCAATATGTCTGCCGTGTGATCCAGGAAAAGCTGGCAGGGGCATGCACGAGAGCTGCTAAAGCTACTATTGCACGGACAGCATCATGGTATGCAAATTACCTCATTTGCTGGTGAAAGCCATGCAAATGAGGTAAATTTGCAATCCAGGAAACACTAACCTGTCCGTGGAAGATTAGTGTTAGCTGCAGAAATGTACTCCGTTGGTAACAGAGTACCATTCTGCAAATAGCTAAACGGAGCTATGACATCTCCAAATAAAAGATGCATACAGTTAAGGAAGCATGCCAATGGCCAAATATAAGGCCATTGGCATTTATAAATGTTTAAAAATATAAAAATCTAACTTTTTTCTCCGATCTCCGATGTTTAAGTATAGCGCAGCACTGCACAAACGTGTGGCGCTTATAAAAACAAGAAAATAATTAAAAAAAAAGCCAAAAATAGGCATTTTCACTAAAAAGCTTATTCTGCCATGCAGGTGAATGGCAGGCTGAAGACAACATGGCCAATGAGTAGTGGTTGCTAAGGGGGGAAGCTCAGTGTCAGAGATGTAACCATGCATTAGAAGGCAAACCTATGCAAATGAGGATAAGGACAGTGAATCCCAATTTTCCCCAGCATGTGAGCCATGTCCCAAGAGTGTAAGAGTAGGCGTAGGTGAGTAGTAGAGTAGAATATAGGTAACATCATGAGGAGGTGTGTCAAATAGGCTGTAAGCTAATTGGAGCACAGTGGCTTGTGTTTGCTTTGAGTTGCTCAGGATTGCAAGAGGCATGCCTACAGTTGTCCTATTTGAAAACCTCAAACCAAAGGTGCACAATGTTAAAATATAGGAAACTTCTTGCAAACATGCACACAGTGTGTGCACTCGTGTGTGCGCGTGTTTGCACTTGTTTGCGCGGCGCTGCTTCAGGCGGAAACAGAAAGGCAAAAGGAAGGAAAAAAAGTAGTAGGAAGTTATCCAAGGAGAACTAGCAGAGCTACCAGGTGAAATATATCAGAATCAGCCAATTACACAGGCAGCAGACTAGCCCAGCCCAGCCCAGCACTTTAAACTCTGCAAACAGCATTCCCCCCTGTTTTTTCCCAAGAACTCTGCAACACTGCAATATAGAAAGAGGGAAAGCTTAAAAAGCTTAAGTCAGACAAAATGTTAGGGGCTGCTCTTACTATCATAAACCAACATGTGCAAGGTGCTGAGGGTGGTGATGTTGTGAATGCTGTTGAGCAACCCACAGTGAGGAGATGGAGAAGAGTGTACAGACCCAGGGTAACCTACCAGGGGCTACATGAGCTGGAGATAGTGGAGCGCTATAGGGTGGACAGGGACCTCCTACAGCAAATTGTTGAGCTGTGCTGGCCACGCCACACACACACAGAAACAACAGAGGGGAACACATCCCAGTGGATACCAAGGTATGTGTTGGCACAATAAATCTAGCTACAGGTACCTTCCAAAGACCAGCTGGTGATATGATGGGGATATCACAGGCATCAGCATCCAGGGTACTCCACCAGTTCCTGGATGCCATGTCAGTACATGTCAGTGACCACGTATATTTCCCCAATTCCCTTGAGGCATTGGCCAGCAATATGCATCTTTTCCACCAAATAGCAAAATACCCTGAGGTAGTGGGTGCAATAGACTGCATGCACATAGGCATCAAAACACCATCTGGTGAGCGGGGTAGGGTCTCCATCAACCGCAAGGGCTCCCCCACCATCAACTGCCAGTTTGTGTGCGATGCCCAAGGCATAATAATGAATGTGTGTGCTGGATGCCCTGGAAGCTATCACGATTCCCACATTTGACATCTGACACAGCTGTACCAGAGATTTGCCAATGGGGACATCCCTGATGGTCACCTAGTGGGGGATGCTGGATACGCACTGGAGCTGTGGCTGATGACACCCATCAGAAATGCACACACACCTGAACAAGAACTCCATAATGAGGCACACGCACAAACAAGAAACATAATTGAGCATGTGTTTGTGATGCTCAAATCATGGTTCCGGTGCCTGGACACATCTGGTGGAGCCTTGCAGTACTCACCAACTACTTGTACCCAAATTGTTATGGTATGTGCCATGCTACACAATATGATCCTGCAGAAACAGCTGCAGCAGGAACAGTATGGATCAGAGCCAAACAGCCCCCCACCATTGCCAAGGCCTGCACAGGCACAGCGTGACTCAGAGGAGGAACAACCTGAGCCTGCCCCAGTAGGCAGAAGGAGGCATGCCCAGTATGCCCTGGCCTTGGCAAAGAAGCAACGCATAGCACATACACTGACTCAGTAGAAAACCTGGAAATGACACCTCTTTCTGACTCACACATACAGTAAAAAGGATGCCTAACTTGACACTACCTGTTTTCAAACATGTATAGGGAGTGTACTATGTACATAGGCAGTCCTGCAGCACAACGTGAGGCATGAGTGCCCAATTTTAAGCAAAATAAAGCACTGCTAAGCACATTTTACCAGTACTGAGCATATTTAAATCCAGTTGCACTTAGTTGCACCACACTAACCAGCGCAATGTCGGGCAACATCGGGCAACATTGGGCAAAGTCGGGTAAACACGCTCACACCTGCCTTACTGTTCCTTAATCAGTCAGGTCTGCCCAGCAGGAAAATAAAAAGCAGTGACAGGGCTCAAACTCAGGATACTGTGCACTATAGTCACAGCAATGAACCATTAAGCCATGACAGCATTTCACTGTTACAGACACAACTTAAGTCACTCATACATACCAGTTAGGGGAGTCACATACCTAACAGTCACAGCCAGCAGGACAATTGTAGACAAATGCAAACACAAACAAATGCTGCATCATGCTCTCTGAAGAGGCATATGAGTAACCTCCCCCCAGGCCTATGCAGACAGATAACAGCAGGCCAGCAGTGTCATGTGGGTTGGGTAGGCTATGAAGTCACAAACTAATATGCGTATAACTGGAAGCTAAGGTCTGTAGAACAGTGGTATGCCTCAAGCCAGTACGATAGCCAACAGCACAGACTGAAATGGAGTACCTGACATAGCAGTGCAGGCCTAGCAAATGTGTATAAGTGTCAGGTGTACCCCTCATCCTATGTACACCCACAGTAACAATCAGTGTGCCCCGCCAGGTAGAAATGTACAAATAATAGCTGCCCCCCCTGTATGTAGAAATGTTGATAAGTCTATGCAAATTGACTCATGGAAGCCCTGCAGGCATAGTGTGCTTCTTGCCGATGTACAACACAAAGGTGAGTCCTGACGTAAAAAACAACTTGATTTTTCACACACATATAGTATATATGCCCATAGTGGGCATACTCACACACTTAAACAAATTTAGAAAATTTCAGTCAGCAACATACTGAAAGGTCATACTGAGCATGCTCACACATTTAGGCCATGTCTGAGTACAGCAGTGGGCAATACATATCTGGCAGTTGCAATTCTTACTCCAGACACTTGTCACTATTCACCAATCCTGCCTTGCACACACAGTGATATGAAAACAGACCCATAGAATATATTGGACCCATGTCATAATCAAACTATGTACTGCAAGTACTTAAGTTGTTCAAAGAAAGTGAAAATCCAAAGAAGATCAATAAATCTCCGATCAGTATCATCAAAAAACAATGAGCACTCCTAACATTATCCAAGCCATGTTCTGGCAAAAATATTGCCAAAGAGTCCATAGAGAACCATGAAGCTTTCTTTAGCTATATCATAAATATCAATGTAAACTCATATATGTTCTGAGTCAGTGCAAAGTGTAAATGAATACATGTACATCACTGACATTGCCAACATCTTGTCAGACAGGTTCATACATATTTACCCCTCTCTCACTGACAAAAGGGCCCATTACCATACCTGGAGATTGTGAAAAGCCAGAAATCACATATACAATGGTTAAACAGCTCTATCCAAACCTAAAAACACGGTGTCTATGGGATGACATGGTGTCCCTGGCTGTGTCACATGTGAACTCCAAAACAAACAGACCCTGCACCTGAACAGTCTGTTGAGACTCACCATCTGTACAGGATATGAAACTGTTGAATGGGTTACAGCAACGTTTGGCACACTCCACAAGTGCTGGTGCACAACAGACCATGGGAACTATTGTCTTATAAGCCTAATAAGCCTGATCTGCAAAGCCATGGAGTCCATCATTATGGAACTCTTAAACAGAGCTATTGGGAGCCTACAAACACCCACTCTACCCATTTTGGTTTGGTCAGGGGCAGATCATAGTCCCTAAACCTGCTAGACAGTTTTCAAGGCAGTTAGCCAGGACATGCATCAATGACATGAGCTCCACACTGCCTACATAGACCTTGAAAAGCCCTTTTCCAACATCCCACACACATGTCGTATCCACAAAATCAACAACCTGTGCATAAACACGTATGTCATCTAATGGATTGCCAACTGGGGCACAGATAGATCCCACAAGGTAAGAACTGTGGTCTCCATGTTGGACTGTAAGCTGGTAACAACTGCTGTCCCCCATGGCTCATTCCTGGGACCCCTCGTGTCTGGTGTATACTTTTCAGAAATACAGTCAAACACACGAGGGCTATGGTTAGCAAAGTTTGTGGATGACTGCAAAAAGGTTATCATAATCGATGTTTGGGATAACAGAGAAATCCTTAAAAAGTTTCTCAGTCAGACAGATGTGGTGTCAAAATTATGGCCTCGAGCTACAGTCATACAAATACCACATAGGTGCCAGCACCCTAAATATGGAGGTAATAATAAGGGCTCTATGGACACATGTGGATAGTCATCTCTACTTCCAGAAACACATTCACAAGGTGGTTAGAAAATCATGCTTTGTGTTCCCACAAATTGCCAAGGTCTTTGCATGTAGGTCAAAGAAGGTTCCCTCTACTCATCAGTCATCAGATCCATCAGAGAGTATCACGGCAAACTTGCAATGAATCTGACTAGGCACCTTCAGCAGCTGGAAAGACCACTGACATACCTCAACAAGAGCATTACTGGCCTCAAACAGTTGCCATATGCAACAAGACTGAAGTTAACTCAATCTGTACTCTGTTGCATACTGTCTACTCAGGCGATCTCTGCCCAACAGACAGGTCCATGTCCAATGCAGAACTGATGTACATGCTCTATCTGAAGTAAACCCAAGCTCACTGTGCCACATGCTCTAGGGATATCATCATCATAACAATAAATAGAACATGTTGGAGGGATACATTACTAACTCACAGACTTCCCTTGCTTTGGAACAGGCTCCCAACCTTCCTTAAGCTGAGTGCCTCACTGACACTCTTCCAGAGAAGCCTTGATGAGTGTATGTGAAACTGAACTGCACACCATGGATCACTTCATCAGCTCTACTACACAGAGGCCTAGGGAACTAACCCCATGTGTGGTGATAGTTACATATGGACATACTAATATATGCCTTCAGGCAGATAGCCTATTACCTACCTATGTAACTATATATATGTAGAGGGAACATAGTATAATAAGCCAAAGATGGATGGGCAGAGATGTGTGTAAGAGGGTGACCATGACAGGGAGCCATCCAGGACAGTCCCACCCAGCACACATCCCAATGGCACAAAAGACATGAGGTGCACATCTCACCCACTGTACATAATAGCTACCAGTATATGTAAGCATTAAAGTGTATGTGGTGCATGTGCCTGCTGTACAACATGACTGTACAATGAAGTACACATCTACTATCTATAGACATGTACCTGTCACATAGGTTCATAGGTATGTAGTAGACTATCTTTACAAAGGCATATATTAGCCTAGGCAAGTTGTGTAGCTTTCACCACCCCATTGGGTAGTCTCCTAAGCCCTAGTTCTAATAGTTAGTACCCTAAGCCCCTTTCTAGTGGGACTGCTGATGTGATGCCTGGAGTGAATTATCTGTTTCCCATCCACTCATCAAGGTTCTTATTGAAGATTGTCAGCGAGGGGCTCTGTCAGATGTACATTGAGACACTGTTCCACAGCAAGGTAAGTGTCTGGGATGGTACTCTATCCCACCAGCATGTTGTATTCATTGTTGTGATGAGGTTCATATTCCTAGAGTGTGTAGTGCGACTCAATTTTGTTATCCGTAGATGGAGCATATTCAACAGTTATGTGTTGGATATGGCTCTGTATGTTAGGCAGAGTGTGCCTCTGAGTAGGCGGTATGCAACGGAGAACAGATTTAGTTTTACCAGTTGTGTTGCTTAACACAACTGTTTGAGGTCAGTAATCCTCTTGGTGAGGTACCTCTGTGGTCTCTCCAACTGCTGGATATGCTTAGTCGAGTACATCCAAAATGGTGCGTTGTACTCAATGATGGGTCTGATGACTTAATAGTAGAGGGCCACCACTACCTCTTTTGATCCTGATGCAAACCCTTTGTTGATTAGGTGAGCCACATAGGATTTCCTAATCACTTTGGCAACATGGTTGTCAAAGGAAAGATGACTATCTACCTGTGTCCCCAGATCCCTTGTTACCTTGTCAGTTTTTAGGGGGTAACACCTATGTGGTAGTTTGTGGGTATTTTGTTTTCCCCAAAGGGGATTACTATGCATTCTTTCACATTGAGCTTGAGGCCATGATTCTGACACCACACATCTGTCTCATAGAGTCCCTTCTGGAGAATATTTGTGTCATCCGGGGAATCCATTATGGCAAACACGCTGCAGTTTCCAGCAAAATTAGTCAACCACAACCCTCCTGTGTTGGCATGTACCAAAGAGGAGGGACCCCAGGACTGAACCCTGGGGGACACCAGTTGTTACTGATGTAGAGTCTGACATGTAGGCAGCAAATCTTAATTTCTGGGATCTATCTGTGAGCCAGTTTGCAATCCATCTTGTGATGTATAGATTCATGCCCAGGTTGGTGAGTTCATCTATGATACCTGAATGGGGAATGGTGTCAAAGGCCTTAGTGAGGTATAGGTAGGCTGTGCATAGCTCCTTTCAATAATCTGTAGGCTGGGTAACTGTCTCAAAGAAATCCACCTAGTTCAGGAGGCATGACCTGCATTTGACGAAGCCAAACTGGGTGTGCTCAACTGTGTGAAGGTTCCCAATGTCTTTATTGTTGACTTCCATTATGATTGACTCCATTGCCTTGCAGATCAGACTTGTCAGGCTCATACAGCATGAATGCCAAGGGTCTTTTATGGCCCCACCCCTGTGGAGTGGGAAGAACATTGCTGTGCAACATTCTATGGGTACATATCCTGTAGAGAGGATGTAGAGAGAGGTGTAGGTATCCTTGATGAATATGGATACATCCCCACCCTATGTGCTATGATCCAGGTTCTGCTGCTGGAAGGTATGGAATGAGTAGTATCCTGGTAGTGCTGGTGTCCTCTCTGGAGCCTTGAACTGGGTTTCTGTTACTGCACAGATATCAATATTCTCCATACTGAGAAGTGCCTCGAGTGTGTGCATTTGGAGGCTGAGACTTCTGGCAATGAGTAGTATTTAGTTCACTTTGTGGTTATTTGTGTTGGTTACGGGGTTTGGTTTGTCCTGAATGACCGGTGTTCCACACCTGAAGTCAACACCTCATTGGTCTAATCCAACCATAAGCTAATTATCCTACATATCCACATTCTGCCCCCCCCCATTAAGGAAACCATGTTAAACAATTTCTTCAAAGCCAACTTCATGCTTCTTAAGACAGAAGTGGTGAACTTCATGACACCCATGCAGATGGACAATACAGTTATGACTACTGAATCCTACACAATTGCACTTTATAAGCACTTACATGAGTGCATGGATCGTGCTATCCCAAACAGAACCAAGACGCTATCCTCCAAGAATAGGAAGCCAGTCTGGTGGTTCCCTGCCATAAACAAACTGTACAACAGAAGGAAGAAACTGTTGCAAAAGAGGGTAAAATCCCATGAGTGGAGGAGCTCTCTAGTCAGCCTCAGTAAAAAGCTGCGATCCCTGATAAAATCCTCCAAAGCTAGTTATGAAAACAAAATCACCACTGATTCTAAAGACAACCACAAAGCATTCTATAGCTATGTCAATAATCTCAATGGCAACACTCAGATCTGCTCTGAGTTACAGCACAATGGCACTAAATATATAGACCCAACTGATATTGCCAACATCCTGGCAGATAGGTTCAGTGCTAACTTTACCCCCCTCTCACCCATGAAAGAGCCCATATCTTACCGGAAGAATGCAAAGTTCCTGTCATCACGGCTGCACAGGTAAAAACCACACTCTCCAAAGCCATGAACAAGGCATCCATGGGACCAGACAACATCCCAGGCTGCGTTCTACATGAACTACAGAATGAACTGGCACCACACCTAAGTACCATGTTCAATCATAGCCTCACCTTAGGCTTTATGCCTGCTGAATGGCACACAGCAATGGTTATCCCACCACACAAGGGGGGAGCCACCATGGACCTCGGGAACTAGCGCACCATTAACCTGATGAGCCTGGTCTGCAAGGCCATGGAACGTATCATCATGGAACTTATAAACAAAGACATTGGTAATCTCCAAACTCTGGATCCCAACCAGTTCGGGTTTGTAAAATGCAGATCATGTCTCCTAAACCTGATAGATTTCTTTGAAGCAGTCACCAAAGCCGTAGACAAGGGTGGGGTGGTTCACACAGCCTATCTAGATCTTCTCAAGGCTTTCAACACCATCCCCTACTCTGGAATTATAGATAAACTCACTAAACTAGGTATAAATCCCTATGTCACAAGATGGGTTGCCAACTGGCTCACTGACAAAACCCACACTGTGAAAGTAGCAGACTCCAAATCCAACTTCAGACTAGTGACAAGTGGAGTACCACAGGGTTCAGTCCTGTGACCTGTCCTGTTTGGTATCGACTTCCCTGAAGTACAGGCTAACACAGAAGGTCTTTGGCTAATGAAGTTCGCAGATGACTGCAAACTAGGAGCCATAATTGAAACTACTAACGATGTGGACATGCTACAAAAGGGCCTCACTGAGACAAATGCCTGGGGTCAAAGCCATGGCCTCAAGCTCAATGCCAAAAAGTGCATTGTCATCCCCTTTGGTAAAAACTCTGTACCCATGAACTACAACATAGGTGGTAGTATACTTAACACCAAAAGTGTGATAAGAGACCTTGGGACATAGTTGGACAGTAGTCTCTCCTTTGAAAATCACATCACCACAGTAGTTAGGAAATCATTCTACGTGGCACACCTCATCACAAACGATTTCTCATGCAGAAAAAAAGAGATCATTGTTCCCCTCTACTCATTACTCATTAGATCCATTATAGAGTACAACGCCTCTTTTGGTATGTACCTCACAAGACATCTACAACAACTGGAAAGGCCGCAGAAATACCTCTCAAAGGGGATTACTGGCCTCAAACACATGCCCTACACAGACCGTCTCAAAAAACTCCAGCTTTACTCTGTCACATATCACCTACTCAGAGGTGATCTCTGCCTAACATACAAAGCTATGTCAAACCCAGAGCTGTTGGACAAGCTCCACTTAAAGAAATCCCAATCCCTTCAAGCTACATGCTCCAGGGACCTAAACCTTGTCACCACAATAAAGAGAACATGCTGGAGGGATAGATTCCTGTCCCAGAGACTTCCCATACTCTGGAATAAACTGCCTATCTATATCAAACGAAGCTCCTCATTAGCAGTCTTCAAGAAAAATCTTGATGATTGGTTGGGAAATAGGAAATTCACCCCGGGGATCATGTCTGTGTTTCTGCTTGACAGTGGCACAGGAAAATAAATTTCTTGGGTGGGAAAAGCCAGGGTACCTTTTTGGCTGGGCTTGTATAGGCCCCAGGGCCGATAGCCTATTACCTACCTATAAACCTATGAACCTATGAACCTTTGAGCCTTGCCTAAAAAAGGTAATATGTAGATAGCAAGTGCCTTGGCCAGTATTCAGAAGCATAGGGGTGACAGGTGTAAACCATCTGTAGCGAAGCAACGAGGCTTGTCTATCATGTCATCACAGGCAGACAGAGACTGGATCCCCTTTGAATGACACCAGAAGCTCAGCCAATTGTTGAAATTTATCATCTTTCTGTTATATTGCAGTATCATGTTGGTGAAGGTAAGATGCTAGTCAAGGTCAGGGTCATACCAGCCTGGGCTACATGATCATAGAGCTACTATGTATCTCTTGTCATGTTGTCCTGGGAGGTATGTCTCAGATCATTCACAATGACATGTACAAAGAACATGTCATATATGTACCGGTTCTGGAGTGATGTAAGTGCCTGTGTTATGTGGCGGATCATAGCACCTGACAGACAACTGACAGTAACCTTCCCCTTGTCCAGCCAAGTGAGTGGAACATCTGTGTGCCTGACTATGAAGTCACCTATTACTAGTGTGTTGGGTATGTTGTTTTGGCTTAGGGCCTGGTGTGAGGCACACTGCTTTGGTGTATTATGTGTTTTCTGGCGTGTGCTTGGAGGTGCATGTTGCTTGCTTGTCTGCTTAGGAGGACACACTCTCTTTTTCATACTAATATTTGTATTCTCTGGGTATGGTAATGTGTATTTATGTGTGTGTTTTGCTGGTGCTTATATTGTAGGTCTATGTGAGACAGTTGGTGTTATGGTTGTATGATCCTAGTCCTCTTGACTGTATTGTCTAGTATTGGGTTGACAGAGCTTAGCCACCGGTTTGACCCTGTGTGTGCCAGCATGTGGTGTATCAACCCATATATGATATGGTCATGGCCTATGCATACAATACACTCACAATACACCTAGTATGATAAGCCTGCTGAGGTTAGCAAATGTGAAAAAAACCTTTGGGCAAACTGTCAGCAAGTAATGTCTGTATTGCACCCAGTAACTCCATATTGCTTGCTGAAGTGTAAAGACGTACTTAGTTTGGATTAAGAATCCCG
Source organism: Protopterus annectens (assembly GCF_019279795.1). Lineage (NCBI taxonomy): Eukaryota > Metazoa > Chordata > Ceratodontiformes > Protopteridae > Protopterus > Protopterus annectens. Next base: position 1,133,332,662 of record NC_056732.1, on the reverse strand, counting down.
CACCTGCCAACTTTGTGTGTATGTGTGTGTGTGTGTGTGTGTGTGTGTGTGTGTGTGTGTGTGTGTGTGTGTCTGTCTGTCTCTCCCTGGGGAGAGAGCAACCTTTTTTGAGACTACTGACACCCCTTAAAAGTGGTATACTTATCTTTGTCAAGTCTGATGATGTCACCATCCTACAAATATACCTGTGGAAAGGAGAAATCCCAGTAATGTGTATAGTGTGTTGTGTAAATGTGTACTGCTGTAATATCATAATGTAGTTGGATAGGGGACTGAATCCTGCACTTACCAACTGTGTGTGTGTGTCTCCCTGGAGAGGAGCAGCCTTTTTGGAGAATACTCACACCCCTTAAAAGTGGTATACTCATCTTTGTCAAGTCTGATGATGTCATCATCCTACAAATATGCCTGTGGAAAAGAGCAATCCTAATAATTTGTATAGTGCATCATGTAAATGCTTACTGCTATAATATCATAATGTAGTTAGGTAGAGGTTTGAATCCTGCACTTGCCAACTGTGTGTGTGTCTCCCTGGGGGCAAGCAACCCTTTTGGAGAATACTCACACCCCTTAAAAGTGGTATACTCATCTTTGACAAGTCTGATGATGTCACCATCCTACAAATATACCTGTGGAAAGATGAAATCCCATTAATGTGTATAGTGTGTTGTGTAAATACGTACTGCTGCAGTATCATAATGTACTTAGGAAGGAGTGTGAATCTCGCACTTGCTGACTGTGTGTGTATGAGAGTGTGTGACACCATTGGTCAATGTGGAGTGGGTTTTGATTTTTCTAGTGTATGACATATCACAATTACAACAGTATGTGCATTACACATGTTAGGTAGCTGTGGGGCAAAGCCATATACATACATGTGACCTCAATTATTTCATAGGTGGGTACTCTGCTTTCTCCATGAATGCATCTGTTATCTTTGCCAGAGCATGCTGGTGCTTTCCAGACTTTAGGTCACGTCTGTATGCTAGTGAGAAGCTTAGCCACTGCAGTGATCCCTGGGATACGTCTTCTGTTTCACATCCACTCATCACGGTGTGAGTGAGGGTTTATGCTTGAGGTATATTTGAATCCTGTTCCAAAGCAAGCAAAGTCTGGCAAAGATGACTAATCATTATAGGTGTGCAACAACCTCTATGGATCGGCATGCAAACCCTTTACTGCTTATGTGGTCCACAGAGGGATTTCCAAAACCTTTTGGTAATGTGATTATCAAAGGAGAGATGACTAAACACATGGCTCTATGTATACATTAGTACCTGTTCCACATGTTGGGGGCTACTACCTATGTTGTACTCTGGGGATACTTTGTTTTCTAAAAGTGGATAACTATGCTTTATTTGGCTTATAGCTTTACAGCATGAGTTTGACACCAGGTATCTGTCTCTATGATACCATTTTGAAGGATGTGTGTGTCATATGGAGAATAAAGTATAGCCCACAGAATGCATTTTCATCAAACGTGGACAGACATATCCCTACTGTGTTTGCTTGTACCTAAGAAAGCTATATGCCAAACAGGAGTGGTCCCAGGACTGAGTGCAGGTGAATACCACTTGTTACTGTCATATAATTGTACATGGAGGCTGCAAATGTTACTGTGTGTCTTACATCTGTGCGTCAGTTGTCAATCCATCATCTAACAATCGTTTATGGTCAGTCTGTTGAGGTTATGTATAATACCAGAATGTGGGATTGGTATGAATTTGCTGGTGAGATATAGCTTGGCTGTGTGGACCTCCCCTCCCTCACCTATAGCCTTGTTAACTTGCTTGAAGTCTACTCGGTGTAGGAGCCATGATCTGGCCTTTAGAGAACCTAAGTGGGTATGGTGCAGTGTTTGCAGGTTCATAATGTCTCTGTTAATGAGTTCCATAATGCTGTGCTCAATAGCCTTCCTAATAACATTTGTCTGGCTTATAGGGTGAGAGTTTCCAGGATCTGTTGTAGTTCTACCCTTAATCAATTTATGTTTACATTTGCACTGGGTGTGATGAGGGTGGACAGCTTTAGGAATAAATTTATTAGAGGGTCAGCCCATGTTTGAAGGTTAGTAGACCAAGCCAGAGAGGCAGGATTAAGTTGGCTTGTACATGTGCTGAGGAGGGATGCAGAGTATATTGTGAAATAGATGCTATGGATGAAGCCGCCAGGTAACAGGAAAAGAGGAATGTCTAAGATGAGGTTTATGGCTGTGGTGAGAGAGGACATGCAGGTGGATGATGTGACAGCACAAGATGCAGAAGGCAGGAAGAAATGGAAACAGATGATCTACTGTGGTAACCCCTAATGGGAGCATCCAAAAGGAGAAGAAGAAGACGTTGTAGCTCAACCCTTGTGGACTGTGAACACCATTACCGTGCGTCATTTCACAAGTATGTAACCTGTATAGAGGCTGCATCTGGGCAGAGTGTTTAGGTGAGTGGTGACTTCATATATCAGCTTGTGTATGACACAGCCAGGGACACTGTCCAGTACCATTGCCACTGTGGTTTGGACTTTGGTAAAGAGATGTTTTAACTAGAGTGTCTGTGAATCATCAGGTTTTACATTCTTCAGGTCTGAAAATGTAGCCCTTGTGTAATGACAGGGTGGTGAAATACGCATTCAAACTGTCTGAGAAGAAATTGGTAATGTCAGTCAGATAAGTGTATTTTGTGACCATTTACATTAACTGAGATTTCCCCTGTAGATTATACACAACACTAAAGAAAGCTTTAGTGTTGTCTTTGGAATCCTTGCCATTTTGTATTTTGAATCTTGCCTTGTATGTTTATTGAGGGATTGTATTTTCCCAATGATACTGACCAGAGAGGTTATCCCTTCTTGGTATGTAACTCTTTTTTGATACAACTTCCCACCTTCTATTATATATTTAGTTTATGGCAGGGGTCCATGAGACTAATGCACTTTTACTGTATAAGTGAGAATTTATTGTGTTTGTGATAGCACAGTCCATGCAACCCTGTAGGTGAACAGTGTGCATTACTAAAGGATTATGCAGCTGGGACAGTGTTAACCTTAGTAATGCAAACCAATAGCAGATAGCAACAACAGCATCACCCACAGCATAGTGTCAACCCATGTCATACACACACATGCGTACTCAAGATCCAAAATGTGTGTAGTAAAATGCATACTGGCCACCAATAGAAACTATGGAGTGTTAACATTGGCCAATACAGGGCATGTCACCCTCCCTATGTGTCCAGTATGCATGTACATGCATACAGTGCACCTCCATCATGTTCACAAATGGACACCTGCAAACCTGTGTTGCACACACCCCACACTTACTGTCCACTGTATAATGCATGCTGACAAAACTACACACATCAGCCAAGTGGCACATGGGCAAACAAAACACAATTGGAATAAACACTGGTGAAAACAATACAACATTGCTAACTACAGCTTTAATGCATCATGCCTGCTCAGCTACACCTTCAAGGATATCATTACACTTTACTGCTGACAACATGCTACACATCCAACCATTGCTATACTTTATTAAAGTCACCCTGTGCATCAGCACCATATTAGCCTGTTCCTGCATCAATGTTACAGATGACAGGAGGTGGCACAGGTTTCATCATATGCACAGGGTGTGTTGTTGGTTTGCCAGAGGCCTACACGGAGCCATACAATCGACATGTGTGTGTGAGTGTGTGTGTGAGGGCCATGAGTACTGTTATGGGCCAATGTTGATGTAATGTGTGCGGGTATGTGTTTGCCCTAGGTTTCTGGTTTATGTGTGTGTGTCTGCATGCACACATTTCCACCATGTGGCTTCCATATACAGGGATTTGTGAGACAGCTACAGACTGTACCTGGCAGGCTTTACAGATCACCATCTCTGGCCACGGATATGGAACCTGTGCCTGGCAGGGGTGCTACAGACAGTATCAGGTACTAATCCAGACTGGGTACTATCCAAAGAGGTTGACATATGTCCACTGGATCCAGGTCCCTGCTGGGACTGGCCAGAGCCACGTGCACGTGGTCTGCTAGGGCGGTCTATGGACAGCCCTCCCAACATTGCTGGGGCTGGTACTGGCACTATGGGAATGGCTGTGACTTGCTGGACATCGACGGTGACCTGCAGCTGCTGATGTTGCTGGCATATGTCCACATCGACATCTCAACCATCCTGCACTGTCCTGACACATGGACATGACATTGTGGAGGACATCCAATGTCTCACCCCAACGTCTATCAATGACCTCAGTGCAGTTACATATGGCACCTGCTAGGTCATGGATACTGTCATTTACAGAAGTGTAATGAGCCCTCTGTGCCCTTGTCCCTGTCTGTTGTACCGCTCCATTCATGTCTGTGCCTCCATGACAGCCTGGAACATGTGTGTGGTAGAAAGAGGTGTGGCACGTCTGCCAGGGGCATGATGACCAGCAGTTCTCTGATGAGAACCCCTGGGCATCTGCCTATGTGGTACCAGTCCAGACATCTGGCTATGGCTGCTGTGTCCTGATACATGTGCCATAGATACCACACTGTCCTGGCCAGTGCCAACCATACACTGTCCCTCAGCTAAGGGCAATGGTGATGATGGATGTACAGGCAGTATGACTGTGTGCATGGATGGGGTGGAGACTTGTGTACTGTCAACTGGTGGCCCAACAACAGACCCTGACAAACCTGCTTGTGCCTCAAAACACCTATCCTCATCATCACGGTCTGTCTCAGTGACTTCAGGTTCCCTGCTGTACTGAACCAGCCCCACCTCGGCACCTGTGAGAGGAAAACAGGAAACACACTTTAAGACCTGAACATGATTTCAGACCACATGCACACATGCGCACATGCGCACATGCACACATGCACACATGCACACATGCACACACACAAAACTACACTCCTCCCTAAAGCAAACACACACAACACCAGCAATCACAGAACATACACAATAGCAGGTGATGGTGGGGTACAGTATCACAAGCAAAGCAGTCATATCACACATGTCAGCATGCAGGACATGTGTTGCTCAACAGCATGCAGTGCAAGTGTAGTCAGTCTTTGTTACTAACATTATACATGGCTCTGCATGTGTTTTGTTATTAGGTGATGGCCCTCCCCCTGGAACACAATGCATACATAGACACAACATTGCTGTGCAGGTATTCATAACCCTATAATGTACTGTACACCATAACTCACAGGTGTACATACCATTGCTGGATGTGTATCTGTGTGTCAGATAGGTGTCCAATGCTGATTACAGCCTCTGTGTCTTTAGCAAATAATTGTGGACACATTTTTAGCACATGCATGATGAGTATTCACACAACATCATCAGTGATGATGGATAATTGATGGAATACCATTCGGCCACATACCCAATGTACGGTACTTATGGTGAGTATAGATCATATTGTGGACATGCCAGTCTCATCCATGACATGGCATGCTAAAACACAACTGCATATTTAAACACTACACATGCCCAATATGTGTCATATGACCTAGCCACTCAATAGCATCACAAGACATATATGTGTCAGTTGTGCAAATGGTGATTAGTATGCATACTGTTTAGAGGTGCATATGTGTGCACACACACACATCATTATGGTGTGTAGCAATGACAGCTATGTGTAATACTGTGGTTACAATAAATGGATGGGGTATAGTACCATAGGTCATCATCATGAAGCATCAAATAGTCACTCAAGGCTACAAATGTTTCACAAACCAGCACTAATCATGCTGTGCCAGAACTGTACTACCTTGGCTAAATTCACCATTTCACAACCAGTTTTTATGTGAGTTTGTAAGGAGGCCAATAAGGAGCAGTCCCTCACATGAATGTGTAGTGTGTTGCAGAGTGTTTAAATGCCCCAGGATAGGCCTCTACCCCTCAGGTATATTATGAGTAATGTGTGGATGAGATTTTTGATACTGGAGTGTGTCTTTACAGAGGGTTGTGGAATCCTTTAGTTGTAGCATGTTACAATGCACTGTGTATGACATAGATGTGTATGTTATGTGCATATTGAGTATCAGCTGTGCCTATCCAATGGTCACTACAGTCTAGACACATTTGTTTGAGATGGTCTGGGTATTGCCTGTGTTTGAGGCAGCTAATCACATTAGTGAGATGTGCGTGCTCTTACACCAAACTTGCACAGCATGCATTATGGGTAGGTGTGTTACATGTTTACATGGCCTACACCTTAACCATGACATGCACATTTTATTTACAATAATAAATGTAGAACACACTCACCAGCATCTGTCCGCTGCCTTGATGTCACCCCAGAGGGATCTACATAGAGATGAGACAGTTTGTCAGTGGCCACAACTGAGGCAATGCTATTGTGTGTTTGCAATCTTACAGTACAATGACAGTTTACATTCACAGGGCTACAGATTATGTTCCAAATTATCAGTATTGCACAACAACAGGCTCCACATCTTTGAACGACAGACTCCACATCTCACATATGCATGATCTACCAATACAGATAACAGTAGTCTACAGATATGCCATGTTACCTGCATGCTCCATGTGTGCTTGCTGGGTGGCTCCAACCTCCATCATGGTGTATATCTGCTGCTGCTGTTGTTGGGCAGGTGCCACCAGGCTCATGAGCAGCTCCTTCACTCTGGTGAGGGGGGGGTGGATATTAGCACCATCTCCTGTTGCAAGCTGTTGTCTATAAACATCAGCGGCATGCTGACGGACATGTCCAAGAAGATCACTGCAGTGGTGGCGTATCTGCTCATATGTCCGGTTATGCAGGCCTACCTCATTGATCCTACGGACAACATCTTGCCACATTGCAGTACGCTCCTGCTGGCCCTGGCTGGTCCGTGAAAACATGAGAGGATAGTGCTGAATCATACTGCTATTAATGATATCATCTTCAGCACTACTGTAACTCGAGTTCCTGTGATGGGCTATGATCCCTAGAAGACATAAATACAAAAATATGTCTGAGCAAGTCATATGGCACATTTAACATTATACAGTACAGATATCACTGAACTGCCATATATAGCAACCTATAAGCTAACCGAGAGTGAAACACTGTAACTGCCACTTATCACTGCTCAAACCACAACTGCTTGAAAGTGCCTTACTCACTCTCTATCTAATGAACCAAGTTTTGCACAGCAACAAAGTAAAATCACATTATAAGACTATACAAGAGTACCTGGCACACTGTATGCAACACGATGCACCACCTAGCCACAGCAGATATACATCAAGCTGATGTGTAAAGAAATATATCATCCATCACAATCAGTGTAAAGTCCAGTAAATGTATTACTATTATACCACACAACTTATTAATGCCAAACCCGTGGCCAAAATATGTGCACAATTGGGAATATAGGTCACATACTGCTGTAGTACACTATGAATGTTGCTAGATACGCAGTAATATGTTTTACCACACACATATGTCAAAGGACATGCTACAGACATAGCCACACACACATAAGATGTAATTACAGGACACAGAGGTATGACAACCCAGATAAGCTTTCAGTGTGTACTATACAGTACTGTGTGTCAGTACTTACACAACCTTAATCTTGAGAAATGTAACCTGTGATGAATACAGGGACCAAACAAAACAGTGGATGCAAGCAATGTGGACATACATCATACTTTGCTATACAGGCCCAGAGCTTCAAGTAGTACTACAGTACACACAGGATTTGCATTCAACATCGGTACCAATCAATAATCATAGATGTAGTGCTTTAGCCTACAATGACACACCCTAGTTAAAACCAAGGGACTTAATCACACTGTATGCAATTGCACTTGTTCTGCCTAGCAACAGAATACACGGCTTTTGCTAGGATCAAAGCAAGGACCCATAATACCATAACATAAACAGTTTCCCACTAAGCTATCTCACAGATACATATCTTTGACGTATTCACAAACATATTGACCATCAAAGTCAGCCAATATACACAGAGTTTGCTAGGATGAAAGTAAGGATCCATCATATCATAACATAAACAGTTTCCCACTAAGCTATCCCACAAATACATATCTTTGACGTATTCACAAACATATTGACCATCACAGTCAGTCAATAGTACAGAGAATCTATTGCAACAAGTAGATGTAGGTGTGTATGAGTGTATATATATATATATATATATATATATATATATATATATGTATATATATATATATATATATATATATATATATATATATATATATGTATATATATATATATATATATATATATATATATATATATATATATATATATGTATATCTATGGGATCCATACAGATCACCGAATGCACTTTCCACCGAATGATTATCAGTAGGGCATATTTATGTGAAAGTGCTTTTCACCGAAAAAGCACTTTTGCATAAGTATGCCTGTTCCGGAGATCGTACTACAGTGCAGGTAATGGAAAATTCTCTTTTCCCCACTGTAGTGCGATCTCGGAGTGAGAATATTAAAGTAGGGGGGTGTGGGGGGCATAGCCCCCCACATGGGGGGGTGCAGGGGGGCTTGCCCCTCTGCATAAACGTAGATTTTTTTTTCTTTTTTTTTAACACAGTTTAATGAAAGCGCTTTTAGATGAAAAGTGCTTTTATTAAAGTGTGTTCGGTGATAATGGATTTGTGATTTTGCACTTTTGTGCAAAAGTCCTAGATCCATATAAATATATATATATATATATATATATATATATATATATATATATATATATATATATATACATATACACATCCATTTGTCTACATATACATATATATGTAGGTACATATACATTTCACCTTTCATAGTGAGAATATCAATTATACAAAGGATGTAAGGTGTACAGTAATGTAATAAAATCACAGTCTTGGGATAAATGCACTGAAGGTGTTCACAGCCCAGGTAGCTTTAGCAGGCCTTACTGGCTTCAACATTGCAAACTGAACAAACACAGTTTTTAACCACCACATGTCATATACCAGCACTGTATGCTGTCTTGTTTGTCACACACTAAAACCTCCATACAAATATGCGCATACTAACCTTCACCAACATATATATCTCCCCCCTTCCCACATAGTTGCAATATGTCCCCTGCTCTATGCACATATACAGATGTGAATATATATGACACATATATATTTCTCTGTATGTGTGTGGCATACACACACAAGGTCCACACTGTTGTAAGTCCCTGAACCTCACAGCTGAACTGTTGGGCCTTTCTGCAACACAAACAGGTGTCACATATGAACACACACTAACGTTACGGGCGGTATATATGGCAACAGATGATAGATAAGCATACTAGACTGCTACAGCAGTTGTCAATGCTAAGCTACACTTTAATATGACTATCATGCATGTGTTGTTCTGTCACACCCATGTTTATATAATGTTAGCGCTAATCCCGCCAACAGCCATTGGCCACACTACTGTACAGAACACAGATAACATGGATCAGATCTTTGACATTTAATGCTGAGCTACACATTTCACAGGTATGTCCCACTGCCCATAGGTACACACAGTATTGTCCATAGCAGTAGTTAAGCAGAACATCTGTGCATAAAGAAGTACTGCTGCCACATATGAATGGGTGACATTATGTAGACTAACATCTACTACATGCCAGTAAATACATATGTGTCACATACCTTTCCTTTGTATGATTTGGTAATATTTATTTTTCCTTTTCTCTGTCTCTCTCTGTGTCAGTCTCTGCAATAGAGTGATTGAGTTTGTTGGCAGAGATTGCAGCCTGCTTTTGTAGGAATTTGCACATGAGCATGTGATTGCCTCTGCACCAATTAGTGGCCACCATTTGCTAATTGCATGCAGCCTGCTGTGTAGTAATTGCAGTAATCACTATCATAGTAACCCAGTACTATAAATTGCTGACTCATGTAGGCGTGGCCTTTCAGCTTTCCAAGATGGAGATCATCCTTGTTTGGTGTGGACATCATTGTTTAAGACAGAAGGTTGGTATAGTTCTTATATCAGAAGCCAGGGATGTAGCCAGAGATTTACATTCTGTACTCAGACCTAATGTTGCTGCTTCCAGTACCCACTTGTCAGTGTAGAAATGTACTCACCCCTCAAAATGCTACCCCAAGATACATGGAAAGATGTACTTTCTTTTAAACTGTTACAATTAACTGTCATACAAAGCTAGTTATAGAGATGTATTCCTTTGGCACAAGAATTGTTTGTGAACTGCTATACTGTGAATATTCATTTACTCAGTTCTAAACAGTTTGTGCTTTTTTAGTGTTGACATTAGCACAAACTGCTCAGAAAAACTGGACACAGTTCAGTACTGTGAGTATGCTTACCTACATCCTTGGTAGACCCTGCACACACAGGTATATTCTACATTTGGGTAGGGTTGCAGAAGTACAGAGAGCGTAAGTAATATTGTGTAGATTTTATCTTGCTGGACTTACAGGGTTGCTGTGTACATGTTAGTTTATCAAGGCAAGTAGTCTGTCTGCGTAACTCTCAACTGTGGACCTATCCACATGATAGCCAGGGAATAGCCTGTTATTTTTTGTCTGTGCACCACACAGGTCTTTTCAGCAATAGAGCAATGGCATTCTTACTGTTGGTTGCTACCAGTACATGGCTACATCCATTTGTATTTCAGTGTTGTATTCCTACATAAGGGTATGCTTCCAAAACTCCTTCCAAAGCTATTTGAACAGTGCATAACAGCAGAAAGGCTGATATGCCTCTGTGTTTCTGCCTCTGCCAGACCTCTCAACCAATCAGGTACATATTTGAACATACTCAGTGAAAAGTCAAGAAAAAGTCAGGGACAATCAGGGACACCTTTAAAATATTATTGCCATTAAGTTGAGACATTGAGAGAATCAGAGCATATGAATTAATACACCTTTTCTGAAGTAAAAAGAAGTGTCTAATTATTGTCATTATTCATAAAGTGTAATTCACCACCTTTCTGGCCAAAGTCAGTAGTTTTCGGATGGATTCAGAGGGACAGAGCTAAATTTTGTGTCAAAATCAGGGACATCCCTGAAAATTAGGGACAGTTGGGAGGTATGGCCTCTGCCCTAAATAGATATGCCACTGTTTGTCCTGCTGTGATACTGTGTGGGGTTGTAAAGTGATGGTGTAACATTATTTCCTGCTAGAATGTCTGCTTCTCTTATCACAGTCATGTAATGTAATCCCACAACAACCGTTGGTCAACATCCACAGAACAAGTTGTGTGGTATGGTATTCCTAATTTTCCTTTACATTCACTCATTCTGATGCATGATATAATTATTTAAGCACCAACTTGATGTATATCTATTGTGGATTAGTGGTACTTCATGTTGTGTAGTGTGTGCAAGGTCCGGGGTTCGAGACTGACAGAGGTGTTTTATTTTGCTCCTGAGCAGAACAAGGGCCCTCACATACAGAGTGACTAAGGCACGTTTAAGCAGTTGTAAGCAGGTTTAAATGGGTTTGCACATTGCTGCGCATTGCTTAGCTAAGCACAAACAAGTGCAAACATGCGCAAACCCGCTCACTACTGCTTAATAGTGCTTACTTTGAAAGAAAAGAAAAATGGGGAGATAGGAAAGTGATGAAAAAGGGGCACAAAGAGGGAAATACAGTATGGAAAATAGCTTGGGATGTGCAGGATGGGTGAAGGGAAAGTCCATAGCTGCCCACAACAGCTGTGCATATGCAATAAATTTGGAGGTAGATATGAACCCTTCAACCCCTGAGAGAAGGGTGAGGACAACAAAGTATGTTGTAATGCCAATTAAATAACATTTCATGTGTCCAGTGGACATCTGTGCAAAATGGGCAGCTATGTATGGGGCTTAATTTTTTTTTTGGGAGCAGATTGCCCTTTTTCTTCAGGTGAGAGTGGAATGTTGGGTAGGGGAAGTAGGTATATTTGGGGAGGTAGGTTGGAGAGGTAAACAGACAAGACAAACAAGACACATACAGGGGCGGTATATGACACATGTGGTGGGTGAACACCTTTGACGGGGAGGGATGTTTGGAAATCGCAAGCCCATGAGCCCCCAGATGGAAACAGTGGGACTGAGGTCACATGGGCAGTCACCACTGCATCTTCACGGCCCAGAGGGTGGCTGTGTTGGGGGCTGTGTAGGAAGGGCAGCTGACCCGGGAGTTGTGCCACTCAGGCCTCAAGCTGGCATAGAGGTTCTGCAACAGAACGTTCAATCTCTCTACGCACCACAGCCCAGACCGTTCAAAGGGTGATAGGTGCCCCCCCTACACCCACACTTGCACGGGGGGGCTGAGCCCCATCCCCTGCAGCACTTCCACCCGAAGGTGGCACAGGGCCAATGGTGGAGGAGGTCCGAGGCTGGGCACCAGATCTGCTGATGCCAGGTGCCATGGACAGCTGAGGTGGGACAGATGGGTCCGCTGGGACGGGCCTTCCCATATGAACTATGTTTTGGAGAGTTTAATAAAGATATGGGTTAGTAACAGTCAACAGCATTCCCAATTAGTTATAACAGCATGCATGCAGAAGTATTCCCATTAACCCAACACACCATAATTTCAACAGTTGAAAAGCAAGCATAACACATGCAAATATAGAATGATAGTGGATATTACAACAGCACGCAGGTTGAATTGATGGCAACAGGCCACCAATATTGTGGTATTTTAACAGGGCACATGCACAGAAATTAATGCAAATATTTATAAACCAATAGGACATATGTCTCAAAAATGTTTTGAGATTAGACATACCGACTGAGGTGTGGAATTACATTTTTATGCACATACAATAGGGTGGGAAAAGATAGCTCAGTTAACAACTTATATATCCTTCTAGTTTTCACTACATTCATATTAACTGCAGTTAAATGCTCCTTACATGTATTATTACACTACCCAATGTCCTTATATTGTGCAATTGGATTTTGCTAGATCATTATATACATGAGCTGTATCTTACATACAAACTGTCCAAGATGCAGATGTTACTGCAACATATTTTGAGAGTTGCTCACACACACTACTGCTAAGCTGGTACACTGACAGATCTACTTTCATATAATTATCTAGATATGTTCAGGTGAAAGTATCAGTTATATGTTAACAGCTCCCTACATTTCTGGCAGCACACTGACATTTCTGGGGAACACAATACCAAGCTACTCATGTGCCAGATTAACCTGTACATGCTGGCCATGAACAAACATTTGAGTGCTGTACATATGCATACAAGCTACTGGGGCTCCCTTCATCCACGTTATATGGGCCTACCCAAGTGTGGGTTGACACTGCTTAATAAACACTACTATTTGTAGAATGCAACAGTACAACAACATATCAAAGAAAATGACACAGATGCACTCCATGAATCATACATTTATTAAAGGACTATTACACCTTTATTTATTGGGGTAAAAGACTTTTTGAAGGCTCTCTCATTTATTTTATATAACAGTACATGCAGAATAATTACAAACCTGCCTGATGATGCAGCTTTTGCAGCCTATCTTCATGGGCTTGCTGGTTCATAGCCCAGATACCTGCAGCTGTAAAGTAAATGCAGTGATATTGAGACATACCTATCCATAGTATAGACAAGCATAACAATTCTTAACTACTTAATACAATGGCTATTTACTCAGTACTGGTGCATTAGGCATTGTATGGGATTCCTGGATCCACTAGTCCAGTTGATCCTCCCTACGTTGCTTCAGGTCAGAATAATGGTGCCTGACCTGCTCACCAGTTTGAGGAACACCAGTGGCACTGGTGAGATCATGGGCAAGACTGTTCCAGGCCTCCATTTTATATTGGGTGCCCTGGTACTGGCCCCGCAGGAGTCTTTCCTCATGACTGTGGACAAGGAGCCAGACCATTACTTTGGACTCCTCGGTGCCCCAGCGTTGCACTGTAAATCGAGTGCCTTCTCCAACACCGGCCATGCTGACTGCAGAAGGAAGCTACAACCAGTTATAGCAAGTATTCCCACCTGTGGAGCTTAAATATGCCTAATTTCCTGCACTTATTTGTGATTGGCCAGTTTTGGAAAAAACTCAGCTGTAGGCATGCCTGCTTAGCTGATGTTGGCAATGTTTAAAATTCCTTTGATAGATATGTGTCTGTTGAAAGTGCATGTTTATGAAATGCTGTCATGGCTTAGTGGTTAAGTACTGTGACTATAGTGCACAGTATCCTGAGTTTGAGCCCTGTCACTGCTTTTTATTTTCCTACTGGGCAGACCTGACTGGTTAAAGTACAGTAAAGGAGGTGTGGCCGTGTTTCACCGACTTTGCCCAACTTTGCTCAATGTTGCTCGACGTTGCCCAACGTTGCGCTGGTTAGCGGGGTGCGCAGCCATGCACAAATAAGTTGTGGTTGGCTGGTTAGCGCTGAGCGCAGCTACGCGCAAATACATTGTGCTGGTTAATGCGGTGCGCAGCTATGCACAATTAAATTTAAATATGCTCAGTACTGGTAAAATGTGCTTAGCAGTGCTTTATATTGCTTAAAATAGGGTACTCATGCCTCAGAATGCATAACCATTTCACCTTTATATATATATATATATATATATATATATATATATATATATATATATATATATATATATATAACATTTGTTCACTACTACATTTAACATTTCAATGCTTTTTACAAAACTTATACATAAAAAATGTCAAGTACTATTTTTCTATACAGATTTCCAAAAGAAAATGGAACGTGCAGTAGTGGGACTTGAACCGGGAATGCCTCCTCTTTGTGTGAAGGCTCTAACCACTATGCTATCGCTATTTTGCTTAATTTGCATATATTTTTCTTATTATCCTCTTCTGGTGTCTAAGCTGCTAACTGTAGCAAAGCAATGGGCAAACCCGCGCAAACCCGGGCAGCTATATCGGAAGAAAAAAATGAAAAAAAATTTTTTAACATATGGGGGAGTGTAGTGTTACATTGTGCACATGTGAGCGGACTCACTCATGTAACTCAAAATTGTTGTGTTTCTTCATTGCAGGGGCATGGAATATTTGGACTGCTTGGCAGTCCGACACGCCCCTACACTTGTCCATGCTCCATGTAAGCTTTAGAGTTGAGACAGCACACCCTCATTAATATGCATGGCACACTGCCATCATACTCTTAGACTGGTGCTTCCATGTAAGACTAATCTAATCTTACACGGAAGATTAGTAAATCTGGGGGATAGTTTTTTTTATTGGTAGTTTGTCAATGACTTGTTTTTATTATAAGCAAAGATCAACTAGAATTCATTAACATCAATCACATCTTAGCCTGCATTAATAATAGTTCTAATTTCTTAAAATTTGTATTAGGAGGTGAATGACACACACTTTATTATCTAGATGTACATTTAAATTGGGACACTAGTAACAACAAATTTGTAAGTAAACTCCACCGTAAAAGTACCTTTTCCAACAGTTATCTTCACCATAGAAGTAATCATCCTAACTTTATAAAAAACAACATACCCAGAGACCACTTTATAAGAGCCTCTTGGATGACAAGTAAAGATAATAACTTTTTAGAAGAGGTAAACTTTATTAATGCCTTGTTTAAAGAAAGAGGATATAGAGTAGACATTAAATAAAAATATGCAAGAAATTATTTCTAAGAGATCTGAACAATTTGAACCCATCTTACTTAAAGGGTTTCAGCAAAAATATATTCTACAGAGAAAACAGCTAGGGCTAAATATGCCATATAAATATCTGCAGATATTACTACTATCATAAATATTATACATAATAATTGGAAGATTATAAAATGGAATAGAGATCTAGTTGACATCCTAGGTGAACAGCCTTTCTTTGTTTATAAAAAGAACAGTAACATTAAACAAATGTTACAGCATGAAAACACTAAAGTTGGGACTCCACATAACAATGAAAATAAAGGCACTTTTAAGTGCAATAGTTGTGCTGCTTGTAGGTTTATATATGAAGGGCCCCTATGTGATGTTAGAATATTTACATTATGCTACAGAAATACCTGGAATATATACTTGCCAGACTAAAGGGATAGTATACACAGCTTTGTGTTTAGGCAGTCCAAGTTACTATATTGGAATGAGCACTAAGAAGTTGAGCACCAGGATAACGGAACATCTTTATGATATTAAAACAAAGAATGAAAATAATGCCATATATAAACATACCATCAGGTACAGTAATCATAAGAAGTTTATCTTTGCAGTAGTAGAATACATACCTTATGATTTAACGGAAGGAAATTATAAAAATCAGGTGGAGCAAAGAGAAACTGAATGGCAAGTCAGGTTAGAGGCAGATAAACCACCAGGTTTAAATGATGCCATAAATATTAAATGTTTTCTGAAGGACTGTAGGTTGGCTAAAGGAGTTTAGATGTTAAAGAGTTAAACAGAATGGCAATTAACATTTTGTGTTTTAATTGTATTTTTATTGTGATTGGTTAACATGATTTTATTTCAAGTATTTAAGCCCATATATCTTTTGTGTAATTCACTTCTGAAAAAGTCTATTGCTATTGATGAAAGTGTCAAATAAAGTTATGTTAATGGTAAAGAGTTGTTTCAAGGCTTCTCTTCTGGCTTAATGGTAGTTTTAAGTATTTTTTTTGTTCTTTACCATTGTTCAGAGACTGTTCCAGTTTTTATTTTGTTGTTTTAGTTTTAAGGATAGTTGAATAGACAGGCACCGGGATTCAGGAACATCCGTTTTCCGTGCGGGAAAACTGTAGGAGCTCCTGCATGGAAAATGTCCGCCGAGCGATCCAGGAAAGTGCCGTTTTCACATGCATGAGTGGCCCTACACTGTTCCTGCAAAGAAAGCCGTGTGTAATGCAAATCACCTCATTTGCTTGTAAAAACCATGCAAATGAGGTGATTTTGCAATCCATGAAGCTGGCCAGACTCCGAGCAGAAACAGTGTCAGAGCAGAAAGGTATTCAGTTAGTAACTGAATACATTTCTGCAGCTGAGCAAACTGAGGCAGGACAGTTTGTGGAAAGCATGCATTAAAGTCAAACACACATGCCAATGGCCAAATACAAGGCCATTGGCATTAATAAATGTTTATTTTTTTTTTTAAATTAAACTTTTTTTTTGGCCGATCACAGCCGTTTAAGCTTAGGGCAGCGGTGTGCAAACGGGAGCATGCTGAAAATCAAAACAAAAATGAGAAAAGTCAATTGTAAGATAATTCTGCATTTTGCCATTATAGTCAATGGCATTCAGAATGTAAGCAATACGAGGGAGCACTGGTTATCAAGGGGAAAAGGTCCATCTAAGTGCAGTAACTAAGGATGTATACACTGGGTTATGCAAATGAGGGGAGTTCTACTGAATCACAGATTTCCTCAAATGTAGGTGCAGCAATACAACAGTGCAAGTATAAGAGCTGAATGACTTTATAAGGAGGTGTGTCATGCTT
The DNA here is from genome assembly GCF_019279795.1 of Protopterus annectens. Taxonomy (NCBI): domain Eukaryota; kingdom Metazoa; phylum Chordata; order Ceratodontiformes; family Protopteridae; genus Protopterus; species Protopterus annectens. Next base: position 1,133,315,237 of record NC_056732.1, on the reverse strand, counting down.
GCTGTAAGCTCATTGGAGGTCTGTAGCCCGTGTTTGCCCTTAGTTAAGCACAGCTAAGGAAGGGAGTGTGTCTGAGGCTATAATGTCTTATTCCATAAAATGCAGAGCATGTTCGCATCCAGGGAGGGCCATTTCTGCTTAAAAGTGCTTACATTAGCTAAATGGGTGTATGTGGCAGAACTGTTTACATTTGAGCACCGGGTATGCGTGGTGCACCTCGTAGCTTAAATAGGGAGGAATTGGGAAGGGGAAACAGCAGTAGGAAGGCAATCAAGGAGAAATAGCATAGCTGGCAGGTGGAATGTATCAGAATCGACCAATTACACATGCAGCAGCCCAGCACACTAATATAAACTATGCAAACACCCTACAGACTTTTTCTCACAAGCTCTACACCACTGGTGTACACAGACAGGGAATTTCTAACTGGCAAAACTAACTAAAAATGTTAGAGTCTGCTGCTGCTTTACTCAATCAATACATGCTAGTGAGACTGAGGGTGGAGAGGAGGAGAATACTGACAACAGTCCCACAGTGATGAGGAGGAGAAGAGTGGACAGACCCAGTGTAACCTACCAGGGCCTACATGAGCTGGAGATAGTAGAGCACTATAGGGTGGACAAGGACATTCTACAGCAAATTGTTGAACTGTGCTGGCCACGCCTTACACACAGAACTAATAGAGGGGAACCCATCCCAGTTTATTCCAAGGTATGTCTAGGCTTAAGAATACTAGCCACAGGTACCTTCCAAAGACCAACTGAGGATATTATTGTGGTCTCACAGGCATCAGCATCCAGGGTACTCCACCGGTTCCTGGATGACATGATACAACATGCCAATGATCACATATATTTCGCCACTGCCCGTGAGGTGCTGACCACATGTATTGCCTCTTCCACCGTATAGTAGAATGGCCTGAAGTAGTTGGTGCTATAGACTCCACGCACATCCACATCAAAGCACCACCCAGTCAGTGGGGCAGGATCTGTATAAACTGCAAGGGCTTCCTCTCCATCAACTGCCAGGTCATGTGCAATGCCCAGGGCATTATCATGGATGTGTGTGCTGGCAGCCCTGGAAGCTGTCACGACTCCCACATCTGGCATTGCTCACACCTGTATCAGGCATTTGTCAGGGGTGGATGCTGGCTATGCACTGGAGCCGTGATGACACCCATCAGAAATGCACACACACCTGAGCAAGATCACCATAATGAGGCACATGCAGAAACCAGGATCATTGTAGAGCATGTGTTTGGGATGCTCAAGTCACGGTTCTGCCACCTTGACATATCCGGTGGAACCTTGCAGTGCTCTCCAGCTACATGTACACAAATGTTTATAGTATGTGCCATGCTACACAATATGATCCTGTGGAAACAGCTGCAGCAGGAACAGCACAAGGCAGGGCCACACAGCCCCCCACCATTGCTAAGGCCAGGACAGGCACAGAGGGACTCAGAGAAGAAACAACCTGAGCTTGCCCCTGTAAGGAGAAGGAAGCGTGCATAGTATGCCGAGGCCTTGGCAAAGAAGCAATGCATAGCACACACATCGACACAGTAGGGACCGAGGGACTGATACCTCTCTTTGACTTACACAGGCAGCAAAAGGGATTCCAAACATGACACTACCTGAGCTTTACCATGTACAGGAAGTGTACTATGTGCATCCAGCATAATCATCCCTCCAGCACTGTCCTCCATACTGCCCCAGCAACAAAGTAAGTCACTCTTCCTATCAATTACTGAATGGAGTAGTATGTTCTCATGCTTGTATGTATGATATGGATGCAAGCATGCAATGGAATTGGGTGGCTGAATGGGATAGCAGCAGACAGCTATATGGGACAGCAGGAAATTCATAACAAATATAGGTGTCAACATACTAGGCAGCACTACATAAGGTGACATCCCCCACTGTAGTACATGTTATGGCCCAAAACACTGTGGGTGTCAATAGGTCACAAACATGGATGTCAGTGAGAGTCACTTATCCACCACCAGCCTCACCCAGCAGGACAGGTGTAAATAACCATGAAGAAAGGCTGGGCTAAGGCCCCCAAATGATGGCAATGGTAAGCAGCCCCCCACCAGACCTACACAGACATACTACAACAGGATTGGCAGTTGCATTCCAGTTCTGAAGGGTAAGAAGCCTGAAAGTGAAATATATGCTATTAAGATCTAACATGTGTACTCTACTGATATGCCTCCTGTCTGCATGATAGGTCACAATACAATATGAAATGGAAGCCAACAGAGTAACCAAAATACCAGTACAGTCATTTCAAATGTTAAAGTCAGCAGGAGTGCACACCCCCCCCCCCACAATCCCATGTAGAAATGCAGTAACAGATGGCCCGCAGCACTCCCAAATGGCCTACAGTACTCTAGCAAAGGCCCATGCCTCACCCATAGTGCCAATGTATGGAATGTCAGGGGGTCCCAACTAACAACCTAAAAGTAAACAGAAAACAAATGCAAGGCCATGTTGACAATTGCCAGTAGCATGACTCCCCATGTCCTACTGCAAGGGCTGTGGATCAGGCCATAAATACTACTGGGATAAAGGCCCAACTATAGGCATACCTCTGAGATATTGCTTACATAATGTTAGGTGGAGAAGAGAATAACAGAGGGGGGCGTAGAAGCATGGATGTCATGGAGTGTGTGAAGTCTGGAACTCTAATGTCTTCCCACACTACTTCCGACTGCAAACCCATGAATGAATAGCCACAAAACCGCTTGTAAACCACAATTTGAAGATAAACTGACCAGATATATTTGTCCTACCTCTGGATAACCTAAGTGTATATGTACAGCTGAGTGGTACTGCCCCAGCAGGATATGGCCATTCCTTGAAGATGAGAAAAGCACAAGTAGGGGAACCCCAGCCAGCATACTAACAAGGTGCTGCACCATTTACACAGAACCAGCAGTCTATTATCTGTAGCTACCCCTCCACAATAACAGGTGTGTGCCAGAATGTGTAGTCTATATGCCTCAGAATATTGGTCTCTGCTGCATTCATCTTGTATTTCCTGGTAAACAACTGTGAGCACAGAATGATAACTGTCAGTAGTCGATGACATGACACATCACAGTGTAAAACAGTACATATGTCAGAATATCTATGCTACAGCTAAACATGTCACACAAGCAGCACAGACAGCCATAGTTACAGTATCCCCTGTATGTTAAGCCCATTGTGTCTCCATATTGACAACCTATCCACAGATATCCTGCAGAAAGAGTTTGCTAGGAGTAGCTGCAGCACACAAAACCCTGAACTGGAGTCCAACCCTCCCTGGAATGGATGCACACACTCAATATAGAATGTCATACTGGGCATGCTCCTACACTTAGAGAAATGAAGCCCATGTCTTACAACACAGTGGACTACAGTTATTGCTTATTTGCAGTTGTCTGTGCACACACACACACCAAATTGTACACCATTGATACTTCACACACACACACACACACATTGGATAGGAATACACACACATATCTAAGGCAAACATAATATAATATATCAAACATACACACACAGAGACATGGGGAAGAGAAAGGTAGACAGCAACAGAGAGAATCCCATTATGAGGCCTCTCCCATCCTCTACACATCCCATTGGCCTATATCACATGATGTGCTGATGTCATTCATGTGTGTGTGTTTTTCTAGATGAATGTGGTTGAGGCCATTCACACTCACTAAATCTCCTGTACCCCTCCTTCGGCACTGCTGCTAATGTCACTCACCTTCAAAGATACCTTTGGACAACTCACCAGCATATAAGCTCTGTGGTGCTTGCAAAAATTGTGTAATACTATAGTGTAGCAAACTAGTTAGGTAGGAGTTCCAATCCTGAGCCTGGCAGCTGTGAAAATGTGAGAGAGTGTGTGTATTCTTGTAGAGACCTGATTTTGTGGTCATTCACACTTACAACACTTCCCTTATCCCTCCTTTATCACTGCTGCAGATGTCACTCAACTTCAAAGATACATTTGGACAGATCACCAGCATATTTGTTCCATGGCACTTGCAATAGCTGCATACTACTATAGTGTAGCAAGCTAATTAGGTAGGAGTTCCAATCATAATCCTGGAAAATGTGTAAATCTGAGTGTTTGTGTGAAAAAGTGTTTGTATCCTTGTAAAAATTGGTTTTGTGGTTATTCACACTTAAAATACTCCCCTTATCCCTCCTTTAGCACTGCTGCTGATGTGACTCACCTTCAAAGATACCACATATAAGCTCCATGACTCATGCGATAACTGTGTAATACTGTATTATAGCAAACTAGTTAGGTAGGAGTTCCAATTCTGATCCTGGCAACTGTGTAAATGTGAATGTGTGTGTGTGAGAGTGTGTATCCTTGTAAAGACCTGATTTTGTGGGCATTCACACTTATAACACTTCCCTTACCCCACCTTTACCACTGCTGCTGATGTCATTCACCTTCAAAGATACCTTGGCATAGCTCTCCAACATGTAAGCTCCATGGTGCATGTGATAAATGCGGAACAATGTAATAGCAATAACTACATAGGTATTGGTTTGAATCTCATCCCTGGCAAGTGTTTTTGTGTGTACATATGTATGTCTGTACCTCAAAGATTTTGGCCCCATTTAACTGACTCTGTAAAATGTATTTTATTTGTACTATGTTGCTATTACTCCTGTTCTATCTGTATATTGTGATGAATGCATATGTAATCACCTTTGGAGCTTTTCTCCCCAGGCCTCTGTTGAAAATGGACATGTATCCAGTCGGACTATCCCAGTCAGCAAATGTAATATAAAATAAAAATAAATAAATTTACACCAGATACACATTTCAGTGCCTGACTTTAGCAGTCCTGCAGATATCATACATCTTAGAAGTACCTGTTGCCAACCCTAAACCATGCAAGGTCAGTGGTGCATGTGTTAACTGCATCGCATAATGGTCTGAAAAGATTGTTACATAGAGGTTTGAACCTCACCCCTGGTAAATGCAAAATGTGCCTATAGGGTAAAAAATGTTTTTGGAATCTCTCACCCACTACATTACACAATGCCAGTATTTACAAGGCTTGGTGATGTTCCTCACCTTAAAAGTACCTTGGGACAACATCCATCCTATAAGCTCCATGGTGTGTGCAATAAATCTGGTACACTGTAGTAGCAATACCTAGCTAAGTAGGGGTTTGAATCTCAGTACTGGCTAGTGTGTTTGTCATCAATATCCTGTGTGGGGGTTGATGTAATTGTGTAATAATACGATACATTGGGGGTGGTTTTTGCTAAATTATTATGTTGAGGACCTAGTATATGTCACAATGTCCACATTACAAGGCCAACAGATGTCAAACACCAGAGAGGTTTGTGTAGACAATCCACAGCTCTAAATGTGACAGTATGGATTATTGAACAATATAGGCAATCCTTCTATTACTCAGAGACCACTCTCCAAGCATGTATCATACATAAACACACTTGGCTAGGCAACAACCACTATAATGGTAGTTTCCCTGCATATTGCCTCACAGATAGTACCCGCAGTATGATAGCAGTGGGCTACATGCCTGTTGACCACAACAGTGCCACTGACATCAGAAAGTACTTTGATGTGCTACATCTCCTGAATGTGTGTTATTCAGCAAGTAAAATGACATGGCACCCTATTGCATCCCTTCAGAAGCACAATAAATGTGTACAGTGTCCCTTTTGCCATGTCAAACGTATCCCACAAAGGGAATACCATGCTTTATACACATGCCCTGTATGGACAGACGCCACTAACTCCACTGAATACCCATATCATACTGTCAGTGTAGGTGCAATCACGACCTCAGTTACATAGCCAGGTCTCACCAAATGAGGTCAGGTATGCTACTTCAGAGGATACCAATCATTCCACACAACATGCCCCAGAGACCTCAACCACACTTCCACAAGTCAAAGAACATGCATGTGGGACATGTGCACAACCCAGACACTGTCCATGTTATGGAATATAGATCACATACATCGGAAGCAGTGCACATCACTGGCCAACTACAATAGAAACCTGGATGAGTGGATGAGGAATACAATACCCACCCCTGAAGACCACTCCAGTGACTATACCCCTGAGCCACACTGGGGACTATTGTCAATTGGCCTCATGCCAAGGTATTCCCTTGGGATAGCCTTGTAGAGCTTTCAGGACCATTCACTACTACACACCTATGAAGCAATGAACCTATGGATCTCAGTACTGGCATGTGTGTGTGCGCGCGTGTGTGTGTGTGTGTGTGTGTGTGTGTGTGTGTGTGTGTGTGTGTGTGTGTGTGTGTGTGTGTGTGTGTGTGTGTGTGTGTGCGTGTGTGTGTGTGTGTGTGTGTGTGTCTGTGTGTGTGTGTGTGTGTGTGTGTGTGTGTGTGTGTGTGTGTGTGTGTGTGTGTGTGTGTGTGTGTGTGTGTGTGTGTGTGTGCATGCGTGAATAGTAATCCCAGTGTGTTTGGTTGATGAATATCCTGGTGGTTCTGGTTATTAGCAATTGGAGGTGTGTCCAAACCAGAACATGTACCATTCTCCATTCTGCAACAGATGTTGTACATCAACATGTACCTATGTACAACCCTCAGCCCTATAATCTGAGGCATATGCAATCACTGTGTTACAGACCGGGAATTACAGTGCACATACTGTACCCTGCCTATGTGGATGTGTCACCACATTGCCATACCCTGTGGCCTTGCTGCAGGACCACATCCTGGTGACACACAGATGTCTAGAATTGACATGGAATACAGCATGTGAGAACACATTCACTCAGCACTTCACTTGTGAGAGGAAAATGGGATAAAACTAGCACTGAATGTGTTACCAAGACTGTGGCCAATATCTGTTGTCTCAGGATAGGTATTAGCTTTGTGCTGTAACTTACAGCACTTGGGTTTAATGCTGTGGACATTGTTGATGTAATTATCATGACTGTTGTGACTGCTGTTAGAGTCTGCTGCATCTCTGCTGCCATAGATGCCTGTTGGGGACTCCATGAGGGATTCAAAGTTGTGTTTGAGGCTAATAAGGGAGGTCAACAGTCAAAGGACACCACCTTTCCCTGCAACAGTGTCCTCCTTCTGATGTACACTTCCGTAATGGCAGGGGACAATCACATTGTCACCCAGTGTTTGGAGGACACTGTCTGGGTTCTGTTGGCTCTGGCTAGTACTATGCATTCATGTACCTGTTTTTACAGTGCCTATGTGTATGATTCCACAGTCATGCAGCTGCATCCCATTGCCATGGGTGCAGTGAAGACATCCACCCCTGTTTTCGTAGCTGCAAAGTCAGCTTTGGAGAGTTTTTGCCAGGTGGCTATCTTTGTGGAGGGGGTGGTTGACATGTTGAGTTCCATGATGATTACAGCCTGTGTGAATCTCACCATGCAGGGATTGACATCTGTACAGTACTAACCGCAATAATACACAATGTCCTGTCCTCACCATAGATGTACACCTCTGTGCATTAGAAAACCCCATCCACAACTGCATTCGGACCTGATACATGCATGTAGATACAATACAGATACATGTATGAATGATACATTAGTGTACCAATCCTCACTGGGTGCATACTTGCATGCTCCTCATCCAGTGTGTGTGTGTGTGTGTGTGTGTGTGTGTGTGTGTGTGTGTGTGCCACCTACCTCCACAATGCTTCCCTCAGCATCATGGCTTGTGTGTTCGGCATGTGGGCCAAGTGTGATGAAGAGCTCCTCTGTGGGTGTCAGTGAGGGCTGGATGACTGGGGCCCCACATGTGTCTATCTGGTCCCTTGCTACAGCAGCTGCCCATTGATGGGCATGGCATTTGAGGTTGGTGGCCCGATGCTGCACATGCATGTAAGTTCTGCTGTGCAGTCTGGCATTATTTACCCTGTGGACCACACTGTTCCACAGGGCAGTCCTTCCCTGCACATCTTCTGCTCTCCATTCACCTGACAGGGCAATAATATCCAATCACATATTGGGTGATGATGTCTATTTCCCCAATAGAGAATGCTGGTAGGTGAGTACTCTGCATGTTACCTGGAAGACACAAACAGGTAAAAGGTCACAGGACCTCATACAGTTGTCAAAATGCACAACAGTGGCTATTACTTGCAAATAATCCACACTACCTCGGAAACCACCAATCTATCATGGCTATAGCAACTTGCATTGCATGCCTGTCTCTAAACTATCTTATTCCCCTAATGTTGGACACTTAATTGTATAATCCTCTATCCTCCATTCATTTCTGTGTTGATGGTTGACAGTGGTCATCTTCCATGTGGATGGTGTGTGTATGCTGGCAGGTTTGTGTTTGACTGTGGTGTGTGATGGAGCTCTGAGCACATGCCTGATTTTATAAAGGAGGCAGACACTGATGTTTGTATGCCCTATGGAGATATGCTGTTGTTGCCATCAGTAGGCAATATGTACATGCTCACCATTGCTGTGGGGATCAGTGTGGGTGATGTGCATATCTCCATTTACGACTGTGGTGGACAGGGTGGTGATGTTCCCACCTAACCTGTGTGATGCAAGTTGCCTATAGCCATGACATGTGTATGAGGTGTTCTGTACCCCCAGTACAGAGTGAATTGTGTTGTTTCATCTGAGACTTACAACATATGTGGAGACATGGTTGCAACTGTCCTTGGCGGTGTGGATATGTCCGATTCATAGTCAAAGTCAGCCTTACAGGATGTCATCTGTGAGCATACCTTCTTGCTCAGATACAGGTGGACTTGTGTCATATTTGTTGCCTGCACCTATGTGTCCCTGTACAGCCAATGTAGCAACCTATTATGGGGTCTGTATATTGCTGCTGTCCACCAAAGGGGATTACTCTACCTTGGTGGAGGCTGGATATACAGGTCAGGTACTGCTGTGTCCATATAGCTACAGTGGATATAAAGGCTACACACCCCTGATACCCTGCCTGGTATTTGTACAATTGGAACATGACACCAAAATAACTCATGTCATAACAATTCCCACCGGTAGTGTGACCTATAGCCTGTACAATTCAATTGAAAACATAACAATCTGGTTTGTGAAAACTTATGGAAATAATACTCAGTACAATAAGCCAGTTGAATGAGTGTGCACACCCTTAAACTTGTGTATGCACCTCTTGAGATGGTTGCAGCATTCATCCGCCTTGTCTAACATCATGGCACATCTTCACTTGGCAATAGTTGCTCACCTTCCTAGAAACACCTTTGATTGTATTGCAATGGAATTGGACAGGTTAGGGGTCACATTCAAGATGAGAAATGTTATGAAATGATCTTCTGTGTTCTGGTTGTCATACATCACACAAACCTGGCATTCCAACAGGGTTTTGTGCGCTTGTGATATTCACTGTATATAGGTGTTAGTATAGCTGGTAGTAGTAGGCATGGACAGAAGCTCATAACACAGGTGGACACTTCTCTGATTAATACCTGATAATGCCTACTCCAGTACCCACATCAGTATCAGGGCAATGTAACCACCAGTAGCTGTACACATATATGTCTGTTGTATTCACTGACACAGATATAACACACATGTGCAACATGCACAACCTATTTACCTGGCTGCTTGAAACTCATGTGATTAGTTTTGTGCCTTCCAACTGAATATATGCATACATACATGTGCTCAGGGGATACCTGGTATACATTTCTGTTCTATGTTAGTATGGCACACTGTATTAAAGTCTTGCTACTCAATTATACTTCTCAACCTGTTACAGCAGTACGTGTGGACAATGGCACACATAAATGGGTGTCCAAGGGGATATCAGTATTGATACTGTATTAATATAGCTGCACCAATCCGTATGTTGATTGCACCGTAGAATTTGACATCACTGTGATAACCTGGAAGATGTCCAACAGTCATAAATAGGCTATTATGTTACAATGCCATTGCTCACAGACCTGCCAATGGTTTGGGTGATATAACACAGGTATATGTGTATGTGACTATAGATATCAGTCACAAATGTGCTTATTGTCCAGCAGAACACTGTACAGTTGAATGTTATTAAGTCAATATATCACATGCAGTTCAACACACATGTCTGTAACAGTACTCTACTATGCACATGCCCTCTATAGGTGTCTTAGCTTTACAATGCAAACATGTGTCATACTCATAATCACAGGTAACATGGATATGGAAAACATCCTATTACCTGGCCTAGCAGTGGCACAGTCACAACTGTTTGACAGACACCCCTGCAGCTGGCATATATGAGCTGTCCTTTCACAGGTGAGTCAGGCTCATGAGCTGTGTTCCCACCTCACAGCCTCTCAGAGCATCATGTCTGGACAATGCCTAAAATGATGGGGAGATAAATAGGGACAGATTTTAAATATACCTGCTACAAACATATGAAGTTTGTAGAATGATACATTTAGCACTACAGTGAATATTCTTAAGGATGTGAAGTCTCAAACTCAAGTGTTTGTCATTACCTGATGACTTCAATCCTCAGCTATTTGCCAGTAAAGTACAGATCTCAGGAAGAACAGACAAAATACATGATGGTAAAACGTGGCCATTCTGTGAGGATCTGTACATTTGTGAGGTATGTCTGTGATGTCTCCCACTGCAGAGAGGGCCAGATGCTATGGCCATAGCAGCTGTTTAGCAGGACATTAGTACAGCATGTCTGGTTGGGACGTATATTCCTCCAAACTATATGTACCATGATTACAGACAAAGTACTACATTCAGTTAATTGATTACATGTTCCACTTTCCTTTTTTCTTTCTTCTCTTTTCCACTTTATGTCTCATTTTTTTTTATTTCTCTCTCTCTCATGGATAGAGCTGGTTTGAATAGGTGGCAGCATGGCTTTTGCAGGTGATGCACATGACCAGGTGATGGTCTGTGCACCTATTGGGATTCCCCACTTGCTAATTGCATGCAGACCAGCTGTGTAGTTCTTTCAATAGCCAATGTCATGGCAACACACTCCTATAAATGAGTACTCCATGTAGGCATTGGCCCTTTCCCTTACTTGTGAGGAAGACATCCTGGATTTGTGTGGGCTACTACCTCTTACAACAAGACTTGTGGAGATAAGCCAACTAAATCATGAGGAAGGTTCAGGACTTAGGAGCAGAATGTGAGTATTGCTGTTATATGTTTGCAATACTGCTAGTTTAACAGGATTTGTCTGCACATGCTACTTCTGCATGGATTTCAGCCTGACAAAGTTATGTCTCTGCATTGCTTTCAACTGTAGGGCCATCCACATAATGGCCACCGGTTAGCCTGTTATGTATGGGCTGTGCCCCAGACAGGTGTTGTCCTTGGCAAATCAGTAGCATACTCTGGTGATTGCATTATGTAGATGGTAGCATCCATTTTATTCAGACTTTATATCCCTCAGAAAAGATATGCAACAACAAACCCTGCAACACCAGCAACTTTCTCACTGTATAACAGGAATATTTCATGTATGGTCATGTATTTGGGATTCTGTCCACCAATTATGTCAGGCTTTATCTAGATGTCAAACAGTAGTAGGTGGATAGATATATTGGTCTATAATTATTTACTGCTGTAATTCCTGCTGAGGGGAATGGCTGGAGAACATGTTGAAGTCTGTACATTCAAGAGGTAGGTGTATAGGGAATGCTCTTGG
>NC_056732.1:1133223566-1133301066 GCF_019279795.1 Protopterus annectens | reverse complement strand
AGTTTGCACAGCGGTAAGCAGTGCTAACTTCCAGTTAAATATGCTTACAGACAGTTAGCCTTAAAAGTGCTTAATCTGTGTAGGCATTGCTTAGCACCAAGCAAACAGGTTTAATCCCACTTACTACTGCTTAAACGAGCCTTATAAGAGCTTACACCCACCCTAATTTCTTTAAAAGAAAAAAGGGGTGATAGGAAAGTGGTGAAAAAAGGGGCATGCAGAGGGAAAGACAATAGGGAAAGTAGCTAGGAATGTACAGGATGGGTGTAGAGAAGGTCCATAGCTGTCCATTTCTTCTACAGCATCAGCTGTGCATATATACTGAATTTGGAGGAATATTTGGACACTCAAACCTCTAAGAGAGGGGTGAGGGCAACAATAATGTGTTGTGAAGCTATTTAGACCAGTGGACACTTCTGCAAAGTGGACAGCTATGTACGGGGCGAAAATTTTTTTGGGGAACAGATTGCCCTTTTTGTTTTAGGTGAGAGTGGGATGTTGGGGAAGGATAGCCGGTATATTTGTGGAAGCAGGTTAGGTAGGTAGACAGACAAGATAGTGTGCAAGGGTGGTATATGATACATGTGGGTGGTAAACACCTTAGACAGGGAGGGGTGTTTGGAAATTGGAAGCCCATGAGCCCTCAAATGGAAACAGTGGGACTGAGATCCCCATCCATGGACAGTCACCACTGCACCTTCATGGCCCCAAAGGTGGCTGTGCTGGGGGCTGAATAGGAAGGGCAGGCTGTCTTTCTAATTGCACAATGCGGCCCCCAAGCTGATGTAGCATATCTCCAAACTCCTTTTGTAGCTTGCTATGCACCAATCCCCAGACCTGGCTTTGGGTGACAGTATCCTGTCTGTCCCTGCTTCCGTGAGCCCCACCCCTAAGGCGGTTCCACCCAAACATAATCCAGGACCAGCAGATGAGGAGGTCCTGGGGTGGGTCCCAGATGTGCTGGAGCCCGGTGCCATGGCCAGATGAGGTGGGAGAGGTGGGTCCACTGGGACCGGCCTTCCCAAACTTGCTCTGCTGTTGCAGTTTTAGAACATATGTGGGTTAGTAATAGTCAACACAATCCAGGATTAGTTATAACAGCATGCATAAATATTCCCATTAACCCAAAACAACAGATTTGGATCAGTTACATAGCAAACAGAACACATGCATATATGGAATCACAGTGGCCATTACAACGGCATGCAGGTAACATTGCTAGCAACAGACCACCAATGATAGTATTTCAACAAGAAACATTAATAGAAACACATTTCAATATTTGTTGAACAATAGGACAGATGTCCCAACAGTAGGTTTGGTGTAAAACATATCCATTGATTTATGTGTTTAGATTATTGTTGCAAATCTGGTGAGGGTGAGAGAGAGATGTCAATTAACAACTTGTCTACCCTTGCAGTCCTCACAACTTTAATGATCATTTCTCTAATCATTACTCTACAGGTACTATTGCAATACCCTATGGCCTTGGTTTGGGGAGTGGTATGTTTGTACACAGTGTATACTTCAACAATCTTATAGCAACATTCTACTTCTTTTACCTGGTAGACCTGTGGGGGGAATATTTGTTAATACTACCTAACTGTTTCTATACATATTCCCAGATTCCTAGTTAAAATTATTCATACTGCTTACTACCACTCCTAGGATTCGAACCATGGCTGTGTCTGCTAAAAATACAATAATCTGTGTTTCAGCAGAGTGAGTTATTAAGAAAGTGCTGTCTCTTCCTTCAGTGTTTTCTGTCTAAGTCTCTCTTGGTTGTACGCTCTGACCTTGTAATTACAACATTCTAATACAGACATTCCTAGACATATTTTTATGTAGCACAGTCTGGGTAACAGTGGTTGACACAACATTATTATTCAGAAATCAGATCTTGGTGAATGCAACATCTCAAGCCATACAATACCAGAGTAAACACAACCATTCCAGGATTTAGAACATTATTACCAGGCAGTTAAAGTTCTCTTATCTGGAATTCCTGTGGGAGGAATGTTTGTTAACACTTCCTGACTGTTTCTACACATATTCCCCAAATACTAGTTAAAATTAGGCATACAGCTTGCTACCACTCCCAGGATTCAAACCATGGCTGTGTCTGCTAAAAACACAACAATTTGTGTTTCATCAGAGTCAGCTATTCAGTGTTTTCTGTCTAAGTCTCTCTTGGTTGTACAATTTGACCTTGTAATTACAACATTCTTATACAGACATTCTAGACATATTTTTTATGTAGCACAGTGTGCAAAACAGTGGTTAACAAAACATTACAATTCAGATATCAGATCTTGGTGAATGCAACATGTCAGGCCATACAATACCAGAGTAAACACAACCAATCCAGGATTAAGAAATTTATTGCCAGGCAGTTACACTTTTATTTAAATATGACCTATATGGTACTATTACTGTCATATTGTCTGGTTTATTCAGTAGAAACCATACACATTTTTTATACTGCCAGGGGACATTTTACTCCTTTATATTTATTTGGTATGAGTACTACAAGCCGGATTGTTACTCACCAGCCTCGCGACGCAGCCTTTGCAACCTGCTGGCATGGGGTTCCTGGTTCAAACCCCACTCATCTGGAGCTGTAATGAAAATAGAGAAACATTTATGCATACCTATCCATCACATACACAGGCTGGACTTTGGTAAACAGTTATTGCTATGAATACTTAGATACTGCTGGGACATCTCTCTTCTCTCTTCTCTCTTGCTTCTTGGACCCACTGTTCCTAGAGCTCCCTTTTCCTCCATTTCATGTTGGCATAGTGGTGCTACACATGCTCCCCAGTCCGCGGGATACCAGTGGCACTGGTGAGATCACGGGTGCGAATTTTCCAGGCTTTTGCTTTATATTGGGAGCCCTGGTACTGGTTCTGCAGCAGTCTCACATCATGTTTTTTTACCAGGAGACCTACCATGACTTTGGACTCCTGTATGCCCCAGTGCTGCACTCGAAACCACATAACCTCATCAACACCTATCATACTGCCTACAGTGGAGAGCTACAACCAGTTATGAGCTGTATTTCAGCCTGCTGGGTTTAAATACGGCCAATTTCCCATCCTTTGCCATGATTGAATGTTTCTTGAAAATGCTGAGCTAAACTAAGCTACAGGCAAACCTGATTAGCTAAGGTTGGCAGTGCTTAAAGGGACAGGTTCAGCATTGCTTACCAATGGGCATATCCACTTAGCTGGACTATTCATTGCTTAGTATTCATATGTACACAATGCTTAAACCTGATCAGCATAGCTGTGCAATGCTTAGCATTGCTTATGTTTTATTATATTGGTCTACCCCCTGTATGGGATAGATTCATCATTCATTACATAATATAGATTTATTTACTTTCCCTGACATCCCCCAATGTGTTGTAATTAAATTATTCTTGTGTGACTATACTGTATGTGGCACTTGTGTTTATATGTGGGTTTCACTACTTTATTACACTGACACCTCACATCTGGGCCTAATACACTAATCTGTTTGAGAAAAATAAGTTACTTCCTACATAAATATACAAACAAATTACAATTGTAATGTTTACACATGCAAAATGGAAATGGCTTTGGGAAGGCTCAAACCATGAATGACTAAATGCAAGGCATACGCTCTAATTGCTACGATATTGCACTTATGCTTGTACTGGATGTCTTTTGCTTTTTAGCTTATCCTGCCATTTCAGCTGGGATAAGCATAGCTAAGCAACGGGCACACCCGCACAGCTACACTTAAACTTTATTGCATATCTTAAAAAAAATATTTATTGTGTTTTTTAAATTGTACCCTTCAAAATATCCATGCTAATGCTGAACCTATTATTCTAGCAATTTTCTGGCTTTGTAGGGATGACTGTCCCTTATGGCTTTGTCCAGATTCCTTATTCTGACAGGTTGGGAGGTGTGTGCTATGTGCTTATACTAAACCTGTTATTCTATCAACTTTATGGCTTTGTAGGGAAAGATTGTTTCTTATGGCTTTGTTCAAATTTCTTACCTGATGGGTTGGGGGTGGTTTGAGCATTCTCGCTGATTTTAAATTGCCGTACAGCAATTCTAGTGTGCAGGGGGCATGAGTATTGTGAGAGCACTGCTCACAGTCATACCCCCTGCACTCATACACAGAACTGTGTCCATTTTGCAGCACCACAGCTTGCCTTCATGAATATGCATGGCGCGCTGCCATGCTGCACTGTAACAGTCTCTTCTATAAAGGAATAAGCTATTCCTACATGGAAGTTTACTGAATCCCAGAGGGGATTTTCTAATTATTTTGAATTGCTGGTTTTAATTTGGTCCAATAGTTTGAATATAAAATAGTATTCTGATATTTGATAGCTACAATTAATTTATACATATCTGCTAGCGTTTTTTTCAGATTGAACATATTTCACATCAACCCACTAAGTTTTATGTTGTTGTCATTAACCATTGGAGCCTCTGAGAGGGTTAAGGTAATTTCTTTTATCTGTCTCAATATAACCAAATAGTGTTTAGGAAGATTCATGGTGTTTCTCAAATCATTAATTGAAAAGTTTTGCAATTATAAATGTCTGATATCATCCTTTCTTTAATTACGGGGTAGTTAATTAAGTTATGCATTGAGTTGTTTAAAGTTTGGATTAAGGTGAATTGGTTATAAGATTTTAAATTGTTTGGATTAGTGAGTCAATTATTTTTGTAAAATAATTATCTTATTCTTTAAATATTTATGTATTTTGATTCTTCCAATATTATCATCGTTAAGAAAAGGTAAATGCTTCGGGATTGCATTTAAAATTAATTATTTGATTATACCAAACTTTGACCCAAGTAGGACTCCATTCAGCCTTTATTGGGCTATAATCAGAATTTGCTATAATTCTACTAGTGTTTATTATATCATAATAGAGTTTAATATCTAGGAAGCCCAAACTACCAATCTTTTTAGGATAGATCAGTTTTTGATAACTAATAGAAACTGATTTGGGCTCCCATAAAAATTTACAAAGATAAGTATTTATAATTTTGAAAAATGCATTTAGTATTATTGTATTGAATACTTTGAATTGAAATAATAGGCTTTGGAATATATTCATTTTGATAATAACCACTTTTTGGCAGCAAAGGGAATTTTAGTTTAGTCCATCTAAGAATATCTTGTGCAATGTTGTCCAAAGTTGCATTAATTTTTTTGATAGATCTTACTTGAATCATGATACAAGATATACCCAGAAACTTCAATGAATCTTTTAGTTTAATCTCAGTCTCTAGAAGGTAGCTGATTAAATTATAATTTGGATTTAAAGTGAAAGCAGAAGATTTATTCAGACTGAGTTTATAATTTAAAAAAATCTGAGAATATTTCAATGGAATGCAGATTATTTGGAATATTATTAAAGGAATATAATGCAAAGTTTTTTTGTGTGTTATAAGAAGGATCTATATAAAGGGATAGTAAGCAGCTTTTCTTGTTCTATTAATAATTTTTATTGGAAAGGAAGTGACCTTATTTATATGTAAAGTTGTATAGAATTTGCATAGAGTGTTTTTATTAAATTAATAAAGGCTTGAGATAAGTCAAAGTATGGCATAATTGAAAATAGAAAGTTTAAATTGAATCTATCAAAGGCCCGGAAAGGATCAAGAGTGAGTATAAAAATCAAATTGTTATATTGTTTAGAAAGTAAAATCAGTATAACTAAGATTATTGTGTGGTCACAGGTTTGTCTGCCCTGAAGAAAGCCATATTAGATAGTAGAGGTTGCAATCTGTTAGCAAATAGTGAGGCAAATATTTTAATATATATGTTAATAAAATAAATCAGTCTGTAGTTTAATGGGTTTTTTGGTGTCAGAATTTACTTTGAGAGTAAGGATTGTTTTAGATGTATTAAGATATGTCTGTGAAGCAATTTTCGTTTATATAATTCAACAGGTGCAACAACATTTTTGAAATTTTTGACTAAATGTTTTAGAAAAGTTTGCTGTGTAACCATTGGTTCCTGGGGATTTATACACTTTGATATTATTCATTATGTATAAGATTTTTGATGGGTAAAAGGCACGATAAAGAGATCCTGTTGACTTTGGCTAAGTTTTGGAAAATCTAAACAAATTAAAAATTAGATTTTTTCTTGTAATGTAAATAGCAAATTTTGCTTACGATATGTTTGTGAATATATTTGTTCACAAATTTGAATAATTTTGGCATTTCAGTTGCAAGTTTTACTTGGTATATTATTTATTTTTTTTTTAAAGGAGAAGCTTTATTAATATTTATCATTCTTGCTTAGAGCTTTGTTGGAACCTGTGTCCCTTCAGAATATCTAGCTAACATTTTCATCCCATTTAATTATACTTGCTTTGTATATAATAAATAAATCTCTTTTTGGAGGTCATTTTTTTTTGTTTGGGTTGTAATTTAGCTAGAGATCCTCTTCAAGTTTACAGACTTTCTCTTTTAATGTGTTTTCTTTTGAACTATAGATTATTTTACAGTATGATACCTTATTAATAAGTATACTCCTGATCTTGGCTTTGATGGCAGCCCATCGTATGTCAAAAGGAATTTAAGAGCTAGAAGGGCTACTCATAAACTCATCTAGCACCTCATTAATTTCCTTAACAGTATATACTTTTTGAATTAAAGCAGAGTTTAGGGTCCATTTGTATCCACAGATTTTGATATTGGATATATCGGTCTAGTTTACAGTGTATGTAAATCAAGAGTGATCAGAAAAAAAACCTTGGTTCTATATGAAAGTAAAGGTTGGATCTTAAAAATATTTTGATAGCAAGAAAAAGTCCAGCCTAGCCCATGTGTTATAGCAACAGGAGTATAAAACAAATTTGTCTGATAATATACTTCTCGTTTGAAAACAAAGGGTCAAATAAGTTAAAATCTATTTTTAGGTCTGAGATTGCCATCAAAGCATAGACAGTACATGTTTTATTCCTGCTTGTCCTGTCATTCATAGGATCATTAACTGCATTCCAATTTTCCTTTAAAATATAATAACTATTAGGCAAGAAGCTTAATATTTTATAAATTGACATTATAAACTTGTGTTGTTTGGTACAAGGTACATATAAGTTCAGTAACAGTAAGGATTTATCAAAAAGTCTATTCTTAATAACTGTATGACACCATCTCCCCTCCTCATCTGAATTATGTTGTAAAATATTATCTTTCAAATATTTTTGATAATAATTGCTACTCCTGTACTATCTGACCTACTACCTTATTCAATTATTGCTTCAATCCATCTTTTACCCATTTCTTGAGTCCACTGACCTGACATCATATGGGTCTCCTAGACAAATATTATTTAAGCCTTCAATTTGAATGCTAGATGAAAAAATGAACTTATTTTCTTTTTTATTTGTATACCTGTTACATTTCATGACTCTATTATCCACATTGACACTCCTGACAAAAATATATAATGGGATGGTAAATCAGTGTTTCATGCTCCAATTTTTATCACACAAACTTAGTGAAATGTAGCTCTTAATTCTTCCTGCTAAACTCCTGTGCCTAACCACACCCCAATAATGCCAAGAAGAGAGATTGCTGGCAATGCATAGAGAACCATACATGTAAACTGCATAAAATCCTTGAATCCAGTTATGTTCCCTGTGTCTTAACATTTTAACAATGTTTGTTTAACTTAAAAAGCATTTTTAAACAGGTTAAAATGAACATAAATTCCTTATAACTCTGCATAACTAGTCACATTGCCCCACTGTATAGTGTAAACTTATAATATATAAGAACACTGTAAGAACACATTTCAATGATTATATTTAGTCAAACTAATTAACTGTAAATAAACTTGAATCATTTATAGCACAGCAATCCACATCTGACATAGTGATCACCTTATTAATATTATAAAAATCAGAGAATGCGCAATTTAAATAATGCAACCACTTGGGATATGAGAGAAAAAAATCAGCTTTAATGTTTTCTTTCACCTAGAAGATAGTTACGGTACATGTGAGCATTTTTACAGGAACTTCCTTTTAACAAAAGACAGGAAGTGCACTGAATAATTGTCATCAAATATAAGCAGGGCCCAAACAGACTCTCAGATTGGTGAAACGCAAAATCAGCAGAACCAACATTTCAGGTACAAGAAAAGTTGTATTTTTCCCTGGAATTACCCTATATTTACAATTATTTATCTAGCAAATCACGGCTTTCACCTTCTCCGGTATGTCCATTAGAACTTAGTGTAAGATCTTGGTATTTTACTTCAGAAATCAACCTTCACTCAGTCATCTTATTAAAAGCATTGATGATGGCTTGTTTTGCTTCTTTAGGTGACCCAACTGAATATTTAACTCCTTTTTCTTGGAATGTTAAGGTAGAGGGGTATCTCATTTGGAACCGAATCCTTTTTGAGGTCAGGAATGCACAAAATGATGACAGTTTCTGTTGATCCTGTTTAGTTTGGTATGGTAGATCTTGAGTAAAAGTAAGATTATTTTCATTCCATATAATTGTTTTTTTCATTTTTGCAGCTGCTAGAATTTTAAAGCATATTGATAATTTAGGAGTCTGATGTAAATTTGCCTCAGTTTATCCTGAATTTGTGCTGCTCTGAGTGCTCAATGTGCTCTTTCAATGACAATCTGGTTGGATTCTGCCTGTTTTTCTAAAATGCAGCCAGTGATTTGGTGCAGATCTTTTATTAGTTTTGATTGTTCATACTTTTCAGGTACTCCCCCCCCATATCAGAATATTATTTCTTCTACTTCTGGCTTCCAGGTCTAGGAATTTTTGTTGTATTTCCTTAATGGTTTTATTGTTGGACTGAGAAGCTTCTTGTAGCTGTTTAGTTTTAATTTTAATTTCATTTTCTACTGTTTTATCTTCTGTTTTTCTAATCTGTCCACTGTTTAGTTTATTGTATTGCCAAATGTCTGTAGCTGGTCTGAGAATTGTTGAATCACCATTTGCAGTGGTTGCAATGCCATTTTGAATTCTTCCAAACCAGGAAGTGATCCATTTTCTGCTTCTTTGTGCCCTTTTGGCCTTTCAGTTGTCTAGTAGTTCTCAGTTGTTAGGAAAGAATTTATTTTTCTGGTATGATTACTGCTAAAAATTTAGATTTAGATGTTTGCATATCCATGTTTTCTGATTCATTTGTCATCACATATTTCTTTTTGGTAATGTATGTTTTTTCTTCATTATAACGCCATTGGTCTGGAACTTGATCAGATAAGTCATCTGCTTCTCGCAGGTAAGTTACTGTGTGTTTTTTGAAAGCTTTCTTTTTAGCGGATGTTTAAATTAAGCTTTGGAAGTATTTTGGATCTCAGCTGGTCATGTTTTACACTGATGTAACTACAGTGTCCCTGCCACTTTCATCAGAGCCATGCTGACTTGGTGCTCATAGGTCAGCCTCCATTTCTGTGATAAACATACTCCCTATACTCTGCTTGTTGGGACATCCTCCACCACACCCTCATCTTATGTAGTTAAACAGATGTACTTTAGATACTGCTATATTGCATATCTCTCAACCTTTTAGTGCAAGAAATCAGGACAAATTCTAAAATAATGGGGGTCAAATGCCCAAAAATAAGGACAGGTGTAAAATACTGCTCTTTTAAACTTAGGAAGTTAATAAAATAACAGGGATTGCATTAGCATACATTTTCTCAAAGATATTTTCTGAATTCAAATGCATGTCATTATTTCAGACTTAATACACTTGACAAAATGTATGTTAATACAAATCATGTTATTCTAGCAACTCTCTAAGTTTAAAAGAGCAGTATTTAAAATATGTCTGACTTCAATCCTCAATGATTTGCTAGAAAACCACAAACTTTAAGAGGATCAGACTGAAAATTTGAGGCAAAATCTGGACATTCTGCAAAAATCCGGACAGTTTCTGAGGTATGTTCTATAGCAGAAAATGCAATGTGGTATATAAAATCAAATAATTTGGAGTGACTTTTTATTGTCCATTTTTTATCATCCTTTTCTCCCTATTTGTGCCACCTTGGAGGCAGTAGATATAGACTGGAGATATGAGGGTCAGAATACGATGTTGGGGATGCAGTGGAGTATATCTTTCCTGCATAAATACTTGTTTTATAGCATTTGATAAGTTTGTCATGTTAAGTTTGTGTTATGCTGAAGTTTTGATATTGTAATGGAAAAGTTTTGTGCCTGGACTAAGGGAGACAGAATATTTCATTATCAAGCTGAATGACCACTGGTAGGTGTACTGATGAGAAGCCTGACAGGCAGTACAAGGCACAGACACAAGCATTTCATTCTGAAATATCACCTGCATAACTTAAGATGGAGGGAGGTAGGACAGAAACTGAAGATGGGTGAGGTTTTCTGGATAGGGACTGCAATGCAATAATGTGGCATTTTGCAGGCATTTCACATCCAATCAAAAGACGAAGAATTCTAAGCAAATTATATAAGAAAAAAAGATGTAGTACTATAGTAAGAGATTAAACAAGGTGATTATTATGAGTGGGGTAAGAAGTGGGAGGGAGGGGTGACAGTAATGTTAAAAAAGATAATTCATGGGTTACTTATGATCATGGGTTCAGCTATGTGTCTAGCAGTCAGTGTACAGGACTAAGGATTTGAGCTTTTAGTCAGCTGCTTCCTGTAGTACATGGTACAGATTTTCACTCTTTATGCCTCCATTTTCTTTTGTGTGACTCTGAGGAAATCACTTAATCATATAGTGGTCTCAAGTCACCCCTTCAAAGGGATGCTTGTGTCCAGAGAGCTTAGTTAGTTAGCAAATAAAAAAGGGAAATAAGAATGGCAAAAAGTATATCATGAAGGTTAAGATGAGGTAGGAGTCTGGAAAATGTGTTATATATTCAGGCCAGATTTTAACTTACAGCATTGTTTTAAAGACTTCTTTAACATCTGGGAAATATAGAAGAGGGTTGAACATCTATCCTGGTAATAACTGGGAGTATTTCAACATCAATCATCATCTCACACCTGCTAAAGAAAAAATGTTCAATAAGAGGGAGTGTCACAGTATCTAAGCAGAGCAAAGAAAGCAGGGTGGCTCTGCAGACATAGCAACCAGTCAATACACCTTGTCCAGGAATAATGAGGAACAAATACTGAACTGATGCATTTTTGTTAAGAGGCTATTGCATAACTAACATTAAGCATTATAAAATAGATGAAATTTTCCTGCTGGACCATACATGCTGCAGTGGAAATAAGCAAAAGGTTAAGAGGTGCTAGAAAGGAAGATTTGCAGTGGTGAGAATGGCTGTGGTTGCTGACCAGAAGACAACAAGAACTTAAAAAGATAACCAGGATGAGCCTGAAATAAGTGAGGGGGAAGAAGACGGGAGATTAGAGTGCACCTGAAGGAATGCAATGAACACTTCTTGGGGAAGACAAAGTGGTAGAGCTACTGGGCAGAAAAAGGGTTGTGGAGTGAGCTCCATTCAGCAGAGTGGTAATGCCCTGACTGTGATGAAGATGAGCCAGGATCAATAGTGACCCAAGTGCATGGGATACAGTCTTGTGAAGGTGGAAGTGAGCAAGCAATAATCACAAATGACACTACCTGTTCCAACCCTGAAGACATAGCCAACTTACTCACTGAAAAATGTAGTTACAGTTTCACTCTGCTGTCTTCTTGCTCCAACCAGAAATTACCCTGAATAAAGTGCAAAATGCCCTCTCCAAAACCAAAATCACCAGTTTTTTCAGGTCCTGACAACATGCTGTGGTGTCTCCTAGTTAGTATCAAACAAAGCCTCACAGATTCCTTTTCAAATCTATTCAGTCTTATTATTTTCCAAGATTTGGGTTTGAAGATTAAAGCAGATCCATAGTAGTAGTACCCGAGAATAAATACCCATATCCTATAAAATGAACTAGCTCACAACATTTCCTGGTGTCAAGGCCATGGGCTCAAACTAAAGTTAAAACATGCAGTGTTGTATTCATCATGAACACAATTGCAGTTACGACATTAAGGACACCCCCACAAAGCTGACACATACTTGACACACTTGACATACTCATGAGGAATGAATTCTCCTTTCACCACCATATAGCAGCTAACATTAGCAAATCATTCTACCTGGCCAAAGTAATCAATAAAGTCATATCCTCCAAACTAATGAGTTATTGCCCACCTCTACTCCTTCATAATCTGAGCAATAATAAAACATACTACCCCATTCATCATGCACTTACAAAACATATTGCACAACATAGTAAACCTCAAAGATTCCTGACCAAAATCTTATGTATGGGCTCCTTAACCTACACAGAGTATACAAAACTAAATCACAGTAGTGTGTCCCTACAGACCTTTACATGGTGACAACTGCTTGGCCTATTAAACAACAATGGACCCAGTACTGTTAAACCTTTTAATATTCAAAAGTCTAGCACTATCACTGATATCCACTCAAAGAATGGAGGCCTACAATGACATATTAACAGAACCTGAAACTGGAATAAATATCTCTCCCAAGTGATCTCCTATCTGTGTAAAATATGAAGAAAAAAACGTTGCAGAACACTGCTGAATGTCCAAAGGTTTTAATAAAATCCAGTGTCATTTTGACTATCTGTGTAAAATCTCTTACTCCAGTGATCCTCAGTCAGTCGATGGAGATCTGCAAATTCATTGCAGGGCTGCCTGCACAGGTTCTTATAGACAGCGGAATAAGTTACTGGGAACTGTAGAGGCTAGGGTCCTAACATTCTTTTATTTTCAAGGTGAGTGCTATCTTCAACTATGTGATATAGCCATGGGAGTCTCTCTGCCCAAATCTATGCAGATTTTTTTCAGGGGGTATTTGGAAACTTTATATATGTTTTGTCTGAACTGTCTCTTGTTTTCAGCATTAACATTTAAATTTAGTGGTTAAACTGTAGTAGCTGTTTCAGTTACTTGGAGCTAGTGTCTGAGTCTCTGCAGGCAAGCATTCATGGTTTACTAGTTTTTACTTTTTTCTCTGGTTTGATAAAATGTAGCATCACATTTTTATCTAAAAATAACATTGAATTTACACTGAATTGAAAATCAAAAATATCAAAAAAAAATCAAAAGTTACAATACAATGCAAGTGTCTGAACCTACTCCTAAAAACACTTTGTCTGGCGGCACTCTGAACTATCTTAAGTATAAGGAAAATCTGAATATAAATAGTGTAATAATAATAAAAATGGTTTAGCTTTATATCTCAGAGGCATGCCATCAGTGAATTCTTGAACCTCCAAAAAGCCCTTAGTTGTGAGTTTGTAAAAACATGTAAATATGCACATGTGCACACGTGTGTGTGTGTGTGTGTGTGTGTGTGTGTGTGTGTGTGTGTGTGTGTGTGTGTGTGTGTGTGTGTGTGTGTGTGTGTGTGTGTGTGTATGAGTGTGTTGGGAGTCTGCTCAGATGAGCATCCCACAATAAAATTGTATCCTGCCTTGTTCCCACTGAGTGTTGGAAAATACTTCAGCCGGACAGTGACTATGAACTGGATAAGCTGGTTAACTGTAAATTGAAAGAGTGGATGTTTTCATATAATATGCTCATGTAAAACATAAGCAAAAAAGTAGAAAAAGCCACTGCTGCCATAACAAAAATTCTTAGTAGTGTTAACATGGCCATACAAGAATTGTATGTGCTCATGCATCTATCTACAGCTGTTAGATTTATTTTAGCAGATTTATGTTTTTTATCAGTGAATTCATGTGGAAATGTATTTATTTATTCATTTATTTATTTCCATTTGTTAACTGGTATGGTCCATCTTGGAAAAAACCCACTTTGCAGTAAAGGGCCAAGAAGAAAAGCTCCATACTTGAAAATAAAAAGTACAAAACGACATATAAAACCATTTAACATATGTAATATAAGAATATCAGTAATAGTAACTGCAAGAATGGACAGGTGATCTTCTGTGGCAACCTCTAAAGCCGAAAGAAGAAGAAGAAAATGAACAATGAATAAATAAAATAAAGGCAGACTGTCCTGTCTTGATAAAATTATGATTTTATATATCACTCACAGTGCGTAATAATAACGGGCCACTGTAGTAAGCACGTTTTTTGAGATTTAGTCAGGAATTTTCTTAAACAATTTTTCATGATTTTTTTATGGTATTAAATAAGAGAGTTTAGAGATATTTAACAACATTAAGTTGTCTGGTATATGAATGTGAAGTGCAGGAATTAAAGGTAAGCAAAAAAGAGGAAAGAAATGTAAGTAAAACAGAGAAGGATGACAACAGAAAACAATGTGCTAAACTGATGAAATGTAATCATTATATAAAACAGGGTTCTTACTGATGGAATAGATCTGGAATGCAGTGTACAATTGTTCCTTCAACTTAAATGAAGGTGAATTGACATAGTTTGGTCTGACATCTATTTTCATTTCATGTGAACTACTGCACTTAACCTGTTTACCATAGCATTGAGCATTTGTTTGCTGTTGTATTTTAATATGTCACCCCTGTTTCATTGTTCATAGGTTTGTACATTAGTTTCCATTCATTTATATCTAGTACTGTCCACATGGTTCTTCTGCAAGTCAGTGAAGGAGAAACGACCAGGTTTCTTTGGCTGCCATGCTATTTTTGAGGAATGCCAAATCATCAAACTGAACTCCATGAACTGGAAGGATGAGGGGGACAGTAAGAAAATGGGTTAAGCATGGGAAGGGTTAGACTAGCAAAAAAGAATAGGAAAGAAAAAAAAATATATATATATATCTATATAGGTTTATAGGTTCATAGATAGGTACTAGGCTATTGGCCCTGGGGCTTATACAAGCCCAGCCAAAAAGGTGCCCTGGCTTTTGCCACCCAAGAAAATTATTTTCCTGTGCCACTGTCGAGCAGAGCCACAGAGGTGATCCCTGGGGTGAATTTCCTATTTCCCATCCAATCATCAAGATTTTTCTTGAAGAGTGCTAATGAGGAGCTTTGTTTGGTATAGATAGGTAGTTTATTCCAGAGTATGGGAAGTCTCTGAGACAGGAATCTATCCCTCCGGCATGTTCTGTTTATTGTGGTGACAAGCAGTGGCGTAACTATGAGAGGCGAAATGAGGCAATTGCCTCAGAGCCAACAAGGGGGGCATACCCAGACATCTGTGCGGGCCGGCAACTACCGGTTGAGCACTTTGATTTTCCTAGGACTTTAGCAAAGTGCCAGACTTTGATCAACTTCTAGAGAGTGCATGTCATGCAACTTTTTTAACTCTTATTTGGTGCAGAAAATGACCCGCACACTGAGTAATGAGATTTAAGCAAGAGGTGACTTAAGAAGATATTTCTTTGCAGCCAGCCCTGCGACTGAACAGCCATCCCCTCCATTCCTCTTCTTCTCTCTTTAAGTAAGGTAACATGGATGAGAATGATGAAGGACAATACCAAAAAAAAAAATGCAACATGATGAATGACATATATATCTGACTATTTTTTGAGCTTTTATGGGATATGGAATGACTGAAAAAAAAAAAAAAAATAGAGAATTATGTTATTGAGGAGGCTCAAGTTGAAGTTTTTGAAAAATTTTGTCAGGACTCTCAGCACCTCTAGCACCTTCTGCTCTGTCTGAATAATTAAAAGGAAAGATCCATATAAAATGGGAAGATCGACATGTTAATCAGTGTTTCAGTTAAAAGCAGTTTACTAGTGCCAAAGCATTAATCCTCCAGCAGTTCTTCTGCTGGACTAGATATTCCAATAATGTTTGTTTTACCCATAGCTTGGTCAAAGTCAAAACTTCTGTGATGGTTAGATAAAAAAAAATGTTACAAAGATAAAACAAAAAACATACCTAGATACTATATATGTTAAGGTATTATCCATTATCCATATATATATATATATATATATATTTTTTTCAGAAATCTGTAGACCTGCATTTGAATTACTGTATCACCTCACAACACATTTGACACACATACACTTACACACAAGGTGGTGACAAGGTTTGGGTCCCTAGAGTGTGTAACTTGGAGGGATTGGGATTTCATTAAGTGGAGCATATCCAACAGCTCTGGGTTTGACATAACTTTGTATGTTAAGCAGAGATCATCTCTGAGTAGGCGATATGCGACGGAGTAAAGCTGGAGTTTTTTGAGACAGTCTGCGTAGGATATCTGTTTGAGGCTGGTAATCCTCTTTGTGAGGTATTTACATGGTCTTTCCAGTTGTTGTAGATGTCTTGTGAAGTACATACCAAAAATGGGAATTGTACTGTATAGTGGGTCTAATGAGTAATGAGCAGACGGGAACAATGACCTCTTTTTTTCTGGATGAGAAACCTTTTATGATGAGGTGTGCCACGTAGAAGGATTTCCTGACTACTTTGGTGATGTGATTATCAAAGGGGAGACTACTGTCCACCTGTGTCCCAAGGTCTGTTATCACACTTTTGGTGTTAAGTATACTACCGCCTATGTTGTAGTTCATGGGTACAGAGGTTTTACCAAAGAGGATGACAATGCAGTTTTTGGCATTGAGCTTGAGGCCATGGCTTTGACACCAGGCATCTGTCTCAGTGAGGCCCTTTTGTAGGATGTCCACATGGTTAGGAGTTTTGATTATGGCTCCTAGGTTGCAGTCATCTGCGAACTTCATTAGCAAAAGACCTTTTGTGTTAGCCTGTACTTCAG
This sequence comes from Protopterus annectens, assembly GCF_019279795.1. NCBI lineage: Eukaryota > Metazoa > Chordata > Ceratodontiformes > Protopteridae > Protopterus > Protopterus annectens. The sequence goes on along the minus strand of NC_056732.1, from coordinate 1,133,284,399 downwards.
AGAAGTAGATACCAAACAGGAGAGGACCCAGGACTGAACCCTGTGGTACTCCATTTGTCACTGGTCTGAAGTCGGATTTGGAGTCTGCTACTTTCACAGTGTGGGTTCTGTCAGTGAGCCAGTTGGCAACCCATCTTGTGACATAGGGATTTATACCTAGTTTAGTGAGTTTATCTATAATTCCAGAGTGGGGGATGGTGTTGAAAGCCTTGAGAAGATCTAGATAGGCTGTGTGAACCACCTTACCCTTGTCTACGGCTTTGGTGACTGCTTCAAAGAAGTCTGTCAGGTTTAGGAGACATGATCTGCCTTTTACAAACCTGAACTGGATGGGGTCCAGAGTTTGGAGATTACCAATGTCTTTGTTTATAAGTTCCATGATGATACGTTGCATGGCCTTGCAGACCAGGCTCATCAGGCTAATGAAGCAGTAGTTCCTGGAGTCCATGGTGGCTTCCCCCTTGTGGAGTGGGATAACCATCGCTGTGCTCCATTCGGCAGGCACAAAGCCTGAGGTGAGGCTATGACTGAACATGGTACTTAGGTGGGGTGCCAGTTTGTTCTGTAGTTCATGTAGAACATAGCCTGGGATGCTGTCTGGTCCCTTGGATGCTGTGTTCTTGGCTTTGGAGAGTGTGGTTTTTACCTGTGCAGCCATGATTACAGGAACTTTGCATTCTTCCAGTATAGAGATGTGCTCTTTAGGGGGTGAGAGGGGGGTAAAGTTACCACTGAACCAATCTACCAGGATGTTGGCAATATCAGTCGGGTCTGTATATTTAGTGCCATTGTGCTGTAACTCAGAGCAGATCTGAGTGCTGCCATTGAGATTCTTGACATATCTATAGAATGCTTTGTGGTTGTCTTTAGAATCAGTGGAGATTTTGTTTTCATAACTAGCTTTGGAGGATTTTATCAGGGATCGCAGCTTCTTACTGAGGCTGACCAGGGAGCTCCTCTACTCATGGGATTTTACTCTCTTTTGCAACAGTTTCTTCCTTCTGTTGTACAATGTGTTTATGGCAGGGGACCACCAGATTGGCTTCCTTTTTTTGGACGATAGTGTCTTGGTTCTGTTTGGGATAGCATGATCCATGCACTCATGTAAGTGCTTATAAAGTGCAATTGTGTAGGATTCAGTAGTCTTAACTGTATTGTCCTTCTGCATGGGTGTCATGAAGTTCACCACTTCTGTCTTAAGAAGCATGAAGTTGGCTTTGGAGAAATTTTTTGCCATGGTTTCCTTAATGGGAGGTGGGGGGCAGGATGTGGATATCTAGGGTAATTAACTTATGGTCAGATTGGACCAATGAGGCATTGACTTCAGGTGTGGAACACCAGTCACTCATGTTGGTAATGACTAGATCTTGGATATTGTTGCCCCTGGTGGGTGCGTGGATAAGTTGATCCAGGGCATTGGAGTTTATGAATTCCAGAAAGCATTGAGCAAAGGAGTTGGTTCATGAGTAGTTTTCCCAGTTAATGGTGGTGTAGTTGAAATCTCCCATTATTAGGGTGTTTGGTTGAACCCTAGTATTTTCCAGTAGATCAAGAAAAGAGAAGTGGGAATCCTGGGGCATGGTGGGTGATCTGTAGCAAGCTACAATTTGGATTGCAGTTTTTCCCAGAGTTAGATGCACTTGGATAACCTCGGCTGCATTATGCTGAGCAACTAGCCTGGAGGTGTGGATATCCCTTAATGAATATGGACACACCTCCACCTTTGGTGTTCCAGTCCAGGTTACATGGCCAAAAAGTGTTGTATCAGTTATAGCCTGGTAGTGCAGGGGTGTTCTCTGGAGCCTTGAACCAGGTCTCAGTCACTGCACAGATATCGATGTTCTCCATTTCAAGGAGTGCCTCGAATTAGTGCATTTTGAGATTTAGACTTCTAGCATTGAGTAGCATCTCCCTCAGTTTTTGCTTGCCTGTTCCTGTTACGGTGGTGAATTTGTCATTTGAACTTTGCCTAAAAAAGGCACTATAGGGGCGGCAAGAACCTTAGCCAGTATCCAGAAACCCAGGGGTGACAAGTGCAGGTCATCTCTGGCAAAGCATCGTGGTCTGTCGACCATGTCATCCCAGGCATATAGACACTGGATCCCTTTAAAATGGCACCAGAAGCTTAGCCAATTGTTGAAGTCAATAATTTTGTCTCTGTACTATGGCATTATTCTGGGTGATGGCAGAATGCTACTCAGGGCTAGGGTCATACCTGCCTGGGCTACAAGATCGGAAAGCTCTTCCATGTCTTTTTTCATTTAGTCCAGGGAGGTACGTCTCAGGTCATTCACACCAACATGGACAATGACAGAGTCATATTTGTACTTGTTGTGGAGTGACCTGAGTGCATGGGTTATGTAGCGGATCCTGGCACCCAACAAGCAGCTGACAGTAACCTTCTCCTTGTTTAGCCTGGTGAGTGGGACATCAGTATGCCTGACTATAGAGTCACCTATGACTAGTGTGTTGGGTACATTGTTTTGTCTTATTGGCTGTGGTTGAGTAGCACACTGAGTCTGCAGGCTATGTGTCATTTGGGTTGTGTTGGGGGGTGGAGGTTGCTAGAATTTCTGCTTTGGAGGTCTCTGTTGCTTGAGCAGATTATTACTGAGAGCCTCCGCGAATGATTTTGTGTTTCTATGTGTGGATTTTGGTGTGGTGTAGATTTAGTGAGACTATGTGATGAGTGTGGTGTGGTGCAAGTGTTCACCTTCTCCTCTTGACTGTCAAGTTCAGTCTTGATTGGAGAGAGCTTTACCTTCAGTTTGGCTAGATAAGTGCATCTCTCACAGGTTGTAGTGTTGGGTGGTAGAAGGAGAGGGTTGTCTGTGTACATGAGGCAATTTCTACATTGCCCCAAGATGCCCAGATTCATCAGATAGACAGGAGAGAACACTGGGAGCTGACCCTTGGACATGCCTGAATAAAAAAAATATCTTCCTCTAGATAAGTGAGGAAAGTGAGTACAAGAGCTGTTTTTCTTTAAGCAAGTGAGGAAATTAAGTACCAAAACTGTTTTCCTCTAGGTAATGAAGAAGGCTGAGTGCTGTAGTAATTAGTAGGTTATTTAGTGCGTACAAGTTCTGAAAAAGTGCTGTCATGAATAAGCAAATTTAAGCGCTAAAACTAAGAATCTGCATCTGGACTAAACTCGTTACAGGAAAGGGGGGAAACAAGTGCAAATGTGGGCTTTTAAATCAGAAAGTTGAGAGGGTTGGAGAAACTGCTCAAACGGCCAATAACTACAATTTCTGGGCCAGAACCACTCCTTATGTGGTAGATAGGTTACCCAGTGCTTACCACTCCCACTGATAAGATAGAAGACTTCCCTCCAACACAAAAAGCTTGGAGGGGGGCTCAGAAGCTTACATACAGCCCTGGATACAGCAAATCTAAATCTGGACTACACTAGTTATAGGAAAGGTATTTATATATATATATATATATATATATATATATATATATATATATATATATATATATACAGAAAAGTAGCTAAAACAGCAGTAAAAACAATTCAAATGCAGTGCAAGCTAGCACACTTGAATATGTAGCAATGTTAGACCAAACAGTTTAAAAAAATGCAATTAAATTAAAAATGACTAAAAACAAGTGCAGAAGGAGTCTGTTAGGTAGAATGAGGTAAAGAGATGGGACTGGGGGGCGTGTCCCAGATCAAATCTACAGTGGGGGCGGGCAACTGTAAAAGCCTCCAAATTTAAACAACAACACAGGAATAGGGAGGGTGGGTATGGGTATGGAAAAACCAACACCTTCAGCAGAGATCTGAAAAACTATACAGTGAAGCAAAAATAACAGTGCACAACTCTGAAGTCAGCCAGCAATGATATAAAATTAGTGAAACAACAGTAACCAGTACACAACTCTGAAGTGCCAGAAAAATATACTCAGCTCTGTATATCTCCAGATAGTTTGAAGAGCATTCTGTCAGAATGCAGGAAGGCTCCAGCAATGATGATGCATGAACTACCATAAATAAAGAAACACACACACATGGCATACATAAATATGCACAGAAAGTTAATAAACCCTCTTATAACAAGTGCTTCATTTGTTTTACTATCACCTCCTAACTACAAATTATTATACATATAATAAATAAAAAAAAAACACTTAGCACAGGGTCGTTTACAGAGCACTCAATGATTAATCGTAAGTCGTTTCACCAAGTGATTATTTCAAGATTTTCAGCATCCATTAACTCCTAGGGTTTAAAACTGTGTCAGATAGACAAAGCAACATAGATAGTAGAAAAACATTTTCATGTTTTCACTTTCTGCAGTCTCATGCTAGTACCATACCCAATTACCACACAGTACATTAAAATTAAAATACTTACAAGAGATGGATCTTAGTCCAAGTAATTATATAATTGCTAAATAGTAATAACATGGTATGTAGTAAAAGCACTGCATAACCACTAAAGTTCATATGCATCTTATTAAGTTTATTTGATTATCATGGTTGTGCAAGAAAGGCATTTTTTAATCCTAATTTAACTGTTCACTGAAACTCACCCTGAACCATAATCCTCAATTAATCATATTTCTGCTGAACATCCCTGCATTTGTTTCACATTTCAACCTATCCATCATTAAAATAGAGATTTTCATGTGAATGACTGTTGATTACAGTCAAACAACACTTTCAGACATTGTAGTTTCATACTTCTTAGTGCTCTGAAAATGCATGCTGATCTACGTCACCTGTTGTATCACTATATATATATATATATATATATATATATATATATATATATATACACACACACACACACACACACACACACACACACACACACACACACACACACACACACACACACACACACACACACACATATTTTAGGTAGCACTTTGCCACCAGAAGAATTTGAGAAGTTGTATAAGCATAGGACTGCACTGCAATCCACAGTATGCATGCCCTCCATGAATCTCTCTAGTATTTAATTGTCCACCATACAAACCGACTGCCTTTTGAAACTACCTCATTTTGCTGACCTGTTGATGTAATACATTTCCACAATGTGCTGCATTCCTGTTCTGCTGTTAGTGCAGAGGACAAAGGCTCAGAGGTATGATCTGCTACATTCTCCATGTTGTTTTTAGTGCAGAGAATTAAGTTTCAGAGCTGTGAAATATCTGCCATTTTACCTTTGCGCTCAACTTCCATACATAAGAAAATTGTATTAAGGCCGAATTACTAGAGGAGCATGTGCACAACATCATGAGCAATATTTATGTATTACTCCAATCACCATAAAAAGTGATACAACAGGTGACGTAGATCAGCATGCATTTTCAGAGCACTAAGAAGTATGAAACTACAATGTCTGAAAGTGTTGTTTGACTGTAATCAACAGTCATTCACATGAAAATCACTATTTTAATGATGGATAGGTTGAAATGTGAAACAAATGCAGGGATGTTCAGCAGAAATCTGATTAATTGAGGATTATGCTTCAGGGTGAGTTTCAGTGAACAGTTAAATTAGGATTACAAAATGCCTTTCTTGCACAACCATGATAAACAAACTTAATAAGATGCATATGAACTTTAGTGGTTATGCAGTGTTTTTACTACATACCATGTTATTACTATTTAGCAATTATATAATTACTTGGACTAAGATCCATCTCTTGTAAGTATATTAATTTTAATGTACTGTGTAGTAATTGGGTATGGTACTAGCATGAGACTGCAGAAAGTGAAAACATGAAAATGTTTTTCTACTATCTACTTCACTTATCTATCTGACACAGTTTTAAACCCTAGGAGTTAATGGATGCTGAAAATCTTGAAATAATCACTTGGTGAAACAACTTACAATTAATCATTGAATATTCTGTAAACAACCCTGTGCTAAGTGTTTTTTTTTATTTATTATATGTATGATAATTTCTAGTTAGGAGGTGATAGTAAAGCAAATGAAGTACTTGTTATAAGAGGGTTTATTAACTTTCTGTACATATTTATGTATGCCGTGTGTGTGTGTTTCTTTATTTATGGTAGTTCATGCATCATCATTTATTTATGTCACTTTGTATCAGTACTTATTGAACTTTATTTCAATTATTTACTTATTTTTCTTACATACAAAAGATGGCTATGGATATGTAACTGCCAAAGTCCATGCCTAGGCCCCTTTTGTTTAGCAGTTTTACAATTGCTGTCTTCCAGGGTTTAGGAAAATAAGTAGTGGACAGGCTTAAATTAACAGTGTTAAGTAAGGGTTAAGATAGGTCATAGTTGGCACTCATAGTCAAGCAGCCTGCTGTGTTTTCAAAGCAGATGGGTGTGATGTTCTTAGCTTTTAAGACAGTTGAAAGCATTTGTTGATCTATTGTACTGTATTGTATTTTAAATAGTGCGTATTGTTTATATATTATGTATTGTTCACTATATATTATGTATTGTTCTTTTTAGTGTGGAGCTTTTCTCCATGGGCCTCCACTGAAAATGGGTTCACTATGGCCCAGTGGACCATCCTGGTAAACAAATCCAAATAAATAAATAAATGTGTTCCATATCAGTTGGGGCGGGGGGGGGGGGGGGTGAAAATTGCTGTGGAAACTGGTGAAGTGTCATAACTGTGAGTGGAGTAAAATTTGTAATATGTTTGTCACCTAAAATATTATAGGATCATAGGATAATAGGAGATTACTAGGCTATTGACCTGGAGGTCATTTTTAAGCCTAGCTGTTTCAACTCAATGTAATACCGCAGAGGTACTAGTCAGTACCCAAGATTGCATTTAGTGATGACTGCCCATATCCAGGAGGGTTGTGGGTGCTATCCCTAATAAAAATATACGGTGCCCCATCCACTCATCTAGGTTCCTCTTGAACTGTGTCAAAGAGGTGCTCTGTTTCACATGAATTGTTGGCCTGTTCCAAGGATGTGGCAGTCAATGGGAGATAAATCTGTCCCTCCAGCATGTCCTACTTAAGTCACAGGCCATACTTAATTCCCTGGAATGGGTAGCCCAAGACCAATTTAATTTATGGATATGCAGCAAGTTCATTAGGTTTGGGTCTTGGGTTGCTCTGTAGGTCAAGCATAAGTCTCCCCTAAGAAGTCTATAAGATACGGAGTATAGTGACAGGGATTTTAGTTGGTCCATGTAAGGCACATGCTGGAGGCCCTTGATCTTCTTTTTTAGAAACCCCTGTCGTCTCTCTAATTGCTGTAAGTGCTTAGTACGGTACATATCGAATGGAGCATTATACTCAATTATGGCCCAGATAAGTGCCAAGTATAGGGGGGTTATAACTTCTTTTGCTCTCGAGGCAATGCCTTTACTAATCAAGTGAGCCACATGGAAAGCTTTCCTTACATGGTAGTCATGCGGTGGTCAAAGTTAAAGTCATGATCAACCTGTGATCCCAGGTCCCTTACCACTTCATGGGTACTTAGGGTATTGTTATTGATTTGACAGTGTAAAGGGATATTGTTTATGCTGAAGGGAATGATGATGCATTTCTTTGCATTCAGTTTGAGACCATGACTAATACACCAGTCTGTGTGAGTCTATCCTGTAGTATACTGACATCATCAGGGGATTCAGTGATTGCACCTAGTTTGCAGTTGTTTGCAAACTCAGTCAGCCACATCCCTTTAGTTTTCACCTGAACTTCTGAGATGTATATACCAAACAGTAGGGGGCCCAGCACTGATCCCTGTGGCACCCCGCTGGTAACAGGTGTGCTAGTTGATTTGCAGTCACCCACTTTGATAGTGTGTGTCCAGTTTGTGAGCCAGCTGGCAACTCATCTTACAATGAAGGGGTTTACATTCAGTTTTCTAAGTTTATTCGTAATGCCTGTATGTGGGATTGTGTCAAAAACCTTTGCCAAGTCAAGGTATGCTGTGTGCACAGATTTCCCCTCATCAATGGCCTTGGTCATGGTTTCAAAGAAATCCACTAGATTTAACAGGCAGGATCTGCCCCTCACAAAGCAGAATTGGGGAGGATCCAGGGTTTGGATACATTGCATGGCCTTGTAGATGAGAGTGGTCAGGCTTATGGGTCTGTAATTCCCTGGATCTGTTGCTAGGCCACCTTTGTGGAGGAGAATAACTGTAGCTGTTCTCCATTCTGCAGGAACAAAGCCTGTAGTTAAATTGCCTTTAACAGGCAGTGTTATTACAGATTAGTTCAGAGCTTTGCTGGGTATTAGTTCTTAACTCTGTGACATAGCTAAAAAATATGTAGTTAATTTTGGTTTCAGTGGCTGTGTTAAGTTCATATTCAGCTTTGAGCTTACTAATGGCATCCTAACACACTTTACAGTTTGCTTAACTGTGCTCTTAAGATGGACAGAATGAGACTTCTTATAAGTATTAAATAATGTCCTCCCCTTGTTATATAGCTTATTTCTAAGAATTTTCTATCAAAGGAAGTTGTTTTTAAATTTCTTATTACATTTGGTAAAGGTAGGAAAATGCCTTTTCAATACAGTTATTTAAGTGGAAGTCATAGGCATAGGTGGCAGCCATTCAGAGAGGATTACAGTGGGATTTATTTTATCATTGAGTAATGGAGGAATATTTGTTTTTGAGAAGTCTGTAAATACAGATGGTATTTGCAGTGGAAGTTCCATCAGTTTTAAATGAAAAGATCAGTAAGTTTTGTTCTGATTTAGCAAAATGTGCAAAAAGGAGTTATATTTGTTAAAAGTGGGTCAGGGATACTGGAGCTACTATTAGGGTGGTTTATTATTTGCACAAGGGACTTAGCAGTTACAATCTCAAGGAAGGGTTGTACTCATTGACTATAGGTGCTGTAGGTCAGCCATTTTATTGATGGGTGGTTGATGAACTCCAAAGCAAAGATTTTGGGATTGGAGGGGATTTCAGCTAATGCATTAGAATAACTATTGTTGTCAGAAGTTAACATAGAAAATGGTATATAGGTAGCTATAAAGTGGTTATTAATATTCTTAGGATGATCTGAACATCTAAATGTTAAGTCCTGAGGAATTATTTGCATGGTGATCATATTTCTGAAAAATACTGATATCCCTACCCCTGCTATTGTCAGTAGATCTGAAAAACATGATAGAAACTAAACCTGTGAATATTGGGAATGATTTAATTGTTTGGAAACCGTGTCTCAGTAACTGCAAATATATAATTGTGTTTTAGTCACAGGAGAGCCTCAGGTTTTGGCAGTTTTTTAAACTAAGTAGAGCCACCTTAATGTATTCTGAAACAGACTTTATTCTGCTGGAATATGTAGTAGATAGACTCACCCTTAAAATATCCACTATGAGGACAACAAAAGACTTTACCTGGAATGTGATACCCATGGTAAGAGGGCACATACCATTCCTAACAAAAAAGAAAGCCTTGCCAGCCATTTTTTGCCAACCTGACACATACTGGATCCCACCAGAAGGATGTTTGCTACATACTCAATTAGTAACGCCATTAATGCTGTCTTCATATCTTGGCATTATTTCGGGATATTGTAAAATATCACTCTAGGCCAGTGTCTTTCCTGCCTGGGCAAAAACATGTTTGGACACATTCATAGCAAGGTTAATCATACCACCTGTCCATGTCCGTTTGTATAGATCAGTGAAGGTCATTCATCTTGTCACCTAAATGTCTGGCAGTCAGCACAGAAGGTTAAAGCTCTGAGCTCTTAATAAGCTGTTTCCTGTAGTTAAAAGTACATGGATTAATTTCTTTCACCTCTATCTGCCTACTTTGTGACAGAACAAGTCAATTAACCAGGCAGTATTCCTGGGTCACCCCAGGAAAGGCACACTTGTGTTCTGCAAGCTTACAAGGTTAACAAATGTATAAAAGTAAACCCGTTCACATGGACTACTACCTAATCACAGTCATATTTGCCAGAATGGAGATATATAGGAGCTTTTTTATGTTCTGGATTCTGGCACTAGAAAGAAAGCTAGCATTCACCCTCTCCTTAACCTGCCTGCCGAGGATATTGGCATGCCTAATAATAGAGTCATCTATTACTAAAACAATGGGTGCAGTCTCTATGGTTTTAAGAGCTTGGATTCTGCAGCATTGTGACTTTTAGGGGCCTGTATATTGACAATGAATATGAAGGGTGAAAGCAGATGTGTTGCAGTGTGGAGTAATGACTGAGGTTTCTTAGTTCTTTGTCTATGAGGTTTATGCAGTGTTCTTTAACAACCTCAATTTAAGTTAGATAAGTTGATATAGTGGTACTGCCCTCTTCAGTAATGTGTGCGTGTGCGTGTGTGTGTGTGTGTGTGTGTGTGTGTGTGTGTGTGTGTTGTGCTTAAAGAAAGCATATTGAAATGAGAAGGCAACCTCCTGTCTCATATTGGATTGGTTTCTTGGAAAGCATGAGGTAGTTGATAAACTCTCGGAAAATACCAACTCCTAACAGGCTGACAACACAAGGGAAAAAAGGCAATGACGTTCCTTAAAAGCCAAAACAGTCAAGATAGTATGGCAAAGAAGATAGTTTAATAACTTACTCGATACAAGACCAAGAGGTAAAATAGGTTGTACTAGCAAATGGTAAAAATCTGGCATGTGGTTAAAGGATACAATAATACAACATGTAAATTGGTAATAGATTTGGAGGATGGCCTAATGGTTAAGGTGTTTGCTTTACAAACACAAGGTGCAGGGTTTGAGTCTCACAAGGGATAACTGGCTAGGCTTAAAATGGCTCACAAGGGCAGTTAGCCTAGTACTAATCTATGAACCTTTAAATAATCTAGATTTTGGACACATTAAGTAATAGTGGTATATTCACAAGTGCAAAAAAGTGACAGCATCATCCATGATGTTTTCATGTTCCTTCTCAGTAAGATACATAGAGGTAGTACTCGAAAAGATTTGCTGTGTAATGCTACTAACTTTGCACTGTTGTGGTCTAGAAGTTCCTGTTTTGAGGTGCTGTGTGTATATACCATATGGTATGACATGGTTAAAACTTAATAGTGATGCAGGTATAGAGACTTCTGTATTAAATCATGTAGCAGCAGAATTTAATATGAAAAAGCTGCTGACGTACTGCTAAAAGCTAGGGATGTAGCCCTAAAAAGACAAAAATATTTGCCTGTCTTAAGAGAGGAACTTTTCAAGAACAAAAGTGAGGACTTATGCTAGAACCATAACCAGAAGAAGCTGTGTACCAGGGGCTTATTTGCGCAATCTGTTGAATGCCAAAAGCCTACCAATGGATTTATTTGTAGAGTACTTGGAAACTAATTGGTGAGGAGTATCAGAAACCTAATTCTGGATGTACAAGGCAGATAACCACAGCTGCTGTACGAATGAACTATAAGGATTTTTATGTTATTTCTTTAAGACACTTTAAATGTGACTAAAACTTAGAAATGGAATGTCAGCAATAAATGCATTTGCTTTCATTTTTATTGGCAGTGAATTATATTCTTTGCTCTGCATTGTAAATAGCTTGAACATGAACTAATGAGACTGTCTCCTGCAAGTGTGACTTGCTAAATTGGAGGAGAATGCAGTCCCAGTTTGGTCAATACATGCAGAGTATAAAACGTTTCACCCCTGCTTCACAAAGAAAGAAAGAAAGAAATGCTGTTATTTTGTGTAAAAAATTGCAAATCATAGGTGCATAGGTTCATAGGTTCATACTAGGCTATCTGCCCTAGGGCATTTATAAGCCTAGCCAGAGTGTGTGGCTTTCACCACCCCTTAGGATGAGAATACTACGCCCATTTAGGGTTTAGTTTACTGTGCCTCTGTCTAGTAGTGACACCGAGATGACCCCCGGGGTAAACCTACGATCTCCCATCCACTCGTCATGATTTCTCTTGAATAGAGTTAGTGAGGGGCTCTGTCTAACATGGATTGGGATTCTGTTCCAGAGTGTAGGGAGCCTCTGGGTTATGAATCTGTCCCTCCAGCACGTCCTATTTATTTCTGTGTTGAGGTTCAAATCTCTTGCTGCTCTGATGGATTTGGATTTTCTGAGATGGAGCATGTCCATTAATTCCGGATTGGACATGGCCTTGGCACAGATCACCTCTGAGTTGAATAGAGCTGGAGTTTCTTCAGTCAGGCAGCATATGACATATGTTTGAGACCCTTTATCCTCTTGGTGAGGAACTTTTGGGGTCTTTCCAACTGCTGCAGGTGTCAGGTAAGATACATCCCAAATGGGGCATTGTACTCAATCATAGGCCTGATAAGAGAAGAGTACAGGGGCACAATGACCTCTCTTGATCTAGATGTGAATCCCTTCATGATAAGTGGGCAATATAGAAGGTCTTCCTAACCACTTTGGCAATGTGAGTGTCAAATGAGAGGTTACTGTCAACCTGGGTCCCTAGGTCCCTAATTACCTCTTCCGGATTACCACCTATGTGGTAATTTGTTTCCTAAAGGGTATGACTATACATTTTTTGGCGTTCAGCTTAAGGCCATGGCTCTGGCACCAATTATCCATTTCTATGAGGCCTCTCTGAAGAATGCTTGTGTCCGTATCAATTATGGTGCCCAGTTTGCAGTCATCTGAACTTTGTCAGCCACAATCCTCCTATGTTTGCCTGCACCTCAGAAAAATAAATGGGTCCCAGGACTGAGCCCTGTGGGACACTGCTTGTGACCGACTTAGAGTCTGACATAGCTCCAGCAACTCTGACACTGTGGGTTCTGTCCTTGAGCCAGTTTGCAACCCATCTTGTGACATATGGATTTACATTTAAGCTGGTGAGTTTGTCTATGATGCCTTTTGCAAGGTCAAGGTAGGCTGTGTGAACTGCCTTACACTCATCAATGGCCTTAGTGACTGTTTCATACAAATACTCATGGAAATTCTGGTTCAAGACAATAGACATATAGATCACTATAGAATGAATGTACAGGAGAAGACAGGAATTATAGATAAACATCTAGACAGTTTCAAATAAAAAATAAATCTGATAATAAATGTGCTGACCATCCTTAAAATAACCCCACCCACTGAGGAAAATGAGTAAAGATAACAACATTGAAGCATAACTTGTTGCTTTCAAAAATGTTTCACCCAGGAGAACTGGCTCAGTCTGACCGGGCTAAAATGTTATCATCATATCTTACTGACAGCATTCAAGAATTATATGAACATGCAAGGTACTGATTATGTAGACTAAAAAAAAAAAAAAAAATCAACTGCTATCTACTGTTGGTGTATCTTCTGAAATACAAGCAATGAAGCTTCGTAACTGGCCATTTAATTCAAGTAAAATGGTAAGAATTCAAATGTCTGATTTAAAGCGTATTTAGAAGTCAACAATAAAAATAAAATAAAATTCATTTTAGAAATCAGTAGGATCAAAAGAGCACTATTCAGTAATTTGTATGGATGTGCTTTTAAGTGACACTAAGAATAGTGATAAACTGGTTGTGCAAATTGAAATGCTAAAGCTAATAAAGCAATGTTTGAAAATGAGCAAATTAAGCCAATAATCAGGTTTGCCAACAAACCAATTTGTCCAGGGACATCTTCATGTGGGGTTTAGGTAGAAATAGTAGTGGGAATTAAGAAGGTAGGGGAAGTAGGCTAGTGGGGGGAGGGGGGAGTGAAAGGGTTAAATATGCATGCATGATGATTGGGATGAAATGAGGTAAGGGTGGGGAAGGGCTTAATGGGTTTTATGTAAGTATAACTGAGTAAGGAATCACATTTTGGCATGAACTTGCTATACAGCAAGCTTACGTCTGAGATGACCTATAGGTAATTCTGTGGACAGGTAAGCATTGGATGGGTGTAGCATGTGTGGAGGAGGTGGGTAGTAATTATATATTATTTATTTCCAGTGTGATTACCAGGGAAGTCCACTGGGCTGAGAGAGCCCGTTTTCAGTGGAGGCCCGGAGAGAAAAGCTCCATGAAACAGATTATAGTAAAGAGAGCAGTCTACGGTGGCCTAATGGTTAAGGTGTTTGTCCTACAAACACAAGGTACAGTGTTTGAGTCTCACAAGGGGTAATTGGCTATGCTTGCAAGGGCAGTTAGCCTAGTACTAATCTATGAACCTATTACAAGTACAAATAATACAAAGCGTGATCAATATTGCTCATCGTGGAAAAATATCATGCAGATACAAATTCACACAGTTAAAGTTAAAAGCTATTTACAAAATTTACAGAGTGTGAGAGATCGAATGGGAATTAGCTATAGACAGTTATAGCCAGCTATAAGGTGCTTAGGAACTCAGAAGGATACTCTCGCAGGGGCTTTTGTTAAAGAGTTCTAGGTATGGAGAATGCAGTTACATTTCCATTTGGAAGATAGGTAAGTGTAAAGCTGAGTTTTGAAGTTGTTTGTGTTTGTTATTGTCCTTAGTGTGGAAGGGAGAGTTTTCCATTTCTTACCTATGGAGAAGGAGAGGAGAAGTTTTCCAACAGGTTGTTTAGTTATGAAAATAAAATTGCCAAAGATTCCAAAGACAACCACAAGGCATTCTATAACTATGTCAAGAATCTAAATGGCAATGCTAAGATCTGCTCTGAGCTACAACAGAATGGCATTAATTATACCGATCTCAATGATATTGCCAATATCCCGGCAGATCAATTCAGTGCAAACTTCACCCCCCCTATCACCCCCTAAATGGCCCATCTCAATACTGGAAGGTTGCCAAATTCCGGTAATAACAGCCACACAAGTAAAAAACGCACTCTCCAAAGCTACGAATACAGCATCCATGGGACCAGATGACATCCCGGGCTGTGTACTACATGAACTACAAAATTAATTGGCACCTCACCTAAGTGTCATGTTTAATCATAGACTCACCTCAGGCTTCATGCCCACTGAGTGGCGCACAGTTACAGATATACCACTCCACAAGGGGGGATCCACCTTGGATCCTGGGAACTACCGCCTCATCAGTCTAATGAGCCTGATCTGCAAGGCCATGGAATGTATTATCATGGAACTTATAAAGAAAGACATTGGCAACCTTCAAACACTGGACCCTACCCAGTTTGGGTTAGTGAAGGGCTGATCATGTCTCCTGAACCTGATTAACTTCTTCGAATCAGTCTCCAGAGCTATGGATGAGGGCAAGGTTGTCCACACAGCCAATCTGGACCTCGCCAAGGCCATTGACACCACCCCCCACTCTGGAATCATAGATAGACTTACTAAACTGGGCATTAATCCCTACATCACTCAATGGGTTGCCAACTGGCCTACTGACAGAACCCACACTGTAAAAGTAGTCGACTCCAAATCCAGCTCCAGACAAGTGGAGTACCTCAGGGTTCAGTCTTGGGACTGCTCTTGTTTGACATCTACTTCTCTGAAGTACAGGCCAACACTAAGGGACTCTGGCTAACAAAGTTTGCTGATGACTGCAAACTGGGAGCCATTATTGAATCCCCAAATGATGTGGATACTCTACAAAAGGGCCTTACAGAAACAGATGCTTGGTGCCAGAGTCATGGGCTCAAGCTCGGTACCAAGAAATGTATAGTTATCCCCTTTGGGAAAAAACATGTACCCGTGAATTACCACATAGGTGGCAGTACACTAAACACTGAAAGTGTGATAAGAGACTTAGGGAGACGGGTGGACAGTGGTCTCGCCTTCAATAACCACATCGCCACAACAGTTAGGAAATCCTTCTATGTGGCACACCTCATCACTAAGGGCTTTTCATCCAGAAAAAAGGAGGTGATTGTCCCACTGTACTCATCCCTTATTAGACCCATTATAGAATACAACACCCCATTTGGTATGTACCTCTCAAGACATCTGCAACAACTGGAAAGGCCACAGAAAAATGTCAATAAAAGAATCACAGGCCTTAAGAAGATGCCCTATACTGACCGCCTTAAAAAACTCCAGCTATACTCTGTCACATATTGTCTACTCAGAGGCGATCTCTGCTTAACATACAAGGCCATGTCATACCCAGACATGCTACACTTAAAGAAATCTCAATTCCTCAGAGCCACATGCTCCAGGGATATAAACCTTGTCATCACAATAAACAAAACATGCTGGAGGGATAGGTTCCTGACCCAGAGACTCCCCAGACTCTGGAACAGACTGCCCATACATGTCAAGCAGAACACCTCTTTGGCACTCTTCAAAAAGAACCTTGACGACTGGATAGGAGAAAGGAAATTCACCCCGGGGATCACATCAGTCACCCTGCTAGACAGGGGTCCAGGGAAGTAAATAGTGTGGGAAGAAATAGCCAGGGAATTGTTATTGCTAGGCTTGTATAGGCCCTAGGGCCGACAGCCTAGTACCAACCTATGAAACTATGGACAGTAATTAAGTTTTGGTGTTCATATCTGAGAGTTCTATTTGTGGTGTATGGAGGAAGGATGTTAGTTAGAGCAAGGCATTTGGCTGGATTAAATATTAGACTATGTGCTGTAGTGAGCTGGAGGAAGTCCTGGTAATTTGTGAATTCTGACCATTTGAGGGATTGGAGGGTAACACCGTGATGAGTGGAATGTTTGGCTTTAGTGGCAAATTTAGAAATTTTGTTATAACAGCTTTCAAGTTTGGAAGTGATGGAAGAGGATAGTTTAGTTAGTAGCAGTGCCTCTACAGAAGGGAGGGAAGGAGGTAAGAGGAGGCCAGAGCATGCCTGGTAGAAGTAGAGAGGAAGTGGCTTTTCCTGTATAGCATACCTAGTTTTTGGTGGGTTTTCTTTATATTTTGCTGAATATGGATGTCGAACCTAAGGTGTTCGTCTATAGTTACACCGAATAGTTTGGCAAATGGAACAACTTCAATCAGAGAGTTGCTTTGGCTAAGGACTTGGAAGGAATTTTTATCAAAAGAGAAAAGATTTTGACTGTGTGAATAGTAGTATTTTAGATTTGTTAGCATTGAGAGAAAGGTGATTTTGATGCATCTAGATCTCAGTAGTTGAGAAGGCAGTCTGAGTTATAGATAAGAGTTCAGGGAGGTTAGAGGCAGAACAGACAAGTGTAGAGTCATCTGCATATTGGATATCTTTGGCATTAGGAAAAGCAGAGTGAAAGTTATTGATAAAGATATTCAACAGCATTGGTCCATGGATGGACCCCTATGGTACTCCGGTACGGGTTGGTAAGAAAGGTGAGCTGCCTTTTTTCAATTTCACAGCCTGAGATCTATCTGACAGATAACTTGAGAACCAGGAAAGAGTGTTTTGGAGAGATTTAGATTTGAGAGGTGGCTTAGAAGGTGCTTATGGGAAACAGTATTGAATGCTTTATAGAGATCTAGGAGCACTGTGGATACTAATTTCCCAGAATCTCGGGCTTGAGTGACAGTTTCTAAGAATGAGAGTAGAGCTGTTATGGTGCTATGTCCTGGTCAGAAGCCATGTTGGGTAGGGGTAAGAAGTTGGTTTTTAGTCAGAAAAGGCATAACTTGGAGATGGATGCATTTTTCTAGAATTTTGGAGATTAGAGAGAGAAGAGCTATAGGGCGGAAGTTTGAAATGTTATTGTTTTTGCCTCCCTTGTGGAGAGGAAGAATAAAGGTGGAACACCAGAGTTTAGGGACATAGGATTCCTTTATGGATCTATTAATTAGGATACTAATTGGGTGAGCTATACCCTCGGCAGCAGACTTGAGAAAGGAAGAGGTGATGCTGTAAGGTGCATTGGAGCAGGGTTTAAGTTTGGACAGAAGTCTTTTTATGTAGTTAGTGGAGACAGGTTTAAGCTCAAACATAGGGGGGATTATTTGGGGGCTTAGATGAAGTGGAATGGAGGAGAGATGGGTCGTAGTTGGGAAAAGTTTTTGTTAGGTTGGATATTGACTCTATAAATAAAGAGTTGAATAGTGAGGCTAATTCGAGGTCAGATTTACTTGGGTCCGGACAGGGGCCCCTTTATTTTTGGAGCCTGGGTTGAGGAGTGAGTTTATGGAGTTAGGAGATGGTTGGACTGGAGCTTAGTATTGTAGGATATTTTGTGATCGAAGATTTTTGCAAAGTTACGGAGCTGTGCATATTGGAGAAGGGTTTCAGGAAGTTTATTCTTTTGGTAAAGCTTCCAGGATTTGTCTCTGATGCATAATTTGATTTGTTTCTTTGGTTAGCCAAGGGGCAGTTATAGTTTTTATTCTTTTTTTCCTTGCTGGAGCTGGGGAATTTAGAGCATCTAGGAAAGTAGAATTAAAGTGGTCTATGGCTTTATCAAGTGGAAGGATTTTTAGAATGTTCCAATTCATTTGTTTGAGATAGTTAGAGAAGGTTTTGGGGTCAAATTTGCTAAGGTTGCGGGTCTGAATATATTGATGTTGGTGTGGATGGGAGGTAGTTTCATGATAAATGAAAGCTGGGAGGTGGTCACTAATAGAGTCAGGGATGGTGCCAGAGTTGGTAATTTTATTTGGATGGGTGACTAAGATCCAGTCAAGAGTGGAGCCTGGGGGATTTGTTTTATTGGGTCTGGTAATAGAGTGGGTTACTTGAGTAAAGTTTAAGAGGTCAATAGACAGGAAGAGTATGGGACTGTTGATTTTTTTCCAGTCAATGTTTACATTGCCTAGTATGTAAGTTTCAATGTTAATTTCAGCTAACATCCATTGGAGTATGTCTTCAAGGGTTGAGATGTTATTTCCGGGTGGGATATAAAGGGCGATTATACAGAGGTTTTTGTGATTATTAATTTTTAATAGACCGACTGTTAGTTCTGCAGTGGCAAATTTAGGAATGGGGTTTGGTAGGGGAATTAAGGTAAGTAAATTGGAATAGATTAATGCAACACCTCCACCTTTTTTCTTTGGGCGGTCACATTTAAGAGTGTGAAATCCAGAGGGTAGGATTTCAGAGTCAGAGATATGGGGTTTGAGCTAAGTTTCAGAGATGGCTACAATGTCAGGTTGGTTATGACCTAGCCATGCTTGAAACCGATGTGCTTTGTTGTTGAGACTCTGGGCATTGAGTGTGAAAAATTTAAGAGTATTGTAGGGGGATGAAAGGTTAGAGGAAAGGGAAGTTAATTGTTATTTGTGAGTGGGTTAGGTCCAGGGTTGGGGTGAATGACTCCAGCTAAGACGCATATTAAAATGTATTTATTTTTTCTTGTCTTTTACTCTCTCTCTTCATTCCCCATGGAGGTATATGTTTGGTGGAGAAGGATGGCATGGTTGTGAGTGGGGTGCTCTGGGGGTTATATTGGAAATTATAAAAAAATAAATAAGTAAATAAAAAGATTAGAGCTGGTGGTGCTGAAGAAGGAGGAAGTTGTACTTACTTATATTTAGCTGATTGTGGTCCTGTCAGCTGGGGTAAACAGTACAATGAGGGGATTGCTGTCATGATGTGCAAAATGTCTAGAATCTGGTGACTGGTATGCTCAAGGAAACATGGGAGTGGGGTATTATTTAATCTATGTTTCATTCGTTTATACGAAAACAAATATCAGGCGATGTTACCTTGGAATCATGTCTGTTGCAATACCTGAAAAAGTATCCAGTGGCTGTACAATGTCTACAATCTCTGATATAAAATAATCATATGTGTTTTCATTCTAATATGTGGTGGAAGCCAATATGATATTTTACTTGGTTTCTTTAATTACACAAATAAAGTTACATATGCTGTAAGAGGATATGGTAGGTGTTAGCATTTTAAACCATTAATTGATTTATTCTGTCTCCATTACCAGTATGCTTTGACAGTATAGTCTTGTGGTGGGATGGAGTCCAGATATTTGCAGAGTGTCCAGATTTTGCCTCATATTTTGTTTCATTTCTCATAATAACATTAACTGCAGTTTCAGAATTCACATCCTTCGGAAATGTATGCTAGTGTACCAACTTCCGAAGTTAGTAAGAGCTATGATTGAAATCTGTCCCTAGTTTTGGGAATCGGTGTTGAAAGTGGGCTCTTGGGTCTCTTGCAGCATGCATAGTGATTCTGCACAGTGGAGGAAACACTGCAGCTGTCTTTTCATGAGCTTTATGGTGCCAGGAGTAACCTTGTGCGTGGTGCATGCACAATAGACTGTGTGCGTTTTAACACATTTTACAGTGTTATTCATCTCCGCAAGTTCATTAAGCATCAATCTAATTTTAAAAACTGTTGAAACTGTGCACAGGTAATGATGTAGTATGTATACCTCAATCATACCTCTCAACAGTATAGATTTTCACAGAATATCCAGATTTATGCCTTACATTTTTGGTCCATTGTTCGTAAGGTTGTGGTTTTCTTGCAAATAAGTGGCAAATCATTGGACTGGGGTTGGAAAATGATTGTTGGTATTTGAGTTTCAGACTTCATGCCTTTGGAGGATTCATACTAGTGCAAAACCTGTTATTCTATCAGCTTTCTAAGTTGTAAGAGCAATATTTAAAATTGTCCTTATTTTTGGGCCTTTGTCCCACTTTTGATTGTGGCTTTGGCCAGATTTCTTGCTCTAAGAGGTTGAGAGGAATGTGCCTTATATATTTGCTGCTGCTGTTATTAGGATTTGACAATGTCTCATATAAAATACTATATGCAGTGAACATCTGCAACACATTTGTTGTGATTTCAAAAAAAAAAGTATGTAGTATGTAGTTAGGATTACATTAGAATTCAACTTCTAATAACCTGTCATCTTGGTTGCCAGACAATATCAGAAGCATTTTGTAATGGCCAAAGCATACATGAATATATTTATTGATGTGTATGTATATATCTGTGAGTAAGTGTGAAGGTATATATATCTTTCAGTATGGTGTGTGTGTGGGGGGGGGGCATTGTGAAAGATAACTGATAGCACCTGGGCTGCTTCTTCGGAAGTCAGAGTTAGATATAAAAGGTCATATTTTGGTACAGTTCATGATACAATGCTTTCTGAAGGTGATAATTATTTTTACTATTTCATGTCACTAAAGTAATATGTATTAAATGAAATGTATATTATAAAAAAATGTTTTGGTGGGGTGTGTTGGAGGGAAGTTTAGGAGAGTTTTCCTTGTGTTGAAGATGGGGATCGGTTGGCGTGGTGCTGTTGAGTAGTTTTCTTGTGGGGCTGCCAGTGGTTGCAGATGTTGGTGACCATGGTGTATGGTATGGTTTTCTGGTGAGTCACTGAAGTCTGTGGGTAGTGGCATGCAGTTGAGCTGAGAGCGCATGTCCTCTACAGGTGTTTGTTAGCACAACACCTCTTATACTGGCATCATTTTGGGTATCGCAGCAATGAATCTTGTCCCTACTTTTGGTTTTCATTGGTGTTGTGTGGTTTGAGGGACAGGCTGTTTCTCAGGCTATTCACAGGGTTGGAAGCAGCTGCAAGTAACTGTTTATTGCTGTGCATGCGCGGTTGCAGCTGAATCCATTTAATGGTTGAATTTGTGGTGTTGCTCTAGTCTGTACTTCTCAGTTGTACGGATTTTCCCAGCATGTGCAGATTTTGGTTTTATTTTGATCTAATTTTCATAAAATTTGTGAGTTTTGGCAGGTCACTGAAGAATGGAATTGAGTTTAGATTACAAATCTTTCAGAAAATCTAATATGAAGCCTCTTATGCTAGCATCTTTCTAGGGTACAAAGGCAATGCCAAGTTTGCCCCTAATTCTGGACTTTTGCTCCTCATCCATTTGGCCTTGTTCAGATTTCTTGAGCTGAGAGTTTGAAAGCCATATCTAGTTAGGCTGCGAGGTGGAGTAATGGTTATGGTGTTTCTCTCATAGACACAGGGTTGTGACGTTCCCGGTTCTGTAAGAGGTGAAAGGTATTGTAGGGGGTTGCAGGGTACAAGTTAGTTGAAGTGAGCTGCTTTGGTTGGGTAGTGGATTGGTGGCATACCTATTTCAACAGGCATTGCAGCTACATATATTTCTTCCCCTCCCCTCTGATATTGCAATTTTCATAAGGGCAAGGTACTTAATTTGTTTTTCTTTTGCAGATGGTGGAAGTATGGAATTTGAGGCAGAGATGACTAAAGTACAGAGTTTGCATCAACCAATAACCTGAAGGAAGTGGACTCAACAGGTGATATCTGCTGCTGCTGGATGTTCCAGACATTGGTGCAGAATGCAGTGAAGTCACAGGTAACAACACAATTTTAGGTGCTCATTTAGGCAAGTTAGAGTTTGTACAGTTTGGGATTATTGTGGGAACAAGTGTGTTGAAGTATATTAGGGGTATGGTGAAGCAAATGTTTAGTTTTCATTATGGGGAGTTTGGAGTAGTCCATAGGTGGAATGGAGTTACAACAGCTGAGGTTAGGTTGGTTTTGGGATCTAGGTGAGTCATTGGTTAGCTAAGCAAGCCCTAGGGCAAGGGAGGGGGCATTTAACCCTTTCACCTAACACTTCTAGTTAAATGAAAGGTCAAGAATGTGGGACTATGTTAATAATTTGAATTAACTGATGTGGTTGGGGTTCAATGTCTGATGGAATCATGAAATGGAAGCAGTAAAGCCTTTGGTGGCTTTAGCTGACTTGTGGCTAAAGATGGGGGTGACTGAGTGTTAAGCTTCATTATGATTTGGTTGGAGAAGAATATTGCCTTTGCCTTGTTGATTTTGGCTTATTTTCTCTCAATCTGAGTGGTACAGCATATTTTGGGTGGGGGATGCCTGGTTTTGATATGATCAGAGGTGAAAGCAATTGATCAGTCTCTGTGTTGGGATGTGAGACATAAGGACATAGTTAATGGGGTGTGACGAGGTTACGTTTTATCAGTGGGGAATGTTTGTGGGTAGCTAGTAGGTTTTCACACACATAGTGTATGGGCATGTATTCAGCTGTGCAGGTGACAGATGGCAAGGCGTGTTGGTTAATTTGAGTCTGCAACAGCCTGAATTGTGAAGGCTATATTTCTACATGGAATTTAGGATAGATGGGGTAAAGGGAATTTTTATGGGTAGAAAAAAGCGGTGTCCTTTCATGGGTCAAAGGGAAGACTGGCAGTTGCATATTCCCATTAATGTATGGATAACAGAAGGGGATTCTCTTAAGGGTTTTCTATTTAATCAAAGGGGGAGGGATCAGTTTGTAGGAAGCATCATCTCTTAGAGAGGAATGAAGTGATTGTGTAGGTTTGGTGGAGAAGGAATGGTGGGTGGGTAGTTTATTGGTTTTGTTTGATATTCTTTCCTTTGGGCTGATAGGAGGTGGTACGTTATATGTATAACTTTTAAGAGTAGGTAGGGTTTGATGGAGCATTGTAGGTATTGCGGGTGTTTTGGTGGATATGTGAGGAACTGGGTGCTCCTTTGGCTACTCAAAAGTTAGAAGGCATAAGCAAGGCATTGTTTTGGTATTCCTAGCAGAGATAGGCCATGGTTTGCTTCCTTACCAGAAGTGAAGGTAATTAATGAAAAGAAAAGCTTCGAGGGGAAATCCAAGGAGAAGCAGCGGATTAAGAATGTTGTTCGGCTTTTTGGGCTCCTGAATTTGTATATCGGCCAGTTTACTTGGGTTGTTTGGGTAAGGGTTAATAAGTTGGTGCTTGTTGTTTTACCATTGTGGTGCCTTTTTGGAGCATTTCAGTAGTATGGCCTTTTGGCAGATGAATTGGGTTGTTCCTGGGGATTTATATTTGTTTACAACTTCTGCAGAAGAGGGATTGCGAAAATACTTTGGGTCTGTTGTTTGTGGCTTGTTGGTTGGCAGGAGGGAAGGATGATTTGTGGCAGAAGGTGTTGGGTTGGGGGCATACTTTGCGGGGGTTGGTTTGTGGCTTGCTGGCTGGAAGGAGGAGGGATGTTGAATATTCAGAGTTAGTTTCAATTTAGCTGGAGTAGAAGGTTTAGCGGGAGAAGTTGTTGGGGATTCAGGTTTATTTTCATCTGGTTAATATCGCAGTGGTATAGGTTGTTCATGCTGCTAGCTGAGGTGTGTCAGATTGGGTTAGAAGGATTAGAGGCTTGCTGTAGGAGTATGGAGCAGATTTTATATGGAAGACATATACTAGATTTGTTAAATTTGTGTTGCAGCTGCCTGGGGGGAAGGAGTTTGTTGGGAAGATTGAGTTATTTATCAGGCTTGGGAACAAGATAAGGCAGATCAGTTGATCAAGGAGGATTTAGCTGTGAGAAGTATAGTTGCCCAGGTGACAAGGCTATGTGAAATTACTAAATCTTGGATGGTGGTTCATATGCTTGAAGGGTTGGGATAGGTTTGATAGTATGAAGATTGACAGACATTGGCTATTGACAAGTTAGGTTTTGTTGAGACGGTTGGAGTTGGAAAACGGAGGTTCATTGGGCCACAGTTCATTTGGCATTTGCTTTATGGATGTATTGAAGTAATTCAGAGGGTGGCTTGTTGGTCGGCAAATGTTATGTTGGCCATTAAATGTTTTCTTGCCTTATAAGGGATAGTTGGTATGATGGCAGGATTGCTATTAAATTGATTTTTAGAAAGGAAATCTCATTTTGGTCATTATTATTAAATATCCATTGGGTGATAAAATGCGACTGCAGTTAGGCATGATGGTATGCAATTGACCTTGCTTTGTTTCAACTGACATTGGGCTTCTTAGTGTCCTGGTGGTACATTTGGCAGGTACTGACCTGGAGATCAGTATGTGACTATTATTGGTAGTTAGGTAAGTGAGGATTTGTTTAATCTACAGAGGTTATACAAGGTAATGGTTATTACTATAGCATTGGAGAGGGATCATCAGTTTAATTTCAGACATTTAAGCAATTGGCTTCTTTGGGTATTTATAAGATAGGGCTTTTGGAGATGGATGACAGGGATCCAGTTTGGTTTACAGAGGATGGAGTACACCAAATGATGTTTGGCTTCTCCACTTTTTAATGTGCGGTTAGGTTTGTTTGGGAAGGTTTTGTTGAAAGTTTTGGTAGGAGGGAGGTGGAGCAGCCTGGTCAGGCTGGATGGTGGAGAAGAGGGGCAGGCTTGCCCACTTCTGTTCCTTCTCTGGTGTTGGATATTCATTTCAATGAGTTGTGAAATGAAAGTGAGTGGTTGGACACTGCTTGATAAGTAAAATAAGCGACTGGGAGGTAAGGACGCTGCTTATTGGGTCAGGGCGAGCAAGGTCATGCTGCTCTAGTTAACAGTTATATGGATATTTATACTGTGATTAATAACAGTTATATGGCTGTTTATGCTGTGATTAATAAATAATGCAGAAGTTTAATAAAGGTCGTCAAACGTCATTCAGTGTGATGTGCTTGTTGAAGAGGAGCAAAAAATTTCAATTGTTCAGCTGTATGTATACAGACAAAAAACTGAATCGTCTGTTTCTAATTTAGGAAAAGAGAAAATTATTAAAAATCATTTAATTAATAGGAATGCCATAGCTAACAAAAATGGGATTTTAGTCAATATTCTGGAAATGAAAATGTAAATGCTGTACCAAGAAAAAAAATGATTTCCAGTCAATATGCTGTTAATGAAATGATGAAATGTGATAAGGTAACCGCATGAGTGTAAGAATCAGCATATTGCCTCTGTGCCACTGCTAAGGCAACCAGATTTATAATGTTAGCAGTGTTAATTTGGTTAGTCACACTAAGCCAGTGGACGTTTTCTAGTGGAGACCAGAGACTGTACATATACAGACTAAGGGAAATGTGACATGTGTCTAGTTCACTGTGAGGAATCTATTCTCTTTGGAGAAGAAGTGAAGCACTCTCTGGTGTTGCTAGATGGTACCAAAGGGCTACTACTGCAGTTCCCAGAATTCCAAGAATGAGAAATGTACAGCAGATAAAGATAGAGGAGTAGAAGAAAACTATAGGAGCAGGAGAATGAGAAGAAATAATTCTTAGAAATTTGGAATCTGGACGATTGGAGTCACACATTCTGGTAGATTTGATGAACAAGGGAGAGACAAAGGAATGGGAGGAAACATGAAGAGAGAAAGTCTTACAGGAGGAAGAAACAGAAAGGTTGGAAACAGAAGCAAAATACTGGAAATACTGGAAATATTCTTAGCTGCTTGAGTAGTCATTTTTAAAGGCTGACCTCTGCAACAGAATTTTTTTTCCTCCAGGGGGAAGCCCCTCTTCAATTCCCATGTGTGAGAAAGTCACCATAACCCAGAACATAAATATACTTACTCTGAGGTCACAAAACAGTGGAGCTAATGGGATTTTCCATTATTGCCCAAAGTGATTTTGGCAAAACATTTTTGCTCTGCTTGTATTCGGTGGAACTGTTGTCAGCAAACTGACCGGCTACTATAGAGGGCTGTAATCAGAGGAACGATGGAAGAGAACGCTGATTGCTGCATGATGGAGAACATAGCTGGAAAACTTTCAGATTAACAGTCTGTTAAGGTTGCCACCAATCTGTTTTTCCAGAGTATCTGGAAATCATACTGATTGACCAGTAGTCCAGAAAGCACTCAACAAACTCCAATATTCTGTTAGCACCTCAAATAAAATTCAGAAGTTTGTTAAAGGACCTACTTTGGACTGACTTGTTTTTAAGAAAAAAACATTGCGACTACATGTTTTTCAAATCCAAGACTGGTAAAAAAGATGTGATATTCTGACACCCACTGAAGTGCCCATTTTTGCTATAAAATGGGCAGAGTGGGTGGAAGGTTTGATTAGGAGAGATGTTAAGGCAGTACAAGGATGTGGCTTTGCTCTGGTTTTTGATCTAGTAAAAAATGGCAACCCTACTGTGTGTAGATATGGCAGTGAACAAAATTAAACTTATGGTGATGGAGGATGGAGGTTTAAAGGCTGAACAAATGTTGTACATGATCAAGGCAGATGAACCACCTAATGAACTGTTGTCTTTCTGAAATGATACTGCATATAGATGCATGTACGAATCTGCTGATACTGGAATGGAGGCTGCTTTTTTGGAAGGATGTTTTCAGGAATCTAGTCAGACTGAAACTGGGATTGCTTTTAGCAATAGTGGCAAGCCAGAAAGTGCAACATTCAAAGTAATGGTGAAACTACGGAAGTGACTGTGCAAAAGAAAAAAAAAAAAAAAAAAAAACTTTGGGATTATAATGATTTCATTGACCTTGGAGCAAGACAGCAAATAAAGATGGCATATGCTTAGGCTATGAGTTCTGAGCACAGTTTAATCACCTAATAATATTAGAAACTACAAGATAGAGAGGACACCAGTTTTGAGAATCCCGCACAGAAATACAAACACTATAGTTGGGTGTGTTGTCTGGGGCAATGTTATTGTGCCTTTAGGCTTCATTATTATAGACATTAAGACTAAAATACATTTAGAAAATGAAACCTTTTGTGACATATTATCCAGAAACTATGCCACAGAAACATGGCTAAAATGGACTGTCGGGACTTCCACCACCTTATACCAAAGTATTGCAGAGAATCATAATTATCTTCAAGCAGTAACTCCACACCATAATTAGTTATCAAGCAAACACAAATTCAGAGTCAAAAACACCCCTTGTAGTCAGCATCTACCATCTATCCCCAGCCTCGCTAACCAAATTCAAAATCCTTATGATAAAACACCCAAAAGCAATAACTTGATTATAATAAGAGATTTCAATCTCAGTTATTTAGGACCCAAGGCCAATGATATGTCAAAACTCCTTGCTGAATTAGGTCTTACCCAAATCAACACAGCCCTTTCTCCAAACTTACACTCCAGCAAACACACCTTACTAGATGTAGTAATCACTAACAACCCAATAATAATATCCAGTCCTACCATTTATGCACCCTTCCTCAGTGACCACTGGCCCATTACCTTAATATATAATCAAACACTTAAACATCAACCAAAACTGATCACCTGAAAAGAACCACTGATAGCATCATAAAGCTAAATGACCACCTGGCCACAACTGACTGCCCCTTACTTGCGATAGAGATGCTAACAAAGCAGGTGATAACCTACCAGAACTCTACTCCACATGCAAACATACTCTTTCTCTCATTTCAAAGCCTGCTTCGTCCAAGATAAAATGACTGGCTAACTAAGAAACTCAAACATCTCCTTAAATATAGTGATGGAGCATGGCGTCATTGGAAATACAATCCTTCTACAGAATTCTGAATCAAATTTACCTCACAACACAGCCTGGCCAAACAATTTGTCCATGGGCACAACGGCAACCATACCAAAATAAGCACCTCTCTCTCCCTGTTAGGCAAACCAAAAACTTCTGGAATGAGATCAAATTATAGGACATAATTTTCTATATAAAAGCACTGGTCTAACTCCCTACAGCTGATTAAATCCAAGCTCAATTGTGCTGACTTCTTAAATGAGTAAAGTAACCTTAACAATATCAGCATTTCACCCATACAACCACCACCACCATACATCCCACAATTCCACTTCAAAAATGTAAGAAATTGGAATATTGAATCACAACTTTACCAAATACAAATAGATACCCCGGGCTCTTATAACCTGGCATCCTGGTTCATTCACCTCTGCAAATACTTCTTTACCAATCAGCTCACTCACACATACAACTTTTGCCTCAGAAATAATATTTTGACCCTGATAAGGGAAAAAATCATTTATTACATTGCTTTTTTCATTACTTTAAACTGAACTACAATTGCAATTTAAAACATGAATCTTCCAACACAAATGTGCATAATGCTTGCTTAGCAAGTTAAACATGATCTGTGACACCTGTAGCATTCATATAGGTCCATAGGTTCATAGGTTCATACTAGGCTATCTGCCCTAGGGCATTTATAAGTATAAGCCTAGTGTGGTGTGCAACCCACCACACCTTAGATGGGACCATTAGTTTACATTAGTTTTGCTCCAGCTCTGTCCAGCAGTGACACAGAGATGATTCCGATCTCCCCTCCACTTCCCACCCATCTCCCATCCCACTTGCCAAGAGTGCTCTTGGTCGATGAGGGAGCTCTGTCTCACATGTCCTGATTCTGTTAGGTAGTGTGTCCTCTGAATCTGTCCTAATTATGTCCGTGTTGAATCATCTCCTGTATCCGTGTGTTGGTTTGGTGATCTTTATCTCGTGGCTTTGGAGGATTTGGGTTTTTTGTGGAATTGAATGCTGTCATTAGGTGGCCTTTGGACATGGCCTTGTATCACAAGGCAGCAGATCACCTCTGGTCAGGCAGCGGATGACTCTTTAGAGGGCTTATGCTCTTGAGTGAGGAACTTTTGGGGTTTTTATTTTTGCTTTTTATCCTTTTGTGTGGAACTTTTGGGGTCTTCGTTGTACCTGCGGTAGTCGAGGGTGGGTACATGAAGGGCACAGTTGTACTCATGTGATGGTCTGATGAAGATGTCTATCCTGTATGATGAGGCAATATATAATCATGGCTTCAGTGAGATATTCTTCATTACTCCAAGTTTACATTGTACTGATATTTGCTGTGTATAACATTATCTTTTGTCGGCTTTGTGTAGCCCTTTCCCAAAATGTGTTAAAGTATAGACGATATGTGATGTGAATCAAAATGACAGGTTATCATACAAAGTTACTATATTAAAATCTTTATTTTCTCTGTGCGATAAATGGCATAGTGCTCTGTCAGTATGCAGCAATGACTGTAAATTGCTGACACTTCACTACCCAGAAAAATATGTATAAGCTAAGATTTTGCCATCGGCCATGCAAATAAGCATGGCTGCTACCCACATCAGGTAGCATTGCTGATAATTAGAAAAATCAATGCAGTGGAAAAGGTTCCACACATAGACTTTTCCAAATTATTCTTCCAGTAGGGGAGCACCTCAAAGTGCAACAGTTACAAGATTGTTAGAAGTAGGTGTCTATCCTACCATTTTTTTGAACTGTGTATCTCAACTTATGCTCTGAAATGGTAATTCTCCTGTAGCGTAAATAGTCAATACACAGAATAAGGAAGTTAAGTTTCTTTTTGCTATGGGATTAATTCCAAGTCAATATCACTTACAATTGCTAACATTGTATTTGCTCCCAATGCATTTTGTAGTACATAAACAAAATTTACATAGGGACATCACTGAATAACAACAAACTAATAATCATGGAGAATTTTTATTACATATTTGTCTGAAATACTGTAGCTGTTCTGAATGCTAACAACCATTCCAGAGAACATGCCTGGAGATGGCAATATATAATTTGAAGTGTTACTGAGATCACAACATTAACCGCCATTTGCTTGAGTTGCTATGGAGCATTTCTACATACACTGATCAGCATAAGTCAAGACCTACTGCCATTTTTCTCATCAAAACTGGACATTGAAGAAGTTATACACAATGTCATTCATTTCATCTCTATGCTTTCTGTTGTGTAAATGCCTTTCTCTAGCTTGTCCATTTTTGCGCACAGGGTTGTACTCTTGAGATCTAAATTGGGAGGCAATTTCCTGCTATTTTTCCTGATATCTTTGAGAAGGCATGTTAGGCAATGGTGAAGGGAGTTCTCCATTTTGAGCACAAAGATGGTTTAAGTAGGAGTCCAATATTTTGTTGGACTCCTTGTTAAATGTTACAGCTAATGACTGTTTCAGGAAATCTATACTAGGTCAAAGTATAAGGCTGAGGCTTGGAAAACAAGGCCAAGGCTGTCACTAGTGCAATGTGTATCCCATACACTGGTGAACAATGACATGAAAAGGTGAAAGTACATTCTCTTTTTCCAATGGGAGGAATGTTTTCAGACCCATGACCTACCTCTGTTGAGTATGTACAGAGGCCATTGTCAAGTGAAACAATGGCATAATTTGCCAACACAAAAAAATTGTTCAGTAATATATATATATATATATATATATATATATATATATATATATATATATATATATATATATACATATATATATATATATATATATATATATATATATATATATATATATATATATATATATATATATATATATATATATACATACAGACAGACACACACACAGACACACACACACACACACACACACACACACACACACACACACACACTCACACACAAACACATATTTATATATATATATATATATATATATATATATATATATATATATATATATATATGTAATTTTTTTATGTTTTGCACAGAGATAGGAAATAAGGATGTACATATGCATAAACTACAGTGGCTCAGAGAGGCATGGGGTAAGTAGGTAAGTATGGTTCAGGTGCATAAATCTCAACTGTCCCTGATTTTCAGGGACGTCTCTGATTTTGACTCAAATTTTAGCTCTGTCCCTCTTAATCCCTCCTAAAACTAGTGACTTTTGGAGGAAAGATGGTGAATTACACTTAATGAATAATGACAAATAATTAAGAGTTATAGACTTCTTTTACTTCAGAAAATGTGTATTAATTCATATGCTCTGATTCTGTCAATGTTTCAAGTTAATAGCACTAATATTTTAAAAGTGTCCCTGATTGTCCCTGATTTTTTCTTGACTTGTCCCTGATTCTGTTGCAATTTGTCCCCGATTGGTTGAGAGATCTGCTCAGGTGTGTCTGCTAGACATTTCATAATAGTGATGATTTGGTAGTCTTTTTATCAACTCTGTGGATATCAATCCATAAGTACTTGACATAGTCAAACAAGTGTACTCATACCCTATGTATGCAAACCATACACATCTCTTTGAATACCTTTTGTATCATTGCATTAACCAATGATTCAGTCAACATAGATGTTTGTGGGTTGAGGAGATTTCTAACAGGTGTGATAAACTATTACTCCCAGGTGTATCCCGCATTGTCAATAAGTTGCTCCTGGCTAAAATCCCTCCACATAAACAACTGCTGTAGGTTGTACATGTGCCTTATGAAGGAATTGTGTGCACTACCTGTGTGGCCTTGAGACACATTGTATATTTTTTCTCTGTACATTACTGATCATGTGGCATTTGATACAGTGGGACTCTAACAACTAATATGTCTTCCTCCTTGTTCTCCGGGTGAAGTCTTTATTTCAATATATGGACACAGGGGAGTGGCTATGTCATAATAAGCCCACATGGTTTGACTGTCTCCTCTGTGGTATGTGGAAACCAGATACGCTCCCACACATGTTGTGGTATGGCATTGAAGAATTGCTGGAGTATCCTTAAGATGAAAGCTTAAAATACACCCACCTTGTCCCTCCATTGAATACTGAAAGGTACCTGTAATTAGACTGCCCAAAGTCACACACAGCATGGTGTTCAAAGTAATAGGTATTCTATGCCTCCCACAGACCTGCATATAAGGGTGACAGATGCCTCTGTCCACACAGCAGAGGTCCACTATTTCACACAGCAGAGGTTCACTATTTCACTGTCATGGAGGGCATGATATATTAAGTACAGATGGATGAGATAGTGAGAGTGATGTCCCAAAACACCATGAATACTAGCAGTGAGTGCAGTCTGGTAAATACACTGAATAGTGCAGTGGCTAGCCTATACATGTTTTTCTTGCCCTATCTCCTGTATATCCACATCTTGCTGTGGTTAGCTACTCTAAAGTTAGTGCCTCTTGGCACACAATATATAAATTTGTGTATCGCTCTGCTATATTATTTTGCCATCATTTCCCTCATTTTATTGCTACTGTTTTTTGCAGTATCATTATACTATCTTCATGTTATACAGGCTTCTGAAATGTTCTGGATTTCCTGTTTTGCTCTGTGTGTTTCTGAACCTTCTTTACCTTATTAGTTCATAGTCAAGTACTAGACTAACTGTCCTTTTGGGATATTTTAACCCTTGCCAAACTTGTTCAAATGTGAGAATCAAACCTTGTGCCTTGTGTCTGTGAGGTTAGCACCTTAAACATTATGCTAACCCCGACTCCTCCTTGGCCTCAAATTTTGCAAATTCTCCTACCATGACATAAAAACAGTTTCTGAATCCCAAGATAACTGTTTTAGTGTAATACTTTAAGAATATTTCCCGTTGTATTCATGTAAACAGAACTGCATACTGCACAATTAATTGAAATACTGTTACTATTTTCTTGTTGCATTTGTGTAAGAAAACAGATATGCCCCCTTATTCAACACATCAATAGCAGTTTTATGACTACTAATGACCTTTTAAAGCATTTTATCTGCAGTTGGATGCCATTACTGGATTAATATTAATGTTTTTCTAATTCTAAATGCTTCGATTTTTTTACAGTGTACCATAGCTGTATTTAAATATTGCACAGTTTATTAGAATAACAGCATTGCACTCTTGGTAAAAAAACAAAAGTAATTCATTAATGAGCAGTGCTATAACAAAATTTAAACCAATTTTCTGCATAATGTAGTGGTTTACAAAAAATGCATATATTTAAGTAGAACTACAAACTACTATGTGAACGGAAAAATGGATGGTATAATCTCAATTACACCTACAGTATGTTTGAAAAATGAAATGCATGTTTTTTTATGATATGAAGAACAATTTAAATAGAACTATGTATTGTAAAATCAGTAAAAATACTGGAGCTATAGGTGTATTGAAACCATATAAGAAAAGTGACGACAATGCTTCTTTATAGGAAGAGCTACAGTATCAATGAAGTAATACATGCTTCATTGGAAGGTCTTCATGTTGCTGGAATACAATCACTGTATAAGTCGCAACAATGTTTCTCCTGACTACTTTAGTTTTTTTTTTTATTTTATTTCCCAGTTTGCCCTACTTGAGCTGACAAAAGTTTTTTTTCCAACTGTAGTACACTTAAATCAAACTGCAAACTGAGCAATGAGTGGATGGAGTGGCACTGTAGTCTTACTGCAGCCACGTTAAAAAAGTAAAATACATATTTGTCATCACAAGAAGATGCAGACAATAGCTGACAATAAATGGAATTACGTACCTAAAATTCTTACTGAAAATCTGCAACAAAATTGAAATACATTATCTTGATTTAAATGACAGTAGTAGCATTTTCATTATATCTTTTTAAAAGACACTTTGTCTATAATAGATGCACAATACAAAACTGAAAAATCAAAACTTGCAAAGTTGAGCCCTGAAAACAAATAAACAATGGTACTGGTTCATTTAAACAGTGTCATAAAAACACTTTCACCAATGCAGCACAGTACCAGAGCAGACTGACAACAATGAAAATTCAGAGGTATTATTAATACTCCATACATTGTGGTACTTTTATGTTATGAACGGTATCATAGTGTGTTACAAATAGAAACATCAGTGCTATATTATTAGTGCAACTTTTTAACTAATTTGGAAAACATATTTTTTATCACAAGAACAATAACAGTTATTACCTTAGTAAAAATGTTTCATTAAGAAAACATCTTATTAATTTCTTGTCATCATGCAAATATTTTTAAACCAATGTCCTATCATACTGAACCATAAAACTTCACAGTGTAAGTAGCTAGATATGGGATAGATTAATGAATGAGTAAAAAGTTGTTATACTGTGTAAAAGTTCATTTTTAAGTAGCACAGCATTAAAGATATTATTTAGATTAGTAATATCGGGGAAAGGACTATGGACCAGATTCATGAATGAACAGCTACTCACACAAGATAGCATGCTATTTTGTATTCATTAGACAGCTCTACAGTTAAATGGCAGAGTATGATAATGAAAGCATAACTAGCCAAATTACATGCTAGCTAACCAGTCCAAGATGGTGGAGCCATTCAGGTAGCTATAAGGTAATTGTGTACACTAGGGGGAGCTCTTTGAATTCAGCTGCAAAATCTATTGGACTACAATATCATCACATTTAGAAAAAATCAATGTTAAAGGCTGCTGTTGCTCTCTTGCATGTCTATGTGCAATAGGCTCAAATCTATGTTGCTGCTGCCAATAGAACTCTGCTAAGGAAAAGGGTATTCAGACCCCTTTTAACATATCATGGATTGCATGATACTGAAATATTAGAGAAATACAGGGTTAATAGGGAAACTCTACATCCTCTGCAGCCCCCAACCTCAGACCCAGGGGAAATTGAGGAGAAACTATACCAGTGAAAACTAAGGTATGTGTAGCATTAAGTATATTAGTTACTGATGTATTCCAGAGACCTACAGGGGATATACTAGGGGTGTCATGGTCGTCAGCCACTGGAGTATTGCATCAATGTCTTAATGCCATGCCAGAACATGTGAGGGAGTGCACCTATTTTCCTGTACTCCAGAGGATATAGGAAGAACAGTGCTGTTTTATGCTTTTTTATGCTGTCTTATCCATTTTATGCTGTAGAACACTTCCCTGAAGTTTAGTGGCCGCAGACTGCACACACGTAGAAATAATAGTTCCACCTGGTGAGCAGGAAAGGACATATATCAACAGGGGAGAGTTCTACTTAGTTAACTGGAAGGTTTCCTGTAATACCCAAAGGATCACCACCCAGGCAGTACCCATGATTTACAAATATAGCACACCTCTCAGCTTTACACAACGTTAAGTAGGGGTTATGTTCCACAAGGTCATCTACTGGGTGATGCAGGTTATGCACTGGAACCGTTGCTCTTGACACCCATCAGAAATACCCACATACTCACTGAAAAAGGATATAAAGAGGCCCATATTCAAACTTGAAACATCACATAGCATGTGTTTGTCATGCTGAAGTCATGGTTTCTCGATTTAGACTCATCAGGAGTTGCACTGCAGTACAACCCAGGCACCTGCACAGAAATTCTCACAGTCTGCACCATGTTGTGCAATATCATCTTGAAGACACAGTTGCCACAGGGACAGCAAGCGCCAGGACCACACATTTCTACACCACAAGTCAGGTAAGCACAACCAGTACATATAGATGAGGATTCTGAGGGAGAACCTCCAGCTGCAGAGGCAGCTTGCAGAAGTAGATGTACACAATGTGCTCTTGTCCTGGCTAAGAGGCAAAGGATAGCACCCATTTTCTCCCATTAAAAGGCAAAAGATAGCACACACTGTCATCACCTAAGAGGATGGTACACAGACTCAGCAGCTAAGAGACAAATGATAGCAAATACACTCACCAGCTAAACACACATAACAACCTAAGCACATACAAATAGTAAAACTGATGCCAGCCAGTATTCACAAACTTTATTTCCCAATGTAATGGCTGTGTACTAATAGCATCAGACAGAAGCAACCTCAAGGTACATGAGTCATATATGCAGTTATGTCAAGTAAGTGTGGAACATTTAGCATAAAAACAAATGTGTAAGAAGATAAAAGTAAGTAATTTATCTGCACACTGTTAGTCATAAATGTACTCAAGCAGAACCTGTGTAAGGTATCCACCAATGACATTATTGGCTTAGAGGAATGATATCTGCAACATACAGCTATGCACTGTATACAATAACTAGCATCAAGTCAGTCACTTACCCACTGTATATAAACCAGCCAACAGGACAATTATATCAACAGTTCCACAAGAAGAGCAACAAGCAGGAATGCAATATCAGTGATATGAATGCCAGACTCACAATACTAACTGACAAAATAATTCTGAAATGAGTAGGTACAACAACATCTACAATCTTCTTATGTAATACATATGCATACAATCAACATAGGGAGAAAGACTCACTTGGCTGTCCACTCTGTGCATCAGACATATATTCAGCCCTCAGTTGAAACAAAATGAATGAAGAGCGTGGCCTAGTCATCATCATTTGCATGGGGGTGGGGGGCTGGACGTCAAGGTTGAAACCAAAGTAGTGAGTGTGTGTGAGTAAGAAGTATATAACATTCAGTAAAATAGAAAATATCTCAGGCCCACTAACAGGAGATGTATCACAATCAACTTTAAGGTTTGCTTAGCTTGCATTTGTATAAGTCAGTATGGTCAGTTTTTGTGAAATGTGTGTGTGTGTGTGTGTGTGTGTGTGTGTGTGTGTGTGTGTGTGTGTGTGTGTGTGTGTGTGTATGTATGTATGTGTGTATGAATGTGTGTGCACGTGTGTGTGTTTGTGTGTGTTTGCATGAACGCAATCAAGCTCTATACTATCGCTACATCCAAGCATGTCAGACAGGCGTAAGCCATACATAGTAGAGCTGCCAGTTCAGTGTCACTGCCCCCAGCCTGTTACTGATCCTTTACCTAATTTGGAAGAGGGGAAGTTCCTTGCTTACCAGTGGGAGTTTGAAGCATTGAGCTGCCTGTTGGTCCAGTTTTGTGAGGTTTCAGCCAGCAACTTGTAGTTTATTGGTTGTTTTGGGCCAGTTCCTAGCTTCTTTCAGCCCCCTGATATAAAAAACACTAAACGCGCGTTTTTTAGCTTGTACCTACTCAGCACAGATCCTCGTGGTGGCCAGCAGAGTAATCCAAGCTTCAGAGAGCTAAAAAAGCGACTTTACCTGATTTAAGTATATTTTTTGTGGCTTTCCACTTCTATTTATCTAGCAACTGTATTTCGCCTGCTTGCTGATACATTGTTATTGTTTATTCTGCATTTATTCTGTTATTGCACTTGTTTCTCAGTTTGTTACTTTTAAAATCTGTAACTGTTGCAAATTGTTTGTGTAGGCTGTGATAGCCGATTTATAGCATTTATAAGTGTTTACTGTATCTGTTTCTGCTTGTTTTCTGAAAAAAAAAATATCTCTTGTTTTCCCGCCTTACTGAGCTAGAATAGTCCAGTTTCAGAGCTTGCTGATCCCTGGGCTTTGTTTGCAGTTCCTGTTACTGATCCTTTACCTAATTTGGAAGAGAGGAAGTTCCCTTGCTTACCAGTGGGAGTGGGAAGCATTGAGCTGCCTGTTGGTCCAGTTTTGTGAGGTTTCAGCCAGCAACTTGTAGTTTATTGGTCGTTTTGGGCCAGTTCCTAGCTTCTTTCAGCCCCCTGATATAAAAAACGCTAAACGCGCATTTTTTAGCTTGTACCTACTCAGCACAGATCCTCGTGGTGGCCAGCAGAGTAATCCAAGCTTCAGAGAGCTAAAAAAGTGACTTTACCTGATTTAAGTATATTTTTGTGGCTTTCCACTTCTATTTATCTAGCAACTGTATTTCGCCTGCTTGCTGATACATTGTTATTGTTTATTCTGCATTTATTCTGTTATTGCACTTGTTTCTCAGTTTGTTACTTTTAAAATCTGTAACTGTTGCAAATTGTTTGTGTAGGCTGTGATAGCCGATTTATAGCATTTATAAGTGTTTACTGTATCTGTTTCTGCTTGTTTTCTGAAAAAAAAAAAAAAAAAATATCTCTTGTTTTCCGCCTTACTGAGCTAGAATAGTCCAGTTTCAGAGCTTGCTGATCCCTGGGCTTTGTTTGCAGTTCCTGTTACTGATCCTTTACCTAATTTGGAAGAGAGGAAGTTCCCTTGCTTACCAGTGGGAGTGGGAAGCATTGAACTGCCTGTTGGTCCAGTTTTGTGAGGTTTCAGCCAGCAACTTGTAGTTTATTGGTCGTTTTGGGCCAGTTCCTAGCTTCTTTCAGCCCCCTGATATAAAAAACGCTAAACGCACTTTTGCGCGGTTTAGCGCGATTTAGCGTGGAGCTGCTACCATTGCACACTAGGGCAGCGCCGTTTAAGCAGATTTAAACTATTAGGGCTACCTAAAGTCCACTCTTCAAATTTTCCCTTAAAACTACCTTCCTCGAACTATACTACTGATCTAATCAGCATATCCTATAACTAAAAAGATCATCTCTACCTAACTCCGAGTAGCCTATTCTGTATCTGTCAAACCTAGCACTTGCTCCTACAGTACTTATCACCGAGATACAGCACTCTTGTTATAGATAGTACCCCTAAAAGGTGAAACCCCATTTCTCGGACACCCACATCCCCCGGAATCTCTTTTAAAGTTTTTTTTGTCTATTCCTTCTAGCATGTCGAGGGATCAGTTGCTAGTATCCTCTCCTGCTCAGCTGGTGAACCTATGAATATTGAGGCAATGTTACAATTGCCTCATGTACACAGACAACCCTCTCCTCCTCCCACAAAACACAAATACATGCGAGAGATGCAACTATACGGCCAAACTGGAGGCTGAGCTCTCTCAACTTAGGACTGGCAAGACCAGACAGGAGGAGAAGGTTTCCACACACACTATAGACCCAGTCTCACATAGTACCATCACAACCTCAAATCATACACATAAACACACAAAGACATACTCGGAGGCTCTGATCAGAAATCTACCAAAACAGCAGAGGCCACCAAAGCAGACACCCAAACAACCACCACCTCAGAACACAACACCTGCAACACATAGACCTCACAGTCAGAGTGTCAAAAAGTCACAGCCCTTAAGGCCAAACACAATGCCAGACACACTAGTCATTGGTGACTCCATAGTGAGACACACTGATGTCCCGCTCACCAGACTGAGTAAGGAGAGAGTTACAGTAAGCTGCCTGTCGGGCGCTAGAATCCGCCACATAATGCAAGCACTCAGGTCTCTCAACAGCAGGTACAAATACGACTCAGTCATTGTCCACGCTGGTGTAAACGACCTGAGACGTACCTCCTTGGACTACATGAAAAGAGACATTGAGGAGCTCTCTGATTATGTAGCCCAGGCAGGTATGACCCTGACCTTGAGCAGTATCCTACCTTCACCAAGAATGATGCCCCAATACAGAGATAAGATGATCAGCTTTAACAATTGGCTTAAACTCTGGTGTCATTCAAAGGGGATCCAATGTCTGTCTGCATGGGATGACATGCTGGACAAGCCACGCTGCTTCGCAAGGGACGGCTTGCACCTGTCACCCCTGGGATTCAGGATATTGGCAAAGGCTCTTGCCACCCCATAGTGCCTTTTTAGGCAAGGCTCAAATTCTAAACCTACCACCCTAGAACACAAAAAGGAAAAAACTAAGGGTAATGCTGCTCAATGCCAGAAGTCTAAATCTCAAAATGCACGCACTCGAGGCCCTTCTCAGTATGGAGAACATCGATGTCTGTGCTGTGACAGAAACCTGGTTCAAGGCTCCTGAGAGCACCCCAGCACTAACAGGTTTTACCTCATACCATGCGTTCCGCCCCAAAATCGGACAATACCAAGAAAGGAGGGGTATCCATATTCATCAAGGACACCCACACCTCAAGACTGGTGGCAACGACGATGCATCAGAGACCATCCAGGTGCAATTAACCATAGGCAAGACTGCTCTGCAAATTGTAGCATGTTACAGGCCACCCTCACAAACTCAGGAACCTCACATGGCTTTCCTGAAAACACTGGAGGGATAAATGTATCTCCAAACACCATCATACTAGGTGACTTCAATTACCCTAATATAGACTGGGAACACTACTCAAGCCCAAACACCCTAGCCCAAAAGTTCCTGGAATTCATAAACTCAAATGCCATGGAACAACTAGTCACCATCCCCACAAGAGGAGAAAACATACTTGATCTCATCATCACGAACATGGGAGCACAATGTTCAACACCGGAAGTATACCCCTCACTGGTGAGATCAGATCACAAACTAATCTTGCTGGAGGTCCTCATCCCACCCCCACCTGAAATAAAAAAGACCACAGAGAAAAACTTCTCGAAAGCCGACTTCACACTTCTAAAGACTAGTGTGGTCTCCTTTAAGGCCCCTGAGCTGGCGGAAAACAGTACTCAAGCCGCTGAATCACTTACAAATGCCTTCTACCAGCACCTGCAGCACTGCGTGGATAAGGCAATCCCAAGCAAAACAAAGACTCTTTGTACCAAGGGCAAGCGTCCAGTCTGGTGGACCCCAGCCATAAACAAACTCTACAACAAAAGGAGGAAGCTACTACAAGATAGAGCAAAATCCTTAAAAGGTAAGACACCCTTGATGACTATAAGTAAAAAACTAAGAGCTCTCATAAAATCATCCAAAGCAAATTTTGAGAGAAAAATAGCTAAAGACTCAAAGGACAATCATAAGGCCTTCTTTAGCTATGTTAGAAACCTGGGAGGAAACTCCTAGATATGCTCAGAACTAGTTCAAAATGATGTGAAGATTACTGATCCTACAGACATTGCCAACATACTGGCTGACAGGTTCAGTGCAAACTCCCCCCCCTCCCCCCCTAAAGGAGAGATATCTATACCAAATAGTTGCAACCCCACAAACATCATCAACGCCCAAGTAAGAACTGCCCACTCCAAAGCAAAAAACACAGCATCCAAGGGACCAGATGGTGACACAGTCTGTGAGCGCCACAAACACAACGAGGAATTAAACCCACAGCTAGGAGAGCTCTTTAATCATAGTGTCAGCAATGGATACGTGCGCAGGGAGTGGCGCACTGCGACTGTGGTCCCACTTCACAAAGGCGGTGCCTCCACAGACCCTGGAAATTACCGGCCCATTAGCTTGACAAGCCTTATCTGCAAAGCTATGGAGAGGATCATAATGGACCTCATAAATAAAGACATAGGGAATTTGCAGACTTTGGATCCAACCCAGTTTGGCTTTGTCAAAGGCAGATCATGCCTTTTAAACTTGGTTGACTTTTTCGAAACAGTCACCAAAGCCATTGATGAGGGAAAAGCAGTCCATACAGCCTACCTCGATCTGGCGAAGGCCTTCGATACAATACCCCACTCGGGTATCATTGAAAAACTCATCAGCTTAAATGTTAACCCATACATCACAAGATGCGTTGCAAACTGGCTGAGTGACAGAACCCACAGGGTCAGAGTTGCTGGCGACATGTCAGACTCAAAGCCTGTTACAAGTGGTGTCCCACAGGGCTCAGTCCTGGGCCCACTCTTGTTTGGCATCTACTTTTCTGAAGTACAAGCAAACACAGGAGGGTTATGGCTGACAAAGTTTGCAGATGACTGCAAACTGGGCCGTGGTCGAAAACACATCTGACACAGATATCCTTCAGAAGGGTCTCACAGAAGCGGATGACTGGTGCCAGAGCCATGGCCTAAAGTTAAATGCCAAAAATGCATAGTCATACCCTTCGGGAAAAACAAGGTTACCCCTAGCTACCATATAGGTGGTAATCCTCTGAGCACAGAAGAAGTTATCAGGGTCCTGGGAACCCAGGTTGACAGTAGCCTGTCATTCGACACCCATGTAGCTAAAGTAGTTAGGAAGACCTTCTACATTGCCCACCTCATCATGAAGGGATTCACATCTAGATCAAGGGAGGTCATAGTCTCCCTATACTCATCACTCATCAGACCAATGATTGAGTACAATGCCCCATTCGACATGTATCTGACCCGACACTTGCAGCAGCTAGAGAGGCCACAAAAGTTCCTCACCAAAAGGATAAAGGGTCTCAAAAATCTGTCCTATGCTGCCCGACTGAAAGAACTCCAGCTCTATTCAGTCGCTTACCGCTTGCTCAGAGGTGACCTTTGCCTGACATACAAGGCCATGTCAAACCCAGAGTTGATGAATATGCTTCACCTCAAAAAATCTAGATCCGTCAGAGCCACAAGGGTGGGAGACTTAAACCTCGACACTGCTATTAATAGGACGTGCTGGAGGGATAGATTCATCACCCAAAGACTCCCTATGCTGTGGAACAAAATCCCGGTATATGTGAGGCAGAGCACCTCGCTGGCCTTGTTCAAGAGAAATCTTGACCAATGGATGGGAGATCGCAGATATACTCCAGGGATTACCTCAGTGTCACTGCTAGACAGAGGCACAGCAAAATAATGGGTATAGTTCCCCATACAAAAGGGGTGGCTTAAGCCACAAAACTATGGGCTAGGCTTATAAATGCCCTCGGGCAGATAGCCTAGTATGAACCTATGAACCTATGAACCTATGAATGTCTTAATGCCATGCCAGAACATGTGAGGGAGTGCACCTATTTTCCTGTACTCCAGAGGATATAGGAAGAACAGTGCTGTTTTATGCTTTTTTTATGCTGTCTTATCCATTTTATGCTGTAGAACACTTCCCTGAAGTTTTGTGGGCCGCAGACTGCACACACATAGAAATAATAGTTCCACCTGGTGAGCAGGAAAGGACATATATCAACAGGAGAGAGTTCTACTTAGTCAACTGGAAGGTTTCCTGTAATACCCAAAGGATCACCACCCAGGCAGTACCCATGATTTACAAATATAGCACACCTCTCAGCTTTACACAATGTTAAGTAGGGGTTATGTTCCACAAGGTCATCTACTGGGTGATGCAGGTTATGCACTGGAACCGTAGCTCTTGACACCCATCAGAATTACCCACATACTCACTGAAAAAGGATATAAAGAGGCCCATATTCAAGCTTGAAACATCACATAGCATGTGTTTGTCATGCTGAAGTCATGGTTTCACGATTTAGACTCATCAGGAGTTGCACTGCAGTACAACCCAGGCACCTGCACAGAAATTCTCACAGTCTGCACCATGTTGTGCAATATCATCTTGAAGACACAGTTGCCACTGGGACAGCAAGCGCCAGGACCACACATTTCTACACCACAAGCCAGGTAACACAACCAGCACATATAGATGAGGATTCTGAGGGAGAACCTCCAGCTGCAGAGGCAGCTTGCAGAAGTAGATGTACACAATATGCTCTTGTCCTGGCTAAGAGGCAAAGGATAGCACCCATTTTCTCCCATTAAAAGGCAAAAGATAGCACACACTGTCATCACCTAAGAGGATGGTACACAGACTCAGCAGCTAAGAGACAAACGATAGCAAATACACTCACCAGCTAAACACACATAACAACCTAAGCACATACAAATAGTAAAACTGATGCCAGCCAGTATTCACAAACTTTATTTCCCAATGTAATGGCTGTGTATTAATAGCATCAGACAGAAGCAACCTCAAAGTACATGAGTCATATATGCAGTTATGTCAAGTAAGTGTGGAACATTTAGCATAAAAACAAATGTGTAAGAAGATAAAAGTAAGTAATTTATCTGCACACTGTTAGTCATAAATGTACTCAAGCAGAACCTGTGTAAGGTATCCACCAATGACATTATTGACTTAGAGGAATGATATCTGCAACATACAGCTATGCACTGTATACAATAACTAGCATCAAGTCAGTCACTTATCCACTGTATATAAACCAGCCAACAGGACAATTATATCAACAGTTCCACAGGAAGAGCAACAAGCAGGAATGCAATATCAGTGATATGAATGCCAGACTCACAATACTAACTGACAAAATAATTCTGAAATGAGTAGGTACAACAACATCTACAATCTTCTTATGTAATACATATGCATACAATCAGCATAGGGAGAAAGACTCACTTGGCTGTCCACTCTGTGCATCAGACATATATTCAGCCCTCAGTTGAAACAAAATGAATGAAGAGCGTGGCCTAGTCATCATCATTTGCATGGGGGTGGGGGGCTGGACGTCAAGGCTGAAACCAAAGTAGTGAGTGTGTGTGAGTAAGAAGCATATAACATTCAGTAAAATAGAAAATATCTCAGGCCCACTAACAGGAGATGTATCACAATCAACTTTAAGGTTTGCTTAGCTTGCATTTGTATGTCAGTATGGTCAGTTTTTGTGAAATGTGTGTGTGTGTGTGTGTGTGTGTGTGTGTGTGTGTGTGTGTGTGTGTGTGTGTGTGTGTGTGTGTGTGTGTGTGTGTGTGTGTGTGTGTATGTGTGTATGAATGTGTGTGCACGTGTGTGTGTTTGTGTGTGTTTGCATGAACACAATCAAGCTCTA
This sequence comes from Protopterus annectens, assembly GCF_019279795.1. NCBI lineage: Eukaryota > Metazoa > Chordata > Ceratodontiformes > Protopteridae > Protopterus > Protopterus annectens. Next base: position 1,133,239,994 of record NC_056732.1, on the reverse strand, counting down.
TACTATCGCTACATCCAAGCATGTCAGACAGGCGTAAGCCATACATAGTAGAGCTGCCAGTTCAGTGTCATTGCCCCCAGCCATGCAAACTGCCTCTGCCAGTTGTTGCACTGTCACTTCCACATCCCTGGGTCAAAGTCGGGGTATTATCTGAATGTGAGCGAAGTCTGCTGGATGAGCTCTCTTCACAATTACTTCCAGGGTCACAACCTCATGATCTACCATGAGTTGGTGTGGACACTTTAATCACTGATTGAGCAGTGGAAGTAGTGCCACTATGGGAGTGGGATCTGGTACAGCTACATCGGCTAACACCAAAGGATGTTGCAGCTCTATGGACACATGGATGCTGACCCACTCCCAGCAAATGTTCCATCATGGACACTGCCTGACCCAGTGTATCACTCATCCTATCCAAGGAATTACCCGCATGGTTAAGATAGTCACACACATCAGAATGCACCACATTTAGGACTTTCACTACTATCTGTGCCTCCATGATAACATTATTCATGCGTCTCATGGCACATAATGATACACCAGCACCAAGAGGAGTGTGGACAGTAGGCCTCTTCTGAGCATCTCTAGTAGCCCTCCTTTGTAATACCATGCCCTCATGATGGCTATGGGCAGACTCAACCAGCTCTGCAACTGAAGAAACCACACTATCCCGATTGACTGTGTTACCCTCAACCTGCCCCGTATTTGAGGGCTAAGTTGAACGTACATGTGTAGGAATACTGACTGTGTCAAAAATATGTCCAGGAGATGTGTGAGCCACAGCCTCATTGTCAGACTGAACCTCTGCACCCCCTGGCTGTGCCTGTATACCATGACCATCATTGTCAGAGGCTACCAATACTCTGGAATCAGGTGGTATGAGTTCTACACTGCCACTTTCAGGATCACCTGTGATAATAATCAGGTGATAAATAATGACCGGAAATTATCCAAACTGTGTTCTAAACATTCATATTGAAAAAAATGCAGATGCTAAAGGAATATAATACTTACTCTCTCAGACTTACATCTAAGTAATGGGTATTACTAATCAAAGAAAGTATGTGCTTACTGTAATGTGTGTGTATGTATCTTTAAGAAGCTATGCAAGGGCTTGCACAAGTGTATATACTGAGCATGTGCAAGCCTGACTGCCATTTTGTAGTAAGTTATTGAAATGTAAGTATGTGTATATGCAAGGCCTGTCTTGTTGATCAGTTAATTTATATTTTATGATGCTGATATCCATCCTAATGTGTTTCTATGTATTAAAGCATCTAAAAAAATACCCCACCTGCTTGTTATCTGTGTTAGAGAGGGATGAGCAACATGGTGTCAGAAGCAGCATGTCTAAAGGGACATGATGTTAAAAGAAGAATGGCAAAAATTAGTTGTTGCCGGTTTCTTCCACTTAAGTCCAAGTGGCATCCGGTTGGCACTGGAGGAGTATAAAGGAATAAATCATCCCTACTTCCTGCATAATTCACAAAACAAGTCAGAAATGAATTTCAGATGTTAAAACTTGCTCAAATAATTTCTTATTTGCAAAATAACGAGACATACTGCACACTCTAAACAATATTTTAATAAACTGATATGCCTGATATTGATAAAAATATTCGAATTACTATGGAAAATGTTTGAAATTAAGCCAAATTGCATAAAATGAAGAAAGTAAGAGGAAACAATTGCATTTTCGCTAAGAACATATTTTTGTATTAATTAAAGATATGTGAGTTATCAGAAATGTATTACATTTTTGCATGATTGTGCAGTATTACAGTAAAGTTATTTCACAAAATACAGCCATTACAGAGCATATTTCACAAAGTATGGTATTCTTGAATATTTTATTGTGCATTGTAATGTTATTACAAGCTCACACAACAGTTTGTTCATACATAATTACAAGGGCCATATTTTCAGTGTCTTTGTACATACTTTATGGGCATGGCAGTTGGATTTTGAAAAGCCAGTGCACTTGTGTTTGACAATAATATTGCAGAGAACTGGAGAGTGTTTGAGCAAGAGTATGACATTTTCATACAGGCTGCATTTTCTGATAAAGATGACTGTACAAAGGCATTTATTCTGCTAAATTTAGCTAGGTCAGAAGCTATTGAAAGGAAGTGTTCATTTGTGTATGCACCTGCTATCTATACAGGAGAGGGGGAAACCCATCATATTGTTGCACCGCCTGAGTCAAGGGAGGACCTTGAGTGCTTAAAATGTAAATTTAGAGAAATGTGTTACCCCCAGACAATTACAATGGAAATGCACTTATTTTACACAAGGCATCAAAAGCCTGGTGAAACTTTTGCAACATATATATAACTGCCTTGAGGAATAAGGCTAAAATATATGGATTTGGTGATTTAAGGCATGAGTTGATAAAAGACAGACGTGTGGTATTAAAGATGATTATGTGAGAGAGATTTTGCTTGACAGTGATTTAACTTTGAATAAGGCTATTGAGATTTGTCAGATATATGAGCTCACAAAAAAGCACACATATATGCTTACAAATGAGAATAGCTCTAGAAGGCACACTGACAAAGCTCATGTTGATAGTATGCAGCACATGGTTGAAAGAAACAAGCCAAAGCACATGGCAGCACCTGAAGCCCCTGCAGCACGCATTGGTAAACCACGGAGCTTTGCAGCAAATTCCATAGTTTGCACAGTCTCAGTGAAGCATAAGGGTGAGTCAGCAAACTAAAAGCATGGACCCCCATCCAGTTTTATTGCTAGCTGTCATAACGGCGGTGAAAATCATGAATCTAAAAGGGAAAAATGTTTAGCTTTTAGTCAGCAATGCCACAGGTGCAATAAATGCAATCATTTTAAAATGTTTTGTAAATCAAAAGGCCCACATTCTTTTATTAGAAGTGAACATTTCAAAAAACGAGTTGATCAATTAGAGAGCTGTAACCCTACTCTTTATGTTGATGGTGTGTCAGTGCTTCATGAAACAGTTAATGCAGTAGATTTAAGGGCAAAGAATGAAGTATTTGGTACTGTTTGGATAAATGGAAAACCCATAGAGCTCAAAGTTGACACAGGTTCCAAGTGCAATGTTATGTCAGCAGCAACATTTGCTAGAGTGTGTCATGGTGAAATGCTTGATTTGGCAAAGTGTGTGAAATTTGTTACTTGTGGTGGTGAAGAAATTCAGACTGAAGGCTTAGTAATGCTTTCATGTTACTCTGCTGGGAGATGTTACGACTTGTTATTCTATGTGGTCAAGAGGCACATACAGTCACTATTAGGACTCAGAGCCAGATTGAAAATGGGACTGCTTTAATAAAATAAGGAAGTTCACCAAGTTAGCTTGAAAGACCACTACTCTAATTTCACCCATTACATTTTTTTCTACTTATGCTGATTTTTTCAAAGGCAAACTAGGGAAGCTTCCAGCTGTGTACTCCATGAAGTTTGATCCAGGTGTCAGTCCAGTTATCAAGCCAGCTCAAAAAGTTCCAATATCCATGCAAGACAGAGCCAAAGCCAAGCTAAATAAAATGGTGCAACAAGGTGAGATTTTTCCAGTTGCAGAAATAACTGAGTGGATATCTTCCATGGTGGTAGCTCATAAGGAAAGCTCAGATGATATCAGAATATGTATTGATCCATGAGATTTGAACAAAACACTAAAGAGACCTCATCATCCAATCCACACAGTTGAAGAAGTCACAGCTCTGTTGTCAAATGCCACTGTTTTTTCTGTCTTAGAAACAAAGAGTTCATTTTGGCAAATTCAGTTTGACAAGAAGTTATCATTGCTAACTACGTTCAGTACTCCATTTGGCAGGTACAGATTTTTGAGCATGCCATTTGGGATAAATTCAGCAAGTGAAGTCTTTCAGAGTGCAATAGAGCAACTTTTTTCTGGGTATCTTTGTGCTATTATAGTAGATGACGTACTAGTAGGAGGTAATGGTGAAGCTGAGCATGACAGAAACCTCAGAAATGTTCTGGAAAGAGCATGTCAAGTGAATCTCAAACTCAATTCACAGAAATGTAAATTCAGGCTTCAAGAGGTTACTTATGTTGGTCATTTATTTACTAGTTCAGGCCTATGACCAGACCCTGGCATGGTTAACTATTTAGGCAAGTTCATTCCTGCATCAGCACCACTCAGAGAGCTGACATGTAAAGACATATCCTGGTTTTGGTGAGAGCAACACCAAAGAGCATTTGATGTCCTGAAACAGAGAATTGCTAGTCCACCACCTCTCAGATACTATGATGTTCACAAGTCAGTTACTCTTTCTTGTGATACTTCGAAATTTGGTCTTGGTGCAGTCATTCTACAAAAGAGTCAGCCGGTTGCTTATGCATTGAGGACTCTTACCCAAACTGAAATGCAGTATACTCAGATAGTGAAAGAGCTTTTGGAAATTGTTCATAGGTTCATAGGTTCATAGGTTCATACTAGGCTATCTGCCCTAGGGCATTTATAAGCCTAACCAGAATGTGTTTGGCTTTTGCCACCCATTTTAAATTTATTTTGCTATGCCCTTTTTCGAGGTTAGTATACTGTGCCTCTGTCTAACAGTGACACAGAAGTGATACCCAGGGTAAACCTACGATCTCCCATCCACTCATCAAGATTCTTCTTGAAGAGAGTCAATGAGGGACTCTGCCTAACCTGGATTGGGATTTTATTTCAGAGTGAAGGGAGCCTCTGGGTTATGAATCTGTCCCTCCAGCATGTCCTATTTATTTCAGTGCTGAGGTTCAAGTCTCTCGAGCGCATAGCTCGATGGGATTTAGATTTTCTGAGGTGCAGCATGTCCATTAATTCTGGGTTGGACATGGCTTTATACGTCAGGCACAGATCACCTTTGAACAGGCGGTATGCCACTGAGTAGAGCTGGAGTTTCTTTAACCGGGCAGCATATGGCATCTGTTTGAGCCCTTTGATCCTCTTGGTGAGGTACTTTTGGGGTCTTTCCAGTTGCTGCAAGTGTCTGGTAAGGTACATCCCAAAAGGGCATTGTACTCAATTATGGGCCTGATGAGGGATGAGTAAAGAGGCACGATGACCTCCCCTGATCTAGATGTGAATCCCTTCATGATTAGGTGGGCTATATAAAATGTTTTTCTAACCACTTTGGCCACGTGGTTGTCAAATGAGAGATTGCTATCAACTTGGGTCCCCAGGTTCCTAATTACTTCTTCTGTACTTAATGGATTACCACCTATGTGGTAATTTGTGGGCACTTTGTTTTTGCCAAAGGGGATGACTATACACTTTTTGGCATTTAGCTTGAGGCCATGGCACTGGCACCAGTTGTCTGTTTCTATGAGGCCCTTTTGGAGGATGCTTGTGTCAGCTGGAGAGTCGATTATGGTGCCCAGTTAGCAGTCATCCGCGAACTTGGTCAGCCACAGTCCTTCCGTGTTGGCCTGTACCTCCGAGAAATATATTTCATTATATTTATATGTTCAAAGTTCCATGATTATGTTTATAGTATACCAATCCAAATTGAAACAGACCACCAACCTCTAGTCACTATCTTGAGAAAGCCTATGCATTCAAATCCAGCCAGACTGCAATGTATGATGCTGAGACTGTGAAAGTATAATCTCACTCTTGTCTACAAGAAAGGCAAACTTCTTTATCTTGCTGATACAGTATCCAGATCTCCCAGAAACACCACTAAACAGCATGAGAATGAGAACCTTGATTTTGAAGTCATGAAAGTGAGAAATTTTTCTTCCACATGTACTGATGAGCTGAGAGATCACACAGCCACAGATCCAGTTTTACAAAATATTAACCACTTTATCAATCAAGGAATGCCATCAAAGCAATCTAGTTTACCTGAAGAAGTGCACCCTTATTTTCCATACAGAGATGAGATTTTGTCTGACAATGGTGTCATTATGAAAGGTCCAAAAGTAATTGTTCTTTGCAACAAGAGTACATTACTATCTTGCATCATGGTCACCCAGGAACTGACTCTACCCAAAGAAGGGCGAGAGGACTAGTATTTTGGCCTTCTATGTCAGAAGATATTGAGAGAGTACTTTTATCTTGTTCTGAGTATAATATTAAGATGAAGCATTATTTTGCATTCCATGGTAGTCTGTACAAAGTTATTTCTGACAATGGCATACAGTTTAAAAGCAAACAGTTCAAAAGATTTCCTGAAGAATGGGACTTTACTCATGTCACGAGTAGCCTGGAGTATCCAGAGTCAAATGGTTTGGAAGAACATGCAGTTAAAAGGATGAAACAGTTACTAGAGAAGTCAAAAGGTGATAATAATGATGTTTTCTTGAATCTTAGAAATATTCCTACTGATAAAAATCTTGGTTCACCTGCCCAGAAACTTCTGTTGAGACAAACAAGAACCACATTACCAATCAGTAGTCAATTGTTGGTTCCTTGTGTCAAGAACAACAGGTCAGTGAAAACCAATCTGTTGAAGAAGCATTTAACCCAGAAGTCCTACTGCTATAAAAACAGCAAACTGCTCAATCCATTACTTGAAGGAGAAGTGGTAAGGATGCAAACATCCAAAGGTTATGCTTAGATTGGAGTTGTGAAGATTATTTGCCCATAGCCGAGATAATTCATTGTGGAATCAAAAGAAGCAGAGTTTAGGTGGAATCGGAAACATTTGAGACCAGTGTCTGAGCCTATACCACAGCACATAGCCTGTGAGAAAGACACTTTATCTCAGCATGAGTTGTCCAGTGTTCCAATTCTAGAGGAAGTTCCAGAGAATATTCCCATTCCTGTGATGAATCCAGAAGATCCTGATATGAGTTGTTCACCAAATACTGTCCCTGTTGCTAAATTCAGTCCAGATTGTTATATTATGCGATCTGGTTGTATCTCCAGAACATGTAACAGATACATGGCCACTTGGACATGAACATTGTGTTTGTTTCTAATATCTATAATTATGCATGTCTATTTCTAATGTTACTAAGGACAATCTTTTTAAGAGGCAGGATGTAGATCAATATGTGTGTATATGGGTCACCTTCAGATGCCCGACAACGCGTTTCACCGACACGGAATCCGACGGGACGAAAAGACCGACAACGCAGATGACCGACAAGGTGAGAACCCGACGGACTCGGTAAGTGTGCGACAGAGTGAGGGATTTAGTGTTAGGGAGCGGACAGGTAAGTGTGCGATAGTGAGGGACTGTGGGTTTAGGGGTGGGTTAAGTGAGTTAGGGTTAGGGTGCAGGTAGGGTGTGTGTGCGATAGTGAGGGACTGTGGGTTTAGGGGTGGGTTAAGTGAGTTAGGGTTAGGGTGCAGGTAGGGTGAGTGCGACCTTGGGGTTAGGGGTGGGTAAGTGAGTTAGGGTTAGGGTGCAGGTAGGGTGAGTGTACCTTGGGGTTAGGGGTGGGTAAGTGAGTTAGGGTTAGGGTGCAGGTAGGGTAAGTGTGCGGCTTAGGGTTAGGGTTTGGGTTAGGGATAGTGGATATGTTATGTAGTGTACTGTGTTGTTTACGTGTAGTGTGTTGGTGTAATGGTTTTCGGTGTTTTGCGTTGTCGGTATTTTTTGTTGTCGGTCTTTTGGTGTCGGTAATTAGTGTGTCGGCGAAACGCGATTTCGGGCATATAAAGGTGATCCGTGTATATACATTTAACAAGCTATCCAAGGGCTTGCACAAGTGTATAAATACTGAGCACATGTGATCCTGACTGCCATTTTGTAGTAAGCTGTTCGGAAGTAAACATGTATGTATGTAAAGCCTGTCGTATTCCTGACTGCCATTTTGCAGTAAGCTGTTGAGAAGTAAGCATTTATGTATGTAAAGCCTGTCGCTAGCCTAACTGCCATTTTGTAGTAACCTGTTGAGAAGTAAACATGTATGTATGTAAGGCTTGCCTGTTAATCAGTCTGTTTATATTTTATGATGCTGCTATCCATCCTGAAGTGTTTGTATGTATTAAAGCATCTAAATTAAATGCCCCACCTGCTTGTCCTCTATGTTGGAGAGGGACAAGTGACACTTTCCATGTACAGGTGGTCTTTCATATGGTATTGTGATATCCCTGGATAAAGGGGAAGGCAGTGGAAAGAAGGTGAATAAGCATCACAATGCAAATGACACAAGGACAAGAAAATAATCCTCTGCCTGTCTTCTCCTTAAGAAATAACTGTGAATCAACCTGATTGAGCATTCCCCAACACAATCTCTGTTGGACTGTGTTTCTTCTAAGCCACACATCTTGATGTTTACACACACACACACACACACATATATATATATATATATATATATATATATATATATATATATATATATATATATATATATTTATATATTTATATTGGAAGTTGTTCTTGGGATATGCTTTAGCAGTCATCCACATTACCACCAACATCAAGGAGCCCATGCAAACCCTCTGCTGAGCTGTCTGGATCTCTGACAGTAGACAGAAACTGCTCAGTTTCAGTGATTGATGGTTTGGTAGCAGGACCAGCCTCATAGCCATATGTTCACATCTGACTGCACCTGCCATCTTTCAGGCCTCTGTAATCATATCAGTGGCATGGTGCCACCCCGATTATAGTTTCTGCCACAGATGCCCACTGTGTTTATGTTGGTGTCCACCCTCTGCCATATGCTTTTTCTGGCTGACATATCACATCTGCCTCTGTTAATCAAGAAGGATTCATGGTGGTGTAAGTCTTCAATGATGGCCTCATTTATGGTGGTGTAAGGCTTCAGTGATAACCTCATATCATTCAATGATAACCTCATTCACTGTGGTGTAAGGCTTCAATGAAATTTGTAATACATTAGCATTCCATCCATTCTGTTAACATTTCTGTATCCTAATGGTTAAGGTGTTTGCCTTACAAACAAAAGGTACAGGGTTTGAGTCTCACAAGGGATAATTGGCTAGGCTTAAAATGGCTCTCAAGGGCAGTTAACATAGTACTAATCTATGAATCATTCATGGTGGTGTAAGGCTTCAATGATGACCTCACTCTCTGCATCACTGAATGGTGCTTTGCATAGTTCAAGTGGTCTGGGTGCCATAATCCTGTATACATGGAACAGAAAAAAAAAAAAACACATTTGTAGAACATACAAACATTATTCTCCTAAAATAAAATCTGTGCACCCAATTGACTGTACAATGGTCATTTAGGACTGCACCCAAGCTAAGGGAACCCACCATCCCAAAAATGAAAATTTGTAATACATTAGCATTCCATCCATTCTGTTAACATTTCTGTATTGATGACTGCAGTTGTGTATCTGATTACTGGATGGTGGTATTATCAATACCCAGGCCAAAATTTGATTTAGAAATGCCATACTAATTTCCATGGCCTCTGCACTGTTGTGGTGCTCGCCATGAGACATCTGAGAACCTAACACCTCTGTTACCTCCATATGCTCAACTCCTTGAAGTTGATAATAAACACAATACACTTGTCTGTAGTAACTGGTTAAAATCCAAGAGCAAATGGTAACACAATACTGTGATGTAACCATACATTCATTAAATAAATCTGAAAGCAAGAGAACTGACAATCGTGCACTATGCCAACAGTGAATGAAAAAAAATACATGCAGACAAAAAAGTATATTGCATATTGAAATACAGTTTAAACTTGAAAATGTAAACAGTTTATGAAGAGTGCAAAACATACCTTACGAAAAAATACAGTAATTTGTAGAAAAATCTCCTTGTAAATACCCGTAATGGTTTGTCTGTATTAAATCACTCACCCCTCTTTCCACTTTCGTCGCTACATCATTACCTTTAAATAGAGTAAATTCAGCCCTTTGTGCACTGTGAAAGGTGCAAATGAGGTGTTAAATCATAAGCATTCCTGAATATCAAAATTCTAACCTGATGTAGAGGAGGTAAGCACTGTGTTACACATTTGCATGAACATGCACTAGGACTGTAGAGGAGGGATGACAATTATTAGCATTATTAGCTGCTAATGGCTTGCAACTGTTAATGATTAGTTTGACTACAGGAACAGGCAATACTGAAGAGACTCTTCTCTCTGAAGTGTGCGTGTATCATGCAGATTTGACTTAAGAGAAAGTGTGGAAGCACGTTGGGAGCCATGAGAACAACCTTAACAGCACTGGTATTCTTTTAGTAATAGCACATGCTCCATCTTCTGCTTAAAAATTGTTCTGCAATGTTAACCAGCTATATTACATATTGAAACTAAGATGCAAACAAATGCCTATAGCATTACATTTCTGTTAGTTAAGCTGGGAGAAGGGGAAGATGCTCAGAACATAAAGAGAAGAAATAGATGTGGTGTTGGCAATCTTACACTGATATGGTGCAGGCTGTTATTAGCCTAGATATTTTGCCAATACCACATTCATCTAGACATGTTCAAGCAAATGAGAAAGGAACATTTTCTCATTTTTCTTCTAGTGGACCTGTAATTTGATGGTCTGCTAAGTCAGATCTGTATGGTATGTATATTTTATGATTCCTACTCTAAGCCTGTGTTGGTGGCAAGGAGGGTTAAGAAACCCAGCAGACTGTGGTTTGCTGTTGCACTGAACTGAGAGTTCAAATCCAGCTAGTGTGTTGGCTGACAGAGTTAATGTGTATTTCCTGAGCATATGATCAGGTTGTAAGACACAGAGTAAGGCAACCTCACAGTCCTGCATTTGCATTATTATTCCCTGATGTTTGTTACTATTAGCAATTAATTTTATTGGGTTCATCATTTGGACGCATTTTGGCAAAGCCAGCTTTGGCCTGGTAGCATTTCTTGGCAGTGAATGAGAGTCCACTGCCCAGGGTACATACTGAGAAATTTAATTTGGAATGCCATTTATAGTGCATTTTAGAGTTAGGGTTACTACCTGTCCCACTTTGCGAGGGACAGTCCCTCTTTGGGCAGTTGTATCCTGTCAAAAAAAATATTTAAAATGGCAAATGTCCTGAGATTGTAGGACAGAATTATGTCCTATATTTTATGTAATAGTTGCATAAAACAGTTATTCTGTATCTAAAATACCTAAATGTTATAAGAAACAGAATAAGCAACTAAAATGCTTCAAGAATAAGCTATCATTTAGGCAAAAAAGTTAAGTTCTATCCTTTGTACTGACCCTGGGTATGTGTCGGCCTGTAAATTCTGATGTTTGTTCCAAAAATGTCCCACTTTGGCCATTTGCAAAGGTGGCGACCCTATTTAGAGTGGCAGAAATGCACTTTGATAAAGTACTCTGAACAACACTAAGTGAAGAAATTCTACATCTTATAGGTATCACTGTAGCACATGCAATAAGCATTAAAAAAATACAAGGCAAATGATGCAGAGTTTGAATCCAGCATGCAGATACTTTAATTTTAACTCAATACAGAATAACTATAGAAGAGTGGTATGTTGTACATGAAATGCATATGCTAAAGTATGATAAATGTTCCATATCTTACTTGTTGTTCACCTGAGTTGAGGTTGCAAAGGTATTGTTCTTTAGTCACCTGTTGCTCTCATTAATAATAATATTAGCAAGAGATGTTGTGTCATATGACAGGCTGTACAGTATTATAACACAAAAGGATAAACATGTTACTGTGGACATATGTGTGACATGTTATATAAACTCTCACAATCATACCTCATCACAGTAGGAAGTATTTCTTCATGGCACACTTTGTGTTCTAATTGTGTAAAGTCTGCCAAGCATGACCTCCTGCCATTGTTTATATATCCTTTTGTTTGTGAGTCATTGATACTACGTAACATGTTGATGATATATAGCCCACATGCTGTTTGTAATGTTTGAAGCAGATGTGAAAATGCAGCATATGTCTTTGTAATGGTTTAACTGTTGATGTATGGATACACAAGTCATGTTTGTCCTTGTAAATTGTGGTTTTGAATATATTCTTTTTTTGTGTTTGCTATTTGCTTGCTGCTTGACAGAGCACAAACAAGCATCAGAGCTGAAGGAAACATGAACAATTTTCATTTCCATATTATTTATTACCGCAAACACTCTTGGTACTGTTGTGCGGTATTTTTACTGCATGAGTGATATGTACCTAATGTATACCTCTCTCTATGGCACAAGCTGCAAATGCAGTGACTTTGCACAATAGTAGAGTTGCTCTGGGGTTCAAATCCTTAATGTGTGAAGGGCATGCTGAAATTATTATTATTCAAGATTCATGACTTGCTTTCATCACAACTTCATATGCTGTTTTTTCTGTTTCTTGCCTTTTTCACTTGTTCGCTGTTGAGCAGCACACAATCAAGCTTACCTGCTTAAGAAAAAAGGTGAAACATTTTTTTGGGCAGCCTTCTGTAGTGCAAGCAGGCTTAGCAGCTATGTGAGAACATCAGCACTCTGAACAGTACTGAGTGGAAAACATTCAGCTCCTGTGCCACTATCTCCGTGGCACAAAGTGTGAGTATGGTGACTTTAGAGACAGAACCTAGGTGATCCATGGTTGAAATCCAGGGGTCTATATTATATGCTCAAAGTTTTAAAACTTTGATGCTCATATGATCGACACCATACGAGTGGAGTTTTAAAACATTGAACATATAATAAAAATAAACAAAAACAAAAAAAACTACCTGAACACTCACTGAGCAGGGGGGAAGCCCTCTGTACTCCCCACACCCCGCGTTACTTGAATATACCAACTCTGAGATTGCACTACAGTGAAGTAAAGGGAAATATTCCCTACGGTGATCTCCGTTGAAACTTGCGAGCTTTCAAAAGTTCGTTCATATGGTGTCGACCATATGAGACTCGAACTTTTAAAAGTTTGTGCTTCTGATATAGACCCAAAATCCAGATAACACTTATTTTTACTAAGGGTGTCAGAATTAAATTTCTCATCGCACTTTGATAATGAAGGTAACAGTACATATAAAAGGCTATCATAAGTAGGTTGTTGGCAAGAAATGTATCAGTGACCCCTTGACATATACACTTTTCTAGGTAGCATATCTCATTCATGACTTACTTATGAAACCCAGTTGATTCTGTGTGTAATTGTTTAAGCATGACAATTATGATAATTAATTAAAAATGCACTTGCATATCTACGACAAGCACAATTCTTGAGTTAAAATCACCCTGGCTCCTCAGATAGCCCAATTTTGTGCTTAGGACAGTATGTGTTGCGAAGTATGCATGCATCAAACTCAAACCTGTATTACTCAGCTCACTGTCTCTTACATGGGAATGCAGTTCTCAGGACTTCTTAAAGTTACACACACACACAGGCATATCTAAAAAATAGCTCCATCCATATTGAATGCAGTGTATTTGTAATAACCATGACTGAAAGACAGTTCTCCTGCAGCACTGAGAAATAGTAACCTCACTTTAAATTTATGCATCCTTTATTCCATAGGTTTGATTACAGCCTTGTACAAATAACATATTACAGTGTGCATGTCTCAACAAATTATGTCACAACTCATGCTATTTATCCTTCCAAAGACCAAGACTTACAAGCCAAGCCATTAAACACATTAGTGTTAACTATCTGCAAAAGTATGAATAGGCTGAGATCACACATAACAATTCTCACAGCCATATTTCATACTATCATTGCTGTTTGTTGAAATCTCTGCCTTATTTTCTGGCAATGGATCTCTATGCTTTCTATCAGATAAATGCAGTTGGCATGGTTGTGTCTCTTTGCACACTGGGTGTTAAAAACGAGATTGAAATTTGGCCCAATTCAGACATAATGTTGTTGCTTGACTTCTGCAGACATAGCTGGTGTAGCAGATGATGGTGCTAAATTTAGAGTACAGAGGTGGGGTGTAGAAAAGTTGAGGATTTTTGTGGCACTCCTCATGAAGTGCTACAGCTGTAGGCTACTGGAGGGGGGCTATATGGGGTCTCAGTATAAGACTGAGCCTTGGAACAAAGCATCCAAGGTTGTCTCCAGTGCAACTGGCATCTCCTGCACTGGGCAGAATTGCCGTCACAACTATAGTGACCTGAAATGACACAAGAATGACCTCCTTAGCTTATGGAAGGATGAGTTTAGAAATGCTGACACCCCTCAATTGTGTAAATATACTGATCAATCAGCATTCAGTTATATAAAATGAAGTAGACAGCCAAGGGTGGTATTTGTTATGCTTTCATATCTCTTCTTCTCTATTGTACAGCTGCAGCAAACAGGGAACTGCAGTTCTTAAACCACATCAGGGAGTCACAGAGTATGTATGCATCAGGTCTTATGGTAAGCCTGATAACTACTGTAATTATATGCAATATGGCAATACTGAAATAAACAGTTGCATTTATGATATCATAGTGCATTTCATTAATGGTACAACACAGTAAGACCTTCCTATCATACCTGGATGTGGCAAAGGTGTAGAGACTGTTTAATCATAAATGTGCATTAATGAAACTATATAGTCATGTGCATACCATGGATCTAATTCTCTCTCGTTTTTGTCTCAACCCTTTAGTCTCTTTTTTTTTTGAATATTTTCTATGGCTTAAAACATTCTGTTGTCATACATTTCTGCTTACAAAATATGATATTCATCATGGAGAGGTAGACCAGCCACTGGGGATTAGTCCACCATCCCTCCACAGGTTGCAGTACTGACAGACAACACTTCTGGGTCAAAGCCTGTCAGTGTTGCCTCCACAACCTCTGCGTTACCTGCTCCACCTGCTTCAGGTAGCTCTGCCCTGGCTGCTGATGCACTGCTGTCCTCCAAGAGTAGTTGCAGTGGAGGTGGTGATTTTTGTCACCAGGTAACAGCTGGCAGGGCTGGTATAGGATATCATGGAAAGGTGCCTCTGTGACTGCACTGACCCTGTAGAACAGCTGCTTTTTCATTACTGCAAAGACAATGCCATGTCCAGCACTGACACAGGAAACTGAGACAGGAGACAGTGATGAGAACTATGAGGGTGAGGACTAGACTCTCGCTGTTCTGAGGCTTGATGTTAGTGCACCTCCAATGTCACCTACCTATCCCCAATCATGGTGTTCCCTCAACCTTTTGAGTCCATCACCATCCCTGTCTGCCTTGTATGTCCTGTATGTCTACACCTGCTTCCTCACCTACTCTACCTACCTGACCCTCACATTCCTAAGCCCCTTCCCCATTATTCCTCTCTCTTTGAAAGTAAAAAAAGAAAAAAAATGGCCACCTGTCCTGCCAAAATATAAAGACCCATAGCTCTGTACTTCACCTATGTGTCTTCTTGACACACTTGATTTGGTACAGTTGGCTCTACAATGTTATTCTGTTATTGCCTCCTACCCTCTGTATGGTGACAGTCCAAATTCAGCAAATTCTGTCTACAGTTCTACATTTATGTTGTGAGGAAGTGGATACCTATGGTTCTCTCCCACTACGTTCCTGCAAATTCCACTATTCTTTCTTTTGTGTCCTCCCCACTGTTGCTTGCCCCCCCATTTTACTATTTTCCTATCAGCCTCTTTTTCATATATTTAATCTGATCAAAAAAAAAGAATCACACACAACACAGATGGCTAGAAATGTCCCATAAGAAAGCCTTCACTTTTTATTCTCAGTATTTGCATAGAGCTTGACATCATGCACCAATGACAAGTGATGGCGAATGGCTGTATATTACGTCGTATGGCAAAACCTGGTCAAATGTCATCAACCACAGTAGTCTGGTTATCATCAAGTAAATGTGCTTAAACATGCTTCACTAATGGAATACAGAGTAAAGGCCAGAATAAAGGCATTACTTGGCAACATTTATTTGACTTATGGATGTTACTTAGTGCAACTTGTTCTGTAGAATGTTGACAAAAAGATTGCTTTTTGGCCATAGCATCATGGGTTCCATTCCAGATGTATGTCACATTATTTCTTACTATACTTCCATGATATATTTCATGATATGCATCTTAATTTTTATCCAGTTATGACCTTTAATGAACAAATTTTGAGTACAGTGGAAAAAACTATTTGTAAACACGTCCATGACCATAAGGAATAATTATTAAACCACCCTTATTCTACTCATGTCTTAATCACATTTTGTCTGTCCTACAGGTCCTTGATCCCTAGAGCCCCTGGTTAATGACACATGTATGGCAGATGAGTAATGAGGGCACACCATAAAGATGTTCATTAATGACCTATAACACCAACTTTTGCTATGTGTCTACCCATTTCACTCTCTGTCTTCACCCCTTCTTTCCCATCCCTTTGTATTGTTAGCTATTCATTAGGCTGACGGATGTAAATGTCATCTGTTGTCATTTTAATGCTGTCATTACATTGCTGAAGTCTGATACCTACATCTTCAATTGGCTCAATAGGTTATTACTGTTCCTTCAGTGCTGTAAATTTGACATGTGTAAAGTAGAGTTTTCTTTATGGTGTGTTAAAAGGATCAAGTTTATAAATTTAATTTTGCACATTGGCAAGGCTTCTAATCCAGAAGTAGATGAAACTCTTAACTGCC
>NC_056732.1:1133208566-1133218566 GCF_019279795.1 Protopterus annectens | reverse complement strand
GCTCACTGGCTTTGTGAGCTATGTGTTGCACGTGTTTTGTTTTGGGGTAGCGGTTGCTTGGGTGTCTGCTTTGGAGGTCTCTGCTGCTTAGGCAGATTTTTATTTAGAACCTCCGAGTATGTTTTTGTGTGTTTATGTGTTTGGTTTGCTGTCGTGGTAGGTCTATGTGAGACTGGAATTGTAGTGAGTGTGGTTTCCTTCTCCTCCTGACTGGTTACGCTAGTACTGAGTTGAGAGAGCTTAGCTTCCAGTTTGGCTATATGGTTGCATCTCTCACATATGTTGGAATTTGTTGGGAGGAGGAGAGGGTTGTCTGTGTACATGAGGCAGTTGTAACATTGCCTCAAGATTCCCAGATTCACCAGCTGGACCGGGGAGGAGATTGACAACTGACTTTTGGACATGCTAGAATAGTATTGGGAATTCCTTTATAATTGAAAACAAGGGCCAATGGGGAACAAGGTACTCAAGGGGAGTTTGTGAGGGTGTAGTGCTATTAATTTTTTAGTGCTGACTTTTATAATTGCTTTAGTGAGCAAGTGCCAGGTAACTTAAATGCAATGTGTTACAGGTAACTTAAATGCAAAAACGACAAACAGTAACTTTCTTTCAAGTGAAACAAGGAAATAAGTACAATAAGCAATGCAGATATCACTAGGGATCCACAGAAGCGCTGAAAAGCCGCATTTTAGGTGGAATTAGTGTTTCAGGGAAATAACAAGCAAACAAACAACAAGCATACAAACAAAGCTAGATTCAGCAGGCCTGGATCTAGTCTATGCTACAGCAAACAAGGTGTACCAATTTCAGTAAGAAACAGTTCAAATATGCAGGCACTATAAGCCTTTAACCAGAAATTCCCAGCTGAGAAGGGCAGAGTCCAGCCTCTCCTCCCACAAGAGTGCAGACCACAAACCTTCTTAATGTAAAATAACTGGCCTGAAGCCCAAGTGCTTAAACCAGAACTAATACACTTTTAGAATAACACACTGAGCCCTCAATCAGCAGTTCCCAACTTAGAAGGATGTAAGCTAACTGTCCTGCCACCACAGTGCAGGCCACAAACCTTCCTAATGTAAAACAACTGGTCTGAAGCCCAAGTGCTTATTCCAAAAGACTTAGAATGATAGCTGCACTTTAATCAAATTACTACCAAGCAGTAATAAATACAACTGAATACTTTAAAGAATGCCTGGATTAGTGCTCAACTTATACAAACAAAGCTAGATTCAGCAGGCCTGGATCTAGTCTATGCTACAGCAAACAAGGTGTACCAATTTCAGTAAGAAGCAGTTCAAATATGCAGGCACTGTAAGCCTTTAACCAGAAATTCCCATCTCAGAAGGGCAGAGTCCAGCCTCTCCTCCCAGAAGAGTGCAGACCACGAACCCTCTTAATGTAAAATAACTGGCCTGAAGCCCAAGTGCTTAAACCAGAATTAATACACTTTTAGAATAACAGACACTGAGCCCTCAATCAGCAGTTCCCAACTTAGAAGGATGTAAGCTACCTGTTCTGCCACTACAGTGCAGACCACAAACCTTCTTAATGTAAAACAACTGGTTTGAAGCCCAAGTGCTTAAACTAAAAGGCTTAGAATGAATTACACCCAGCAGTAATAAATACAATTGAGTACTATTAAGATGACGCAAAAGCAAAATAAAGTAGGAAGAAACACAAATACAGTAAAAGCAGATAACATTTTTTTTTTTGAGTGAGCAAATGAGATGGGCCCAGGAGTTACAGGACAGAAATGCAGGCCTTCAAATCAAAAAGTTGAGAGAGATGGAAGACCGCCCAAATGGCCAATAACTACAAATTCTGGGGCAGAACCACTCCTTATGTGGTAGACAGGTTACCTAATGCTTACCACTCCCACTGATAAGCTAGAAGGCTTCCCGCCAACACAGAAAGGCTTGGGGGGCTCAGAAGCTTACAAACAGTCCTGGATACAGCAAATCTGTATCTGGAACACTAATTTCAGGAAAGGTAGGAAACAGGCTTACAATTTTGTTTTTAGAAAAGTAACAAAAACAGTAGTAAAAACAATTCACATGCAGTGCAAGCTGGCACACTTGAGTATGTAGCAATATTAGTCCACACACAGTTTGAAAAAATGTAATTAAATTAAAAAGGACTAAAAGCAAGTGCAGAAAGTGTTTATTAGGTAGAATGCGGTAAAGAGATGGGACAGGGGGAGTGTCCTAGATCAAATCTACAGTGGGGCGGGCACTGCAAAAGCCACCAAATTTAAACTACAACCAAGAACAGGGGGGGGGGGGACAGTTTCATCAGAGATGTGAGGAATCATAATGCAAATTATAAAACCAGAAAAATATATACTGATCTCTGTATATTTGCAGAACAGTAAGACAACAGATATCTAAGCAACAATTTAGCTCTATAATACAGAATAATACAGAAAAATATACTCAGCTCTATATATTTGCAGATAGTCTTGTAAGGCTGTCTGTCAGTGCACAGGTTCCAATTTAAATGCAGGCTGTTATTAACTGGTCAAATTAAGGGAACCTGGAGTTAAGCAACACACAAGGTATAAAAACCGGTTATATCAGCTGAAGACAAGGCAGAAAAATGTGTTATTACAAAATGTGTTGAGTTTTTGCCTTAGACCACATTGCCAAGGTAAGCTTAGGGAAATAACATTAAGTCCACTGTGGTATAGCAAAATAGACTTATGGCACTAACCTGTGATACAGTTACTCTTCCATATGTATCAAGCTGTGGGATATCATGTAAACTGAGGCTATAACTGCTATAACTGTAAAGAATACTGCTGCCTACCCAATACTTTTATTGAACATGTTGTGTCTATTACAATGTGAAGTTAGCATGGGTTCCTTTGTGGTGAGCTAAAATAATTAACCTGTCTGTAAATTTTTATTTCTACTGTCAAAGGTTTGAATCTTGACTTATGTTATACTGTAATGTCATTTTTCTACATATTAATATTACTTGTGTAAGTGTGTGCTACATCTGTTATCAACAAAACACCAAACTCATGTCAGCATCCTGTTTCAAATTTTCTACACCTTCCTCAGCCAGATGTATGTGGATGTATTGGTTATTGTCACTCTTTATCCTTCTCTGTTCTATATCAGTCACTTCATTGTACACAGCAGGATATACTCTGAACGAGTAAACACCTAATACAAACACACCATAAAGATGTTCGTAAATGTGTCATAACACAGACTATTATGTCTCTCCATCTCTGTGTCCCTCATCACCTTTTCTAGCTCATCACATTTTACTGTAACATATTTAGCAGACTGATGTATGAAATGTTTGTCTTATATCACTTGGCTACTGTCCTTACTGTGAGGAAGAATAGTGCCCACACTTCACAAGGCATCCTGCTTTAAACACATACATAGGATATGTGCTGAATCATAATAATTATTATTTCAAAATGCACACCATCCTTGTCATGTTTTACAAATTGTGCTCCCAATTAACTTGTGATTTCCCTTGAAGTATGGCTGATATAAAGTAGATATGAAAGTTTTTCAGTAGAAACTAGTTATTCCTATGTAGAATTACAGTCACCATCAAAATTACTTAAATAATCACACTCTGACACCCTTCGAAAAATTATCTGCATACTGAAATTGCAGCCTGCTTCACCTCTGCTTTTTCATTTAGCTCACTTAGGTTACACCTTGTGCCACACAGAAAATAAAGGGATGGCTGTATTTTCTCCACTAAGTACTATCCAGAGTGCTGATGGCTGTGCATCGCCACTACACCCGCTCGCACTACAGAAGGCTAACCAATTAAAGTTTTCACTTTTTCCTTCAGCAGTTAATTCTGTTTGCTTATCACCTAATGTCATGCAAATGGGGAAGGCAAACACAACTGTTGAATTAAGCTTTGGCCATAACATGTCAAAGGTAGAGTCCAACATGCAAAGTGTATCTCTGCAAGGCACTGAGCTAATACCTTCATAACAAATGTTGGCATCATGACACATCAAACATTAACATAAAACAGATCCTTTCTACATTTAATCACAAGAAGACCATTTTCCATCTGCTCCTTATTTGTGCAAAGGTTGGCAGGGAGCACCACTGAACAATGCTACGTCAGATTCCAAGTTCAACACCTCAAATTAGAATCACACATGTGCTGATACTTCACCAATATTTCTGCCAATGAGTTTTTCCACATTGCACTTTATGAAGAAAGTTTGAACACGGATAACTATTGTTCCTGCATGTTATTACCTTATTACATGGAAATGGCTTACTGTACACAAGTGAGCTGCAGTGTACTGTGTGGTTGTCTGAACACTTCATTCTGTACAGTTACGTCTGCACTGCAGCATTTACATTGCAAATGATGTACAACCACATAGAGCCTTAGCACACATACCTCATCATTACCTAGCCCTACTGTATTGGAACAGTAAGTATTGTTTTATATTGAAAGTGCACATTGCCTATGCATAAGCAGATACCATTGCTACATTAGTATCGTTCATTAAGGTTTACATACAATCATCCTAACCTGATGAGCAATAAATGCTTCATTGTCCATCCCATGTTTCACAAGTGTGTGTTTCATCTACACTACATCATGTAAAGCCAGTACATGTCAGTCTCATTTCTGCAATATACATTAATGACAGCATAGCTGATTTAAGTCAGCAGTATGTATTTACTATTGATCATAAGATAGCACTTACTCCTTCATATCAACAAGTATGGCATCACACAAGAACTTCAACAGCACAATATCCTCTCTGACACAAAATGAGAAACTAATCCTATATACACTGCACTGGCACAGTGAAGCAGTCAGGCTTCTTTGATGGTGCTTGCTTTAAAAACTGTGTCCTCTAGATTATTTAACTAGATAGGTGTGGGGTTCTAATTTCACAGGTGATTTTTGTATGTGGGTTGTGTATAGAGTCATGTAAATGTGTCCTTACATATTGATGGCCTCAATGAACTAGAAGTCTTGAGAACGTTTTACACTGGAGGGTGAGTCCACATCAATGTCAGACCCTTCTTCCAACAACATCTTCTCTGCAACACAGTGATGATGTAATCTTCTATAAAGTGCACTCTCACACTGTTGACATCAGCCTTCTATGGTGGCACTTATATTAAGTACAGTATCCTCTAGATTGTGTAAATAGATAGGTAGGGATTTTCAATCTTACAACAGTCAGTGTGTGTGTGTGTGTGTGTGTGTGTGTGTGTGTGTGTGTGTGTGTGTGTGTGTGTGTGTTTGTGTGTGTGTGTGTGTGTGTGTGTGTGTGTGTGTGTGTGTGTGTGTGTGTGTGTGTGTGTGTGTGTGTTTGTGAGTGAGTGATGCTGGGGGCCTGACATCACTGGAGGATTAATTCAACAGCTGTGCTCATTTGATTTCCACTCATGAGCTTCATTTACATGGTCAGATGAATCCCACATCCCCTTTTCCCTCTGTCCACAAACACATACTGGCTGCAACACAGTGATGGGGTCATTCTTTGAAAAATGCACTGTCACACCGTTAATGTCAGACCTCTCCTGTGGTAACTGTGTATAATGTACTTGTATGTAGATTTTGTCAGTGGAAAGGAATTTGAATACAGCTGTGAGAGCCTCTTGACTCTGTGTGTGTGTGTGTGTGTGTGTGTGTGTGTGTGTGTGTGTGTGTGTGTGTGTGTGTGTGTGTGTGTGTGTGTGTGTGTGTGTGTGTGTGTGTGTGTAAATGGATGCAGGAGTGTCTTGCACCTCTTAGTATTGACAACTTTTAGAATATTACATGCCTGTAAAAGTCATTTTTGTAGACAAATCTCCTTTGCATGACACAGCTGATGTCATCCCTTCAAAGATGCAGTTTGTCTCACATGCAGTCAGACTTCTTTCATAGTGTGTGCCTATAATACACTTGCATGTAGATTCTGTTAGTAGATAGGTAAGTTCAAATACAGCAGGGGGAACCTTGTGTGTGTGTGTGTGTGTGTGTGTGTGTGTGTGTGTGTGTGTGTGTGTGTGTGTGTGTGTGTGTGTGCACGCGAGTGTGTGCGTGTGTGTGTGAATGAATGCAAATGACTGCAGGAGTGTCTTACACCTCTTGGTGTTGACAACGTTTAGAATCCTACAAATCTGTAAAAGTCAGTTTTGAACACACATCTGCTTTGCATGGCACAGCTGATACCATCCCTTCAAAGATCCAGTGTGGCTGACATGCAGTCAGTCTTTTTCTATTGCACCTGCCTATAATACACTTGCATGTAGATTGTGTTAGTAGATAGGGTGGGAGTTTGAATACAGGACTGAATGTCTTCTGTGAGTGTATTTTTCTTCATCTTATTATGTAGAACAGGCTGCAAATACATATATGATACATATACAGGTCTATATTATATTCTCAAAAGCCGACAATGTTGAATCCGACATTGTCGACATGAGAATAGCAAATGCTGAGAATCTCGAACGTGTAACTGGAAATCTCCATAAGGGGAGATTTCCGTTTACTGCAATGTAGTGCAGTTTCGGAGTTGGTATATTTAGGTAGCAGGGGGTGTGGGGGGGGTAACCCATTAGAGACTAGACAAAAAGTACTACTTGAAATAAAGCTTGGGACAATTGGAGAACTAACAGAACCTCCCCTGAAAGACAAACCTTTAGACAGCTGAGAAACATAACTAAAAAGGCTATACTCTCTGACAAAAAGAACTACTATAGTAAGCTACAACAAACACACCACAAGAAGCCTCAGAAATTTTGGACTAACATCAATAGACTCCTCAAACCTGGTCAGTCTAGCACACCATCCCCTCATGATGCTGATCATAACACTGCACTTCAAATAGCCAACAACTTCAACACCTATTTCACAGAGACCATACAGTCCCTAGCTAGTCAGCTTTCCACTGATAACATGAGGCTCCCTTCTTCTACAGCTGGATCTCTACCAACTTTTAGATTTCATCCTATTTCAACAACTTTCATCTACAAAATCCTACTAAAGCTTAAGCCTTGTATTCCTTCAGCTGACCAGTTACCTTCTGAGTATTTGCAAATAGCAGCGAACATTATTGCCTTTCCAATATCCATCCTACTCAATAGAACCATTAATGAAGGCATCATTCCAGACATCTGGAAAATCTCCCACATCATCCCCCTACATAAAGGTGGTAAATCCAATGACTACTCTAATTACAGACCAATAGCTCTCCTATCACCCTTAGCTAAAGTCATGGAAAAATGCATTCACCATCAGTTACTCAACCACCTAACTAAACACAATATTCTGGCTACATGCTAGCATGGCTTTAGGCCATTTCATAGCACTACCACTGCTTTACTATCTTTCACTGACACCATTAATAAGAACCGTAATAACAACATCCTCTCTTCTGCTCTCTTCATCAACCTTTCAAAGGCTTTTGATATGGTTAATCATCCCCTACTTATAAATACTCTTGAACTTCTTGCTCTAGATCTCCCAGTTATACAATGGTTCAAGTCTTACCTTAACAATAGGCAACAGGCAGTTCTCTGGGAAAATAAACTATCATCCCTCCTACCAGTCACCCTTGGAGTCCTCCAGGGCTCCATTTTAGGACCTCTTCTCTTTTCTTTATTCATCAACAACCTTCACATAGCAGTCCCTGAAGCTACCTGCATTCAATATGCCGATGATTCCACACTTATATGTTCTGCTAACTCCACATCTGAACTACTCTATCTAACTCAAAAAGTATTTAACTTAGTAGAAGACTGGTTCCTAAAATGCTGCCTTCTTTTGAACACCAAAAAAAACAAGCTTCTACTCTTTGCACCCACCAGTAGGTCCTCTCCTATTGATTTCTCTTATATCTAACAACGGTACCCTTATCTCTCCCGAACACACTACCAAACTATTAGGAGTCACAATTGATAACAACCTTAACTTTGATATGCATATAAATAACACCATTCAAGCAGTGAACAGAAAATTGGCTCCTTATACAGAATCAAACCCTTCCTAACTCCTCTAGCTAGAACCACCATTGCCCACTCTCACTTAATCTCAACTCTTTTCTATGCTTCTCCTATTTATACTAATCTAAAAAAAAATAATCTTCTCAAACTATCAAACTCCTATAACAATATTGCCAGGTTTGCCACTGGCAATGAATTTCAAACACACCACTGTCTGAATCTTAAGCAGCTTGACTGGCTTGAACTCCCTAACATGCTAACTTTTTCCCAACTCACCATTGCTCACAAAATCTTTTACCAACCTAATAATACTCCAATTCTCGCTAACCTCATTACCCCTTATAACAATCTGATTTCTCTACGCTCTTCAGGTAAATTACTTGCTAGTATAAGTAAGTCCAATAACTTGTCAGGCGACAGCATTTTCTCCAATACTGTTGGGAAACACTGGAACCTTCTACCTACTAATCTAACTCTACTTCCATCACTGTCACTCTTTAAGCAAAAACTCAAAATTCACCTAAAATCACACTGGTTATGTCCCTGCACTAACCCTGATTAATTAATTAATTAATTAACCACCTTTCCTTTTTTTCTTTTTACTGCCTATGGTTCTACATCTTACTCTATATACCCCTCTGTATGCAAATATCTGGTCTTCAAAAACTTATAACCACAAGTGTTTATGTTAACCAACAATGAACTATAGTGTATCTTGCTTATCAAACAATCTCACAACTGTTATATTATTGACCTACTTGTATTTTTACTTTGAGTATGCCTTCCTTTGATTGTATATACCTCTTATTTTATTATTTTTTTTTGTACTTGTTTTTGTTATACAATTGCATAAGACTGTTTGCACTATGTTGGAGCTTTTCTCCCCGGGCCTCTACTGAAAATGGAAATATATCCAGTTAGACTAGCCCGGTCAACAAATGTAAAATAAAATAAAAAAAATAAATTAGGGTAATTTTTTCTTTTGTTTTTTTTTTTATAAGTTTGACGTTTGAAAACATTGACCATATGGCGTTCGATGTTTTCAACCGTCGATCTTATAGTGTAGACCCACATATAAAGTATGCTTGTGCTGTGTGACCACTTTTTTGTGGAACCATTAATACAATACACAATATTGATGTTACCCATTGAAACTTGTAGTCTCATGATTGTAAAATAAAATCTCGAGTGGTGCTTGTATTTCAGCAAACCTTCATTAGCTTGTAATGCTAGATATATAGTTTAAATCCCTACATTTTTGCTTACACTCAGTTTACATGTTGTTAACAGTGTTGTTACCCACATGTGCTATGTTCATGTGTAGGTGTGGTTTCCTCTTACAAGAGTTTATTCTAATTTTCATTTTGAAATGCTGTATTGAAGACTGATGCTGTTATTTGATTAGATCAACCTTCCATACCAGTTGAAGTAAGACACCTCCTCAGGACTGAGGACACAACACAATGTAATATATGTTGCTGCCTAAGTAAGGCATGTGTTTTAATGTGGTATTATATCCACATTGTACATAATTGTAGTTCTAGCATCTCAGTGATGACAGCAGGAAGCCACATGTCTGCTTGGTTGTATCCATCATCAGGCAATGTCGTCTGACATATAGCAAGATGATTTCTAATTAATTACAGGAACAGATATTCTTGGATTCACATAACAAAACATATGACAACTAGAAAATACACTTATACTGTGGCATATTCAGTGCATCTATTATTGTGATGATTTTCTCAATGCTTTGTCAAGTGCTCCAAACTTGCTTTGAGAGGATATATATATTTGGGTCCTTAACTGTTCTGCAGGAATGACATCACCCCCATTTATAATGACTAGATATAGAGTGGCAGAGACCTTCAACATCCATTTTATCAGATAAAACTTTTGGGCAAATAAAGTACATCTGATTTTTAACGACTTTGCAATTGTGTAGTTCAACAGCTGTGATAATGTTCCACTGTGGCGCATGTAATTCATCTCCATATTGTTAGTTGGAGGAGTTGTACAGCTTGTTGTTCAGTTCTAGCATAGGGAATAGTTTTGTG
>NC_056732.1:1133113566-1133203566 GCF_019279795.1 Protopterus annectens | reverse complement strand
ATAGAACATAGTCTATCTGGGTCACAGTCAAAGGTGCCTTCCAGTTTTTAATAACAAATAGCGATGTCTTTGTAACATGTTTAAGAAAATTTATTCATTTATAATGAGCCTGCTTTGTTATTTGTTGACATTTAATTATAAAGACATGTAAGAATGTGAAATAAAGAAATGAAAATGAATGCAGTTAGACTTCTAATATATGCTTTTCTAGATTTCTTGCATACTGTGCATGTGTATGTGAAATATGTAAAAGTATACCTTATTACATAAAGTGAAATTAGCACAATTTAATAACATATTAAGTATAGGTTTGTGGTGATACTTAGACCTCATATTTTTATTAGAGTTTTGTATGGTTATGGTGATCTGGTTCTCCTGTTTCTCATATAAGGCTGATTACAGTATATGATGTGGCAATGCTCTGGCTTGGGGTGGTCTGAGGGGTATGGTCACATGCAGTATATATCATGTGGCAATGGTCTAGTTGGGTGGGTGGTCTGAGATATATGGTCACATGCAGTGTATATCATTTGGCAGTGGTCCGATTGGGTGGGTGGTCTGAGAGGTATGGTCACATACTGATTACAGTATATAATGTGGCAATGGTGTAATTGGGTGGGCGTTCTGTACGGCATGGTCACATACAGTATACATCATGTGACAATGGTCTACATGGGTGGGTGGTCTGGGAGGTATGGTCACATATAATATATATATTGTGGCAAAGGTCTAGTTGGATAGGTGGTCTGAGGAGTATGGTCACATACAGTATACATCATGTGGCAATGGTCTACATGGGTGGATGGCCTGAGAGGTATGATCACATACAGTATACATCATGTGGCAATGGTTTACATGGGTGGATGGTCTGAGAGGTATGGTCACATACAGTATATATCATGTGGTAATGGTCTAGTTGGGTGGGTGGTCTGAGAGGTATGGCCACATTCTGACTTGGGTTATCTACCATTCCAGTTCTGTCTCTATACAGGGTAGGATAGGGATGACATTTTTAAGGACTGACACTGCTGATCCCTTCATTTCTCTTGCATCAAGCACTGAGCACCACTACATTATTCATAAATAGGCTATGGGGCTGCCAGTCCAGCAAAAAGCAGATCAAATATTTGGCTCCCTTCTGTTTAGGGTACTCAGCTAAACCACATTTTCAGTACTAGGCAGCAGATTTACCTTGCAGGAAAGAATCTATAATTTTGGGCAATGGTCGCAACTTACAACCATTCTCCACATCCCCTACATTAGAAAGAGATTCAATATTTTCTGTAATAGGGCCCATGCTGTAGGGGAACATTGTCCTTTCCATAAGGGCCTCAACCAGATTCCTAGACATCAGATTCAAATTGAAGCAACACATCTAGAAATATCAGGGTGCCAATGCTTCAGCAGCTGTGGTATTATTTAAGTGATAATTGTCTGTTCACCATATACTACAGGTATCAAAATGACTATCTGCATGTAGGTTATTGTCAACTCCCCCTTGCCCTACCACTACTCCCCTAACTATCCTTCATTTCATATCTCCACATAACCCCCGCCACTACCACTCACTCACAGGGTCAAGGTTTCATTTATGTATTTCCTAATTAAAGGCATAGATGCAGTTACAGCTACAGGTTAACTTTTTTCATATTTACTGTTCCATTTCTACAATATGTTATTGTATATTAGTATTGATAACTTCATTGACTGTGGTGGTGGTGCTGCGGTAGCGTTGTCACCTCACAGTTAGACGTTGCCCGTTCGATTCTCAGTTAGAGCGTCTTCTGTATCGCGAGATGCGTGAATGGGCATTCCTTCATTGAAGGTTGTGTGTTAGGCCCGGCAAGCCAGCATGTCAAAATCTACTGCCAATCATTAGTGGACCAGAGTTCCATTGTGGCGACCCCTAACCGGGAAAAGCCGAAAGAAACAAAAGTATAGATAACTTCATTGACAACTATTATTAATGTAACCAGAACTTTAGTTTCATTATGTGTACAATGCTTACAGCTTTATCTACTTACTTGTAATTAACATAAATAAATAAATAAATAAATAATTTGCCATGATTGTTTAAGTTACATCAGCACAGTGCCATTAACCATCTAATAGCCCACTACATGTATTAAACTGTGCACCTCCTCTTCATGTTTTATTTGTTCTTGTAGTTATTTGACAAAGAAACAGCATGCCAATTTATTTAGCCTAACAGGTTTGCTTAATTATGTTTCTGTTTTAAAAGCACTCTGATGGAATGATTGTACGTTATATATTAAAATAATATATGGCATTTGTGTGTTATCTGTCTACACGGTGTATGATTAAAGTAGTACAGGCTACTGCATTCTGCAGCACGTGTTGTAATGAATGTAGTGCTACTCACTGATAACCGTTTGTCCACTATACCCTAGCAGTAGCACTGCTTTCTGCAATCAACAAATATGCACAGTAAAGGTGAATACAGAATGAATGGCTTAATGTAGCCGTCCAGGTGTAGGTCTGACAGCATTAGTTTGTATTCTACGGAGAAGTGCCACTGTTTTTTACAACACGTACCATAACAAACATTTTGCTGTTATATACTACCTTTTTGCTTGATACAGACTACTTTGCACATAGACTAGTTTGCAACATGGATAGGAAAATATTGATTCCAAATGCAGTCTGACAGTTTATGCTTTAATATTACATACTGATAGTACTGCCCTATACGTATGCAGCACAGAGATGTACTGTTATTCCTTAACACCCCACTGCGTAATATACACTAACATACTTCTTTCTACAGTAGACAGGCCACCAGAGAAAAGATGAATGCAGAATAGATTTGAAAATATATTAAGGAAGCTGAAGGATATGTGAAAGCCTTCAGCAACTTTAGAATGACTGAACAAACTATCAGTAGCTGAGGTCACATCAGAAATAAATGCAACTGCCAGAAATGTTGTAGGATATTTCACAGAGCTCCATTGAGAGCCAAGTTGTTTTCAAATCACCAGAGATTAACACTTATTTATGCAATTTCTACTTTGTGACTGCCAGACTTTTCTCTGGAAAGCTGAATAGATGTTTTTAGGGGTTTCCTTTTTTTCTTAATGGTATGATCACAGAGAATGCATTCATAATAAGTAGGGATTTGGGGGTACACACACAACATCAGGGGGCTCACGGAGGCTTGCACCTGTAAAAATGAAAAAAGAAAAAAAACCTTGTATTTGTGTTTTACTTTCAAATGCTGTTCATATTTGAAATCTTTCATACATTTATGATCACAGCTGTAAATTGTCATGACAAATTAGTCAGTAGTTTGTGAGTGTGCCAGTTGCAACAAACAGCAGCATACCAGTGTACACATAATATAAGATACGTGTAACATTAAATGAGCTACCATGAGGCAAATACTATGGACTACAAACCCCCCACCAAAAAAAAAAAACAATAGGGGATTAGTAGTAGTGAACCTATACCAGTACATTAAATATCAAATTAAAAATATATTTAATAATAAAAACATAACAGAAAATAATCATAAAAGGAAGTATTATGATGAGGTGAAAAAGAAATTATCTAAATAGGGTATGACTGTTAACAGAGTTCTTTTAAGATCAACATGGTTACAGAAAGTTGCCTTAGTAACAGCATAACAACACAAGTTAACCTTTCACATATGAACTTGTCATTCTAGGCAACTTTTGATGGTAAAGCAGATATTTGCTTCCTTCTGTATGCACAAAACACATAGCTAGCAGTATGGAGAACATACAAATAATTTCACAAAATGTACTCTCTAGTACTGATTTTTTCACATATTTTAGGCCTTGTTTCATTCATATTGGTATTTCAGTTTTTTTTTTTTTGAGGATGACTATCTCTAAGCTATCTTGAAAAATACTAAGTTATTTACTGAGAAGAGAAGTAGGATCAGGAAGGAGGCAAGGAGAATATTCTAGCAGATTGAATTTCAGAGAGTGAATTGTGTTAGTTATAATTAAAATGCCAGCTTCAGGTATGGCAGCCAAGCCTTCTTTCACAGAAAGGAATTAACACATTCACTTCATTTTCACAAATACAAAAAAACAAATCCCTGCAGGCATCCACAGTGTACAGGTGAGGGATTCAAATGTGCTTGTGTGAAACAGGGTGCTTTATGAAGAAACACTCCTTAAATTACTAGGTCAGAAGCAATATAAAAGAACCTTGTGGCTGACTTCACCTTGGAGGTTTTGTCAAGAAGCCATGGTGAACATAATTCAGTTTGATTGGCTCAGTTGCATGCTTAGTATTAAATATTAAAACAACCTTGCCTCTTTAACACACTTTTTTTCTTGTATTCATTGCCTCATTGGGGTTTCATTTTTTAAGATGACATAGGAATTATATATGTCAGTCTTTAACATAGAATTGAATGATGTGTTATGTAGTACAGCACCTCAGTATAGCATTCAAAATGTAATGAATAGCACTTCAGGTAGAAGATGGAAAAATATTTTATTTTATTTATTTACTCTTTGTTGACCAAGTTAGTCCCATTAGGCCAGTGGCATGCTTTCAGGGACACCCAAGGTGGTATTCACACTGAGTAGAGTAAATTTGGCCAGGATGTCAGGGAACTTCCCCTGCAACCTTTTTTTATAAGTGCCATGTTTTTTTATATCCACCTAAGCTATCACCACTTCATGCAGGTAGGACCTTGGTTTATTGTCTCATGTGAAGAGTGGCCCACTCAGGAGTACAACAATCCTGTTATTTTGCACTGCAGTATTGGAAAAAAAAAACTAGCTACTGTGGGAATAGAACCCATGACTTTCTGATTTTCTAGCACTAAATGCAAGTGGGCTAGTTGTTGAGTCACAGCCACTGACACTAACATATGTTCATTAAATACATTTTTTGAAAGCAAATATTACAATAGATGTATACTGTGGATTACAATAGCTAGTTTTACTGTGTTAAGGCCCAAAGGTCATATCAAAACACATATTTTGGCATACATGAATATGCTTTCTGATCTTCCTAACAGTATAATGCTGTCTTAAAGACTACAAGATTGGATTGTCTCTAACAGCTAGTGACAGTTTTTTTCCATGATTCAACAAGAGGTTGTATAAAAAGTGTTGTTCTTCTGATTGTATTACTTTCCCTATCCCATAAGGTTCACCACAGTAAGTGTTATGTCTGTATTTAGTAATATCCGTAGTTCTTCATGAAATAATGCACTATATCTCAAACATGATTTACTTCTCAACAATCCGTATGATTTGAACCAGCTTTGTTTTAAGTTTTAATTGTCCAGATATACAAAAACAATGACTCAGTCAGTCTAACTGAAACTAAACATATCACATTATATGTGGTGATATCATATAATTTTATCTCCTCTAGTCTATTTAACTTTCTTTTTCTGTCATTTTGTAGTACTTTTTAGCTGATCTGCAGCCAGTGGTGCAAGACTTATGAAGCATGTGTAGCATCTTTTTTCAATTTAACTTTGCATATTTAATAATTTGGTGTTTGACTCCTTCTAAGTTGTTTGTCAATATAGATTTTGTAAATGGTATTATCTGATTAATTCCTGAGGTCTAATCAGATCTTAAGACATAATGCTTTAGCAGACCCACAGCTAGTTCATTCTAACACCTGGTGCTGTTCCTTGACATAGCATGGTACACCTCAACTCTAAGTTGAGGAACAAAAAAGGTCTTCTGTCCTTCATCTGAGTCGAAGACCCCAACAGAAAGGCTTCTGTTTGAATCTGTAACATAACTACTTGTCACAGATATAAAAAGTGAGTTATAATATCATCCACAAAGCACTGCAAAGTCTCAGTCCTGACCACAATTACAATATCGGTATTCATTTCTAAATGTTGGTACTCCAATAAAGCCCCATCAGCAACTGCTGATCATGTTCCCTAACTCCCTGTGCCTGAGATAACTGCCCTCTTTTCCCTGCCCTTGCTAATCCTCTCTACTTTATGTTCCTGGCACTGATTAGGCAAATAAATTTAACAAGTAAGAGTTAAAAAATTCTGTGAAGTCCTGAGCTTAGCCATAAAATGTATATGCTTATTCGGTTAGCCAATAATGAGGTAAAATGAGAAAAGTGACATTATTTATACTTTGTGTGATACCATCTAACTCCTCGAAATTATTCTGCAATGCATTCAAACTAAGCAAGAAGGGCAAATGAGACGAAATACAGCAATTCAATTTTGTACTGAAAAACACACAAGAGCGATTATGTTTGTAACAGATGTGTATACGTCTCCAAAGTATACAACTATGTTACATGTTTAGGATTCTGAACCCGTCATCAGTTTGGTCATATGCAGTACCTGAGTCAATTGACTGCATTGCAAATCAGTGTTCTTCATAGTCATGTACATTCTGCACATGTGTCAGTTGTGCAGTGATAAGCAATGTAACTTTTGTTATTCTTCACAGTTGTATGCATTCTGTACGTGTCTGTTTTACAGTGTTATATAATGTGACTTATGCTCTTCCAGTTTAGCATATCCTGTCTCACAAACCTAGACACACAAGGTATGCACATGTGCCATCACCTGTACTTAATACCATATGTGAACACTCTGAACACATCTTACCAAATGTCACATAACAAGTATCTGGTACAGTCATTCCCTGTAGTGAACAATCACCTTTGCTAAATTCTACCTGAAAACCATACAAATATACATGTGCAACACATAACTGGTCATTAATGCACAATGTTGTACATTGGCTGGACACTGACCAGATGATAAGAATGTATTGAAGCAGCACCTATTCTGTCATGTGCTGGATAGCCTCAAATCTGTAGCATATGAAGAGAGCAAAACATATCAGTGTTCCTAATGCAGCAATGAAGCCTATGTAGTGGGCATTGCAACCCATGTGGCATTGCCTTCTGCAGCTAAACTGCATCTGAGTGTTCTTCACCTGGACAGCATTACTTGCATATGTCAGCTGTAGTTCTACAAGTCGAAGAAATGAATGACTAGTACTCCACAGTGCAACCTGTGATCCAGCCAGTGATGGCAATATGACATAATCTACTACATTTATCAAAGCAGTGTTCAGCCTCCCATAGTTGTGGTAATATAAATGGAGGATGTGACTGGACTGTCTGTATCCCACCATCCAGGATGTCACAAGGCCAAATGTGGTCACCTCTTTAGGGCACCAATCCACTGCTTATACTGCAGCTTTCCTGACATTGCTGTCTGCATGGTAGCTGCAGTACTTGTAATATGTGTATACCCAGGATCCCATAATGCATTATGTCCCCTGGGCAATGATGCAATGCTGTGGTCATTTATTTATTATGTTATTTGTGTTTTGTTGACTAGATTAGTCACACCAACTCTGCCCTCTTTTCAAAGGAGACCAGAGGTGGTATTCTTTTTAATTAGATGAAATTTGGTGTGAGTAATTGGGAAAGTTCCCTAGTATTCTCAAACCCTAGATGATACCAAAGAGTTGCTACTGGTACTTGACAAAACAGTAATGGAAGAAAACAGTAGTCATGGAAATGCAGTAAGTATTGCAGTGTCTGAAAATAAGAAAAAGGGAGATACATTAGAATCCCTCCCCCTCGATGAGAACTCCCTTCAAGAAAGTGTATCACAGACAGATTCTTGGTGCTAAAGCCATGGCTTACAACGCATAGGTTTGTATTAGGCTAACTGCCCTCATGAGCCATTTTAAGCCTAGCCAATTATTCCCTGTGAGATTCAAATCCTGCACCTTGTGTTTGTAAGGCAAACACCTTAACCATTAGGCCACCCTCCCAACCCCTATGTTGGTACCTTTTGGGAATTCAGTCACCCCAGTTAACTATGTAATCAATAAAACAGCCCTAAGAGTTGATTCAATAGTCAGATATCTCATATAAATACTAACCTAGTCTTCATCCAACATGTGTCCAAGGCAATAAGAAAATCCTTCTGTGTTGCTCAACTTATAAGCAGGGCATGGCATTTAGGTCCAGAGAGGTCATCATATCGCTGTACTAATCCCTCATCAAACCCATCATAGAGTAAAATGCCAACTTTGGTAAGTACCTGACTAGACACATGCTACAACTGGAATGTCCACAAAAAATCCTTACAAAAAGAATACAGGGAGTTAACACAATGTCCTATACTGATTATCTCAAAGCTCTGTCTCTTTACTCAGTATCATATAGACTTCTGAGAGGTGATCTTTGCCTGCCATACAAGGCATCACTGGACCCTGATTTTATTAACCTTTGCACACCTGCAAAACAAACAGCATCAGAACTACACATTGGAGAGACAGGTATGTTCCTCAGATAATTCCTAGTCTCTGGAACACATAGAGCAGAATTCTTCCCCATCCCTATTTAAGTGCAACTTGGACCAGTAGATGGGTTATCAGAAATTATCCTCTGCTCTGGCACCTATGTCAGTGATGGACAGAGGCAGTTGGTATATCACCCCCCCCTATAGAATTCAAATTTGTAAGTCACATTTAGGTTGCACAGCTAGGCTTATAAGGGCTATAGTGGCCAATAGCCTAGTATATATTTATGAATCTATGAGCATATAAAATACTTTTTATCATCTAATAATATTTTCTTTATTTTTAACACAAGCCAGTGTCTTAAAAAATGTACATAGGCACTTCTTTTTACTCCTTAACTTATTTAATTTTTCTGACCATCACAGCTGCCACTACTAGAATTAACCATTGACACATACCCAACAATCAGGTTGTTGTTAAATATATAAAAATATCCCTACACTCATCAACCTCTTTGCCTACTATTTTGATCCACCATTTATATTCTAACAACTCTGCATTAATAGCACCAAAATCTGACTTATAAAATTTTCTTTGAAAGCTTAACATCTCAGTGATGTTTATGTAGTTTAAACTTGGCTTCCCATACAATGAGTTGATGGTCAGAAGTGCCTTATTTAGGTTCAGTCCCATAGTATGCAACCTCTCAGTAGGCCATTCAACATCTAAGGTGCTTACAAACATTGTGGGGTCCTGCACAGGCTTTTCTAGACTATCAATAATAACAGAATTCATAACATTGGACCTAGACGTAAGAGTGTACCATTCATCAAAAGGAAAACTTAAACTGTGTGCCATTCTATTAAATTTCTTCTAAAAATAATCTAATAATGTTCACAATAAAAAAAAAAGAAAATCATTGTTCCTACTCAAATGTGATGCTCAGTAAACCGAGGAAACTTATCTGTCTTCATTACCTAATAAAATTTACACTGCAATTACACCCACATCACCTGAAGTAGGATTTCACAGTTTGTGTATATTCCATCTCCCCACACATACCCCTTCTAGTAGCTCATAAAGAATGATAAGCTTTAAAACCAGGAACAATTACAGGATGGTCCTTCATATTAAAGTGTGTTTCTGTAATAAAAACAATTTCATACCCCTGTCCAACCACTCTATCTTTAAGAAGCTTAAATTTGTCATATAGAATTCTAATGTTTGTTTGGAAATGTTTAAGGTTGCCTCGGGGCAAGCTATTTCCTGGTTTATTATGCCTCCAGAGAATAAAAATGATTTTACTAGTTTAATGTTCTATGATAAATATTATCCCTGCAAAAACATCTTTGTTTTAAATTAATATGTCCTCCCAAGAGATAATGGCAGCTACAAAATTCAAAAAGCATTCGCACCTGGTTTCATTTGTCGCACACCCTCTTCTTTTCATTGCTGCCTGTAGTCCTCTGGGAGGTTACTTATACCCCTGTCCAGGGATGCGCCATCCTTTACTAATTACACTCTCGTAGGTCTCTGGCTGCTGTCTATTCTTGCCCCAGCATCTTGGCCTCTGGTAAGTAGAGTCAGTGGTCTCAGTATCTGGATACTTGGTTGTTTGTAAGATGAACAATTATTTGTTTAACTGCTGCAGTGTTTTTTGTTGTTAACGACTTGCTTGTAGAATGTAATTGTTACTCTGATACAGATCTGTGTGTTGAGTGAAGAGTACTTCTCTCGCTCTGCAAAACTTTGAATTAACTAGCCTACTGCTCCTGCTTAAATAATTGAGGTAATGTTATACAGTACATAGGGACTAACAGGCTTTCCACTTGCCCAGCCTTTCCACTTGCCCAGCCTTTGCTGTAACTTACTTTATCGTATAATACTGTTTTTTTCTTATACGTCGCTAAGGTAATTATGTTGTGACCCATCCCCATTTTTCCTTTAGTAGCAGCTACCTCCTATCCCTGTATTCCGCTAATCCCGAGTATAACACCTGGTTCACTAGACTTGCGCTGAAGCTGCTCAGAACTTTGTTGTCCGCTCACCTACCGGTGTATGTGCCTGATAGCGGTTTACAACTACGGAGGTGATACTCAGCTCTCCTTGTATTTAGTTATTGGTTCCCTCCTGTAACAAGTAAGGGAAACTTATCACCTGGTTCACTAGCCTTACACTGAAGCTGCACGGAACTTTGTTGTCCGCTCACCTACCGGTGTTTGTGCCTGAGAGCGGTTTACAACTACGGAGGTGATACTCAGCTCTCCTTGTATTTAGTTACTGGCTCCCTCCTGTAACAAGTAAGGGAAACTTAATTCTAAGAATATAAGAGTAGGTATCGCCTACAGTGTGTTTACAGCCTTCTGGGCTACTGATACAGCGCCACGAGGAGCTTTTCCGCCCATTCTGTGGATATCCACAAACTATATCACTAAAAGCCTTTTGTAACCTTTCTTGGCTATTTGTAATGCACCCCCCCCCCCACGTGGAAGCTATATCTGAGCGTTCAGATGATTTCAAACATCTAGTTCGTTGTAAACGAACTCTCGTTCCCTGCAATCAATTGCCGTTTCTATTGAACTTTTCTAAATTGAATTAAGCATTCTACGATACTGCAGCATAAAGCGCTGAAAGTAACAAATATATTTATGTAACTATAGTTCCTTAAGCCTTTGTAATCTTAACGGCTTGTTTTATTACGCCACACACGTGGTGCGTATTCAGAACTCACAGGAATCCCTTCATACCTGCTCATACCAAGCTATGTAAACCCAGCTTACATGTATTGTGAATACTTTTTTCACAATATAATATCTTAAAGGACCGCTGTACTGAAACCACCATTGTGATCTTGCTATATCTGTGCATAGCCCGTTTTCCTTCCTTTACCTGTGGTCCTACTCAATGTTCTACTTCTTAATAATAGCGACTCCCCACTAGCCTCCACATTAAGGTTTGATTAGGGCTTGCCCCCTAACCTTAGGCCTACTGATTACTAGTGCTTCATTATCAGATTCTTAGATAACAACTATGTATAATTTAAAGAAATAATTACCTAGGCTACCTTGGATGTTTGCTTACAGCTTTTAATTTACAATCAATGCTTGAACTGCTTTAAAGACTACCATTTTCACAATTTGTAATCCTCTTGTACCTAGCTTGTATGTTTATCCCAGTAGATAGTTATAGTTTTGTTTTAATTGCCTCTTAGGAATCTCATACTTTATTGTAATCTTGCCTAGAATGCCTAAAGAATTGCTTATAATTTTGCTAGTAAATATGTCTGAATGTGCATGCTTTTATCTCAACTATTGCTAGCTTTACTGCCTTGATACCTGTGCTAACTCTGCTCTCTCCTCTTCATTTATCTCCTTTTTCTTCCCAAAGTACCCAGCTCTGCATTGTCCTGAACTTGTCCTAGCCAAAACCTACCAGGAGATACAAGAACCCTTACAATCTCCAGTGGCCTCATCTATTTGACTCATTCCCACTGCACCCACCTTCAAGGAAGGCAGAAAGTATGTTATGGACTTAATCACATTTGCATAATAGACCCCTGTGTACTATTTTTATCAGGGCCCTATAGTTTGCTACTAGCTTGAGTATACAGCAGCCTTAACCTTACCCTTCCAGCTGCCCTACAGCCAACACTCCTTCTTAAATACACTAACTTACTCTTACTTAGTATCTCACCTTCCATATTTTTTTTTTCTCTAAACAGCTCTCCCACTCACTTTCCTACTGTTACTAGCTCTGCCCACTAGGTGGCACCCTTATACAATTCCTTTCACTACCCCTCTACTCTGTCCTACCTCTGTATATGCAATATATTTCTTCCTACTTTCTATCCTCATTCCATCCTCTTACACTGCCTCTCTCTACCATCCCTCCCCTACAATCTGTTCCATACTGTACTTTTCTTGACCTGCTCACCTTCCTATTTCACCTTTGTGCTGGAACACTATTCTTCCCTCCTCTACCTTTCATTCCTTTGGCTTCTGTATCATACTAAACTTCTCCTACTCACACCTTCCTCACTTACCTAAAGTTACCTCTATTTCTGATTGTTTCTTCTCCTGTTTCTCCTGCAGTTGTTTCAACCCGCTCCGTTCGCACTGTGGGCTCACTCCGCTCCTCTCCCTACCCCCATATCCCACCCACCCCCTGGGGTCCTACTCTTATACCTATCTGACCACACCCCCTCAACTTTCCACCAATAACTAACTCATCCCAATTATCCACTCTCCTCTATTTCTCCCACACTTTTTCCTCACCTCTTCCTATCCCTTCCACCACTAAACCTTTTTCCATATAACTACTTGTCATCTACTGTTTAGTAATACTCTATTATTACTATGGCAATAACTAAACCTTCTAACATACTCCTCTTACAAAGTTTACTCATACTCACACTTCTCCCTACTCTAACTCTAGCATACCAACCTCCTATGAGCATCTAACACAGTCATACTTCCTATACCCCACCAAACAATTAACCACTTCTTCTCTACCCTCTCATGCTGAACATTTCAATATAACTTTCAGTCCCAGCTATCTACCACCCAAATACCATAGGACATACCACATTAGATATTACCTCCCAAATACAAGAAGACATCCTTTCCTTCTCAGTAAATATACTCAGACTACATATCTAACACTACTTCTCCCCCTAAAGGATGGAGACATTCACCCAAATCCTGGACCAAACACCTCCAACACCACTCAACCCATTACCACTAACTCCTCTACCATCCAGATACTAAAAAAACCACCCAACTCACTACTAATAGCTCACCTCAACACACGTAGTATCAATAACAAAATTACTCAACTCCAAGCTCTCCTGGAACTCTACTCCTTCGATATTCTGTGTCTTACAGAAACTTGGTTAAAACCCACAACTACAGACAATGTAGTTACCCCAGCTGGATACAATATCTTACGTCTCGACCGTGCAACCAAAAAAGGTGGTGGAGTAGCAGTTTTATTTAAATCTAATTTTCAAATTACAACCTTCCACCAAAATCCTCCCCATGTCTCTAACGCTGAAATACTTATTACCAAACTTCAGCTAAACTCTGTTAAATCTATCTATATTATCTGCATCTATGTTCCTCCAGGCAATAACATTACTACCATTGAAAACATACTCTGTTGGTTATCTCAAAACCTCCCTCAAGAAACCATCATTCTTGGTGATTTCAACATTGATTGGAAATATTGCAACAATAACCACCCCACTACCCATATTAATCTCTATGGGTTTACACAAATAATCACCTCACCCACTAGAATTAACAAAACCAATAAAAAAGAAAGTACCTTAGACTGGATACTAATCAATAATCAACCCCAGACCTACAATTCTGGAACCATCCCAGATAATATAAGTGACCACTTTCCAACCTATGCCATTAGGCTTAAAACCAACCCACATTCCAAACCCATATTCAGAACAATTAGAACCAAGAAAAACTCCAATCTCGATTTATTCTTAACTGAACTTAAGGCTTGTAATTGGTCCCCATTAAAACAACTTTCCCTTGATGAAGCTGTCGACTACTTCACTGCTAACTTTCTAGCCATCCTTAACCAACACGCTCCTACCCGCTCTATTAGGATAAGAACCAAACCTGCTCCATGGCTTTCTAAGGAAACTAAGCAAAAACTCAACCTCAGGAACAAATACTGGCACAGATCACGCTTAACTAAGAACCCCACTGACCTCCAAAACTTTAGACAATTAAGAAATGAAACAAAAAAAGCCATAATGACTGATAAACAAAACTACTACCTACATTTGCAGCAATCCCACCACAATAAACCACAAAAATTCTGGGCAAGCATTAATGAACTATTACACCCCGGTCAATCTATTACACCAAATCCACACGGCTCCGACCACAACAATACCAAACAAACTGCCAATACCTTTAATACCTTTTTCACCGAAACTATTCAAACTCTAGCCAGTCAACTCTCACCACAAAATTCAAACACATCTAAGACTGAATCCAACCCACCTCCTCCATTTCACTTCCAACCTGTCCCTACAGCTTTTATTCTCACCCTTCTACAGAAACTCAAACCTTGCACTCCCTCTGCAGACCAACTACCTGCAGAATACTTACAGCTAGCAGCCAAATCTATTGCCTACCCCATCTCCATTCTCATCAATAGAAGCATTACTGAAGGATACGTCCCCATTCTTTGGAAAATCTCACATATTATTCCCCTTCACAAAGGGGGAGACTCCACTGACCTTTCCAACTATCGTCCCATAGCCCTACTCTCCCCTTTATCTAAGGTTATGGAAAAATGCATCCACAGGCAATTATTAGACCACCTTCTCCATAAAAACCTGCTCTCTAACTCCCAACATGGCTTCAGACCTTCCCACAGCACTACTACCACCCTCCTCTCCTTCATGGACACCATCAACAAAAAACGCAACCTTAACATGCTCTCCTCTACGCTTTTCATTGACCTGTCCAAAGCTTTTGACATGGTAAATCACAATATACTCATAAACATTCTTAAATCTATGTCACTTGATGCACTAGCCATAAAATGGTTCCTATCCTACTTAAATAACAGACATCAAGCTGTGCTCTGGAATACCACTCTTTCGACCCAACTACCCGTTAATATTGGTGTCCCTCAAGGGTCCATATTAGGCCCACTCCTGTTTTCCTTATTCATCAATGACCTTCACGAAGCAGTTCCCCAAGCTACATGCATACAATACGCAGATGATTCTACACTTATATGCTCAGCCAAATCTGAATCTGAACTTCACTTCCTTACACAGAACTTATTTAGCTCAGTAGAACTATGGTTTACAAAACGCTGTCTCTTACTAAATCCCCAAAAAACTAAACTTCTACTTTTTACACCTACCAATAAATCCCCACCAATTGACTTCACTATAACCTCCAATAATAGCACCATTATATCCCAGGATCTTACTACCAAACTGCTAGGTATCACCACAGACAACAACCTTAACTTTGACACTCATATTAATAATATCTTGAAAACAACTAACAGAAAAATAGGCTCTCTATATAGGATCAAACCCTTCCTCACCCCTGCAACTAGAATAACTATCACATCTAATCTCTACCCTACTCTATGCCTCTCCCATTTTCACTAACCTGTCAAAAAATAACCTTAAGAAACTAGAATACACCTACAACAACATAGCCAGATTTGCCACTGGTAGCCCTTTTAAAACACACCACTGTATTAATCTAAAATACCTACGGTGGCTTGAATTACAGCAACAGCTGAAATTTAATCAACTGACCATTGCCCATAAAATTCTTTATCAACCTGCTAAGACACCCATACTATCTAACCTTATTCATCCCTACAATAACCTGAGATCCCTAAGATCTTCTCAAAAACTCCTCATAAATATTGTCAAATCAAACAATAGAGCTGGAGATCTTCACTAACACTGTTGGGAAAATCTGGAACTTACTCCCCACTGAACTTTCAACACTTCTATTTCCTTGTTCAAAAATAAACTTAAGCTCTTCCTTAAAACTCATTGGATGTGCCCCTGTACTAAACCTGACTAACCTACACACTCTCACTACTTGTTTCAACCCCACCT
This sequence comes from Protopterus annectens, assembly GCF_019279795.1. Lineage (NCBI taxonomy): Eukaryota > Metazoa > Chordata > Ceratodontiformes > Protopteridae > Protopterus > Protopterus annectens. Next base: position 1,133,187,678 of record NC_056732.1, on the reverse strand, counting down.
TATATGCTCTAGCTACCTGTTTCTACCTCACTATCTCAGCTCAGTAACATTCTCATCAGAACTCTACTACCATTCTACCTCCACTACCTAACCTTCCTATTAGTATACTCTCATAAAAGTTCCAATCTTCTTGATTAGAACTTACTTACTCATCTTCTGTTCCAATCTTACTTTCCTTTTCTCTCCTCCTTATATCTAGAATTAAATTATTTGCTTTACTATCTCCCTTTCTGAACAGTTAAAACACAGCTTCATGATAAATTGTATTATGTTTAGTCAATATCTTGTGTTATATACTCTATATACCTGTAACCACTTTTAGCTATATTTCCTTAGTTATTATTAATGTAGTTGATCTCATGTATTTACTTCTGTAGATATATACTGTTATTGAAGTTTGGAGCTTATCTCCCCGGGCCTCTACTGAAAATGGACATATATCCAGCTAGACTAGCCCAGTCAACAAATGTAAAATAAAATAAAAATAAATAAAACAGTCTTTGTCTTACCCTGAGACTGAGGCACAGGGAGTAGGTCAAAGAAAAATGTTTAAGTCGTACCTTTTTTGCTTTGAGTACTAATGCACCTTACATCTTCCATAAACTTTTGTTATCTGTTTTGCCTCTGTCACTACAACCCTCTATAATTATCACAGTATTATATATTTCTTATTAACCACTCATCTTTTAACTACCTCAGCTAAGTTTTTTATTCTACTGCCCTTTAAATAGAAAACTATGACTCTTTGTCACTGTATCTTTGGTAGTAATTCCTTCAGTCACTATAGTATAGAATCCACTATGATCAAGTGCTGAGTGGAAAACCGTGACTAAAGATTTCTATACCTATGGTGCAAACAACTTTAATTCCATCTAAACACCATCTTCCTTGGCAGTTATTAACTCACTCTACAATCTTTTGTTGCTTGATACTATACTTTTTCTAGTAACAGATTTTTGCTCTCTCAATATGGTCTCTTGATCAGTCCTAACACCAACAATAGCTGTATGTAAACACACTTTGAGGCATTATGAGAATCTCTGCTAGGGAAAATAGATTTGTTCTTAGCTTCAGAGGTGCCATCCTTTGCAAAGCAACTTCTACCATGGGGCCTTTGGTAATACCATTCCCCTATGATTAATGGTTACTATCTAAAATGGAGGCTACAGAGTCAATAGCATCAATATCATTGACATTCCTCTCTGGTGGCTCCCTTATCTCACTTGTTACCTTGCAACAGATGCCAGATGTTCACGCTTCATTAGTTTTAAGATTTCAGCAATTCAAAATATATGGTGGTCTGAACTGTCTTCATGAGTTTACATGCCTAACCCCTTTTAGGCTGGTACCCTTTTAGTGAGAATTCTTGCACATGTATTTGGTTCCATATCCCAGCCTTCTACAGCATCACTATACCTTCTACACTGTTGGTGCAAGGATAGATAACCCCAACTAAATTCTTCAAACAAAATTTATCTGACAGATCTATGTTTATATAAACAGTAACGTATGGACTGCCAAGTAACACGGTCATTACCAGAAATGTTGATGTTATAGAACCTTGTAGATAATACTCCTCACCCTCCTCACATACTGAACAAGACCAAAGATATAAAGATGCCTAAAGCATGTTTTTGCATCATCTTAAGACATGGCTCCTCTTCTTGCATCTACTTGAGAAAAAAAGGTTAAATATGTCTCTCTGTACCCATTTTTACTCCCTGAGTCTCCAATAATACCCCTACTTCCAATAAACACTGTTTCCCACAGCATCTTTGAAAAATAGGCAGAGGAACAGAAAGGAAAAATAAAAATAAATGTCTTCACTTAGTCCTTAAACGGATTAGATGATAGACATAAAAAATAATCAAAGATTAACTTTTTAAAGCACTTCCCTGTTCCATGTCCTCCTGAACTGTTGAGCTTATGTCTGTTCAACAAGGCCTGGGTAACTTTGTCTCTCTGTATTTCGACTGGCTCCCTGAGCATCTACTAACATGTCCATTTCTAACAAACATTATTCTCCACATTCTTTAAAAAATATGTGGAGGAGCAGAAAATAAAAGCAAAGATAAAAAAAATAGCTTTTCTTGTTCCTGAAAAGGACTAGAGGATATACATAAAAAATAGCCAAACATTAATGGGTACTTTCTGTGTGAAGTCTGCATGTCCTCCCTGTGGTCGCGTGGGTTTCCTCCGGATGCTCTGGTTTCCTCCCACATCCCAAAGACTGCAGGTGAATTGGACACTCTAAATTGGCCCTAGGCACGCATGTGTGTGTGTGTGTGTGTGTGTGTGTGTGTGTGTGTGTGTGTGTGTGTGTGTGTGTGTGTGTGTGTGTGTCTTCTGCTAAAGGTTGGGTGCCAGGCTGGCAACTCGACACCATAAAACTCCACTGTCATTCATGAGCGGACAGGTGATCCACTGTGGTGAACCCTAACTGGGAAAAGCCGAAAGAAGAAGATTAATGGGTACTTTTCCATTATCGGCAACACTTGTTAAGAGTGCTTGGAATGTTACAACGCACTCACAATGATTTCGCAGCTGATGCTTAAGTGGGTACTTTTCAACGTGCAGCAGACTGGCTAACTCATTTTATGAGGAATCACAAGCCATTTGTGATTACATCTCGAAAATTCAGTTCATTGTCTCACCATCATACTTCCTGACAGCTTTGGGTTACACAGAGATTTGCTTTGTAGAAGAGACATAACTCTCATGGACTTTTGGTTTTTAGCTTCTGAAAAGAGATTACTGCAAGTGGAAGAAGGCAAGATGTCCTCCCACAGACGGTGAGATTATAAGGATCCTGAAGGAGACACATCAGTTAGAAATGTCATTGGACTATGCTGAGCTAAAGGAAATAGCAATGTACCTTATAAAGAAGTACTGGGCTGAAAATTACCGAAATTTCCTTACATTCCGATCCAAGGTGCATGCTGTGCATCCTAATTTTGTTCTCTGCCATACTTGTCATACTGAGATGAAGTCAGAGAACTGCTTGATTCACACAAGAAATCATATGTATTTGACAGTCATGCTGTGTTAACATCATGTAGTGGTGAACTGCTGTGTTCCTGTAACACACACACATATGAGCTGATATTTCTGTGAAAGCAAACAAACACTGCAGCACATACATCTGTGTCTCTTGGTTTTCAAACATGCCGCGTCATGTCTGACAGCTGTGTGATCTTTGTGTTCACATGCTTCTGCATTACAACTGTTGCCCCAATAATGGAAAAGTACCCATTAATGTTTTAAGGCACTTTCATCTGCCATGATCTCCTGAATTGTGAAAAGTTATGTCAAATGGCACACAAGTTTGAATGGGTGTGTGAGAGGCTTGGGTTACAATAAATCTGATAAAATATAATACAACAAATTCCACATGTCCTAATGGTAAAAGGAAAGAAAGGAATTGTGAGATGCTAGTGTCAATCGAAAGTATTTTTTTTTGTGGTAATCACTCATGGGTGGGTTTAACATAATAGATTCATAGGTTCATAGGTTGATACTAGGCTATCTGCCCTAGGGCATTTATAAGCCTATCCAGAGTGTGTTTGGCTTTCACCACCCTTTTAGATTAGTTGACTGTGCCTCTGTATAGTAGGTCACAGAAGATAGCCCTTTTAAGGTTAGTTTACTGTGCCTCTGTCTAGTAGAGACACAGAAGAGATCCCAGGGGTAAACCTACAATCTCCCATCCACTCGTCAAGATTTCTCTTAAAGAGGGTCATTGAGGGGCTCTGCCTAACATGGATTGGGATTTTGTTCCAGAGTGAGGGGAGCCTCTGGGATATGAATCTGTCCCTCCAACATATCCTGTTTATTTCTGTGCTGTGGTTTAAGTCCCTGGAGCATGTAGCTCTAAGGGATTTGGATTTCCTGAGGTGGAGCATGTCCATTAATTCTGGGTTGGACATGGCTTTATACGTCAGGCACAGATCGCCTCTGAGTAGGCGGTAAGCAACCGAGTAGAGCTGGAGTTTCTTTAGCCTAACTGCGTAGGGCATCTGTTTGAGTCCTTTGATCCTCTTGGTGAGGTACTTCTGGGGTCTTTCTAGTTGCTGCAGGTGTCGGGTAAGGTACATCCCAAATGGGGCATTGTATTCAATTATGGGCCTGATGAGTGATGAGTAGAGGGGCACAATGACATCTCTTGATCTAGATGTGAACCCTTTTGTGATAAGGTGGGCTATATAGAAGGTCTTTCTAACCACTTTGGCAATGTGATTGTGGTCAAGGTCTTCACCTTATAGACACAAGGTATAGGGCTTGATTTTTGACTTTGGGTTATTGGCTAGACTTCAGGAGGCCTTTCAGGGTGCTTATCCTAATATTCACAGATGAACTTGGTACAGGACTATAATAAATCAGAGTATAAATACAATGAGAGATATTGGCACAACAAGAGAAATTGTAAACGTATGTGTAGAAAGTGTGACAGTAAGTGTCACTTATGGTGGGACTGTTTGCCAGTGGGTAAACCTACTAGAGAAAGTATCACTTTTCATGGGTGACCCAGAGTAATGTATGAGTAACTTGCTCACTGTCATACTCCAGGCAAATAGAGGTGGGAGGATTCAACTGCATAAATTTGACTATAGAAAGCAGTTAACAGCTTAGAACCTTAAGTGCCAGACAACTCTAATTTACTCAGAATGTTAACAAACCAACAGCAAACATTGCATGGGCATGCATTTTCTGAACAATGGCAGCTATGAAACTCTAATGATTGACATTGACTGAAAGTAATCCTCAGTGAGCTACCCAAAAATAAATAAATTAATAAATAATTGAAGTCTTGTACTTGGTGTGGAGGATTAAGGCTCCAGGCTCTTAATGAGCTGCCTTCTGAAGTTAAGGGCACAAGGTCTGATTCTTTTTCCTCTATTTGCCTACCACATGACTCTGAGCAAGTCACATAACCAGACAGTGATCCTCTAATTAAAAAAATGTATTTTCTGAATGATAATTATGAAAACTCTTACCATACCAGAAAGTTCTCCTTAGAATGTGTGCTTTCAAACACTGTATGATCTCTGTTTTCCTAGTGTAACAGTGTGTCTTTGGTGTAAAGTGATTTTAGTTCAAAAGACCTGCATACTCTTCTCCCAGGTGAAGAATTGTGTTTTCTGTTCTAAAGATCCTTATTCTGTTCTCCCAAATGAAGAATCAGCTTTGGTGATGTTAAGGAAATACTATGCTTGTGGAAAGAATCAAAGGTATGCAGCTCCATCAATGTGCTTTCAGATTAGAATGGATGGGGACAATTGAAAAAAAAGAGAGACATTTATATTGCATTTATTCATTTATTAATATTTTCTATACCCAGGACTGGGGCACTCAGAGAGGCACACAGTCTCACATGGGGGGGGGTACCCCTACAGACTCCAATTCAGCATTTTTCCTGATCTGCAGGTACCATCTCAAGGCAAGCCTATAGAAAAGAAGCATTTTCTGATAAAAAATAGTACTGGTATTGATAGTTATGATTATTATTTTTATTACTTTTATTATTGTTAATACTATTATTTATATCATATTGTCTTGCCTGAATAATACCAGGGATACTGGGCATTTCTACCAGTAATTTTTTCTCCCATGACACACTGCTTGGCCTAGTAGAACAAAGATGGCCGCCTAAACCCAATGTTTCTGACTGTCAATGTGGTCTGTGTTTATCAGATTGCGTCAGACTTGCATAATGTTTATCAAAATCACATACACATGTGCCATGAACACCCGCTAGTGTTGTGGGTCTGCAGCAATTTTACAAAAAAGACTTTGTTAGCAGATGCTTACCTATATAATAAAAAAATAGATCAAGCCAGAAGAACCTAAAAAAGGAAGAAAAAAGGAAGATGCAAGATCTGGAGGAAGATAAAGCAGAAATTAACGTGTCTGTGTCATACATCCTCACAGCTACTGACCTCTGCAGCATAATTTATGCTCTGTATGACTGATATTCACCAGAGGGGATGGTATAGTATATACTACATTCCTGACTAGGGTGTAGAAGAATGGGCAGATTAAGTCACATCTGCTGAATGCTATAATTGCAAGTATTCATGGGAATACTTATTTCAAACATGTATGGGAATGATCACTTTGTACATCAAAGATGTATATTATTAGTGTTACACAGATGCAACTTACTTCTTCAAAACTTGTAAACACAGATCATGAATGTGGTATACCAACAGAAAAATGATATATAAATAGGCCTTGGTGAGCATGTATATGTGATGAGCCCAGAGCTGTAATCTAGTAAAGGTCCTGGCAGCTCAAGCATAAGCTGCAAGGGGGTATTGGCAGGTGCCAATGGAGTTTTAGTGGAGAGATCTATATCAAATTGCCAGCACACAAAATATCAAATGGGAAAGATCAAAACAACCTTACAACAAAAAACATAACAGAATGTATAAAACATACTTTCATGGGGGGAGGTAAACCCTTTGCTTCTCCAGGTGAGGGGCTGTGCCCCCACATCTCCTGCTAATTATATATACCCATTTTGAGATTAAACTACAGCTGGGAAAGGGCAAACCTTCACTCCCCACTCTACTGCAATCTTGAACAAACACATTTCCACATTTTGATGTTCCTGGCCTTTGATGTTTTCCAGTTGATGTTCTTTATGTTAACAAACTGCAGGGAGACTGCCAGATATTCTGAGGGATAACCTTCAGATTGATTGCTTTTCACTTCCTTTATGGTTCAGAGAAGAGAACTTGTTGACTGTGGATTATCAGGCTCCAAATTAAAAAGCAATGCCTTTTTCTTAACTACTTGATGACATATAATAACCTGTAGTACATATAAGCTAAGTCTAAGAAGAAATAGATAATAATTGCTGATGTAAAAGCTGGGGAGCAGGAAAAGAAATGCATGGGATGAAAGGGAAAATTATGAAATAAAGGAATGGGGGAGAATATGTACCAGTAAAGAGCCATAACACTAGAAAGAAAATAAATAATGTTAGACTATCACATCAGACCTGTGAGCAACAGTGCAGTGGGGAGACCAATGAATGGGATGCTATAATATACAAAGATTGTGACATCAGTACTGAATTGGCTTGCAATGTATTAGTGAGAGACAGCTGCAAGGGAACAAAATAAAATTGTAAATGGCCTGTGTTGAGGGCATTGCTATGCATGTGCAAAAGCCAAAATCCAGGGCTTCAGAGGTTGGTGATGAGGAGGAGAGAGACCATTCATAGGTTGTTGTTAAAGAACACACTGTTCAGTATGGAGAGTAGGCCCAAAGGAAGGGTTATGCTGGATGACAGCATCTGGGAAAGCAGGGAATGATGAACAACAACAAAGAAAATACAGATAATTATGTGCAGCACTGGTGGTTCATTTTATCCTATCAAAAGAATAAAAAATACATATGAATGTTAATCGGAGTGGATAGACATTGCTCTATTATAACAAAAATGACAAAATCAGAAATGAGGAAAAGATGCTGTAGTATAAGTACCCCAAGAGAGAAATAGACAAGGCAGGGGGAGGAAAAAATGGAGTAGCATTGTGTCTTGAGGAGGCCTTCAGGCAACCACTGAAAAAGTGATAAAGGTGGAATAGGCAGATGAATCATCTGTCTGGAAAGGATAGAAGACACATACTGGACAGTAGGAACACATGCACCAAACAGAGATGAAGAGGGATTCTACAAAAACCTTTTCTGAACAGATATGAAGAGGTTAAATAGTGATAATGGGAAACTATAATGCCACCACAGAACCAACAAAAAATTGCACAGAAGGAGGTAATATAACTAAACGATAAGACAGAACTAGACCAAGGAATGAAAGAGGAGGGATGGCATTTAATGTAAATACACCTTCACAAGAAACATTTTGTTACTGATCTGTAGGTTAGATAGGTTCTTAGGAAAGGAAAACCTAACTAAATTAATGGAAGAGGTCAAGATACAGGAAGGACAGATACCAGATTGTACATCAGTGAGATTTAAGGTAAGTATCAAGGACTGGAAAACATTCAGAATGTGGTGGGGGTGGGCTTGTTATTAAAGGATGGATGCAGAGGACAAGGAAACATTGCAGGAAGAGCCAGATCATGGTCAGATGGGGCCCTAGGCAGACTAATAGATCAAGCACCCCTCCACACACAAACACAGCAGGCCCCTCCCATCAGCACCCCCCCCCCAGCCATTCCAGTGTCCCATTACTTGGCTCTTTATTCCCAGTTACCACAAACACTGTTCAAACCTGTCAGTGTGCATATTGTTTTCTTCTTTACTTCTACAATGATTAGAAATATTTAAAACTTCCACTTCAGATTTTATAGCACTAAAACTAATGGCCATTTGCTAAACAAAACAATGCAGTCTCACAGTGAAAACAGATTTAGCATAAACAGTCATCGAAACTCATATTCATTGAAATGGTATGGAAATCCACATTCAAAGACAATATATCTGACCAGTAGTGGATAACGTTTACTTTTGAACTGTTTTCAAACTATAGGCCCTTTGCACACATTTTAGGACCATGCATACATGCATGTGTTCTTTGATGCACTATGATGATTGTATTAAATTAAATTCCATGTATAATACAGCACCACTTAGAGTGTGTTTTAAATTTGTAGTTTTGAACATTTTTCCAATAAGCAATGAAACAAAATATGTGAACTAATAATAGCAAAACTACCCGTTACAGAACATTTTAACCACAAAAGATAACTCAGGCTTCTGTCATTGCAATCCACCAATATCAGTCAATAGATCCAATCTCTGCAGAAGTAAAAGTCATCTGAATATTTAAACATTAAAGTGATCTATAACTAATGAAGAGGTTGCTGCTGGCAAACAACTTTACATTTCAGTGTGTTTCATGTACAAATTCAATGCCTGCTGCCCTTGATGAACAAAGGATGAACAAATTGCCCATGTTACATAAAAAATGGTAAGTTGGTATTATTGCAATAGGGAATGGCTGTCAAACTGAGAACAGGTTCACAGCTACTAGGCATCTCATCTAAAGTAAGAAACAAACAGGAGTACAGCACCCCCCCCCCCCCACCGCCTTAGAAGGCACTTAGTCGGTGTGGAGTTTCTTGTTTAGACTCCTAGAATTGAGCAGTAACACATTTAGATTCTTTTTGGTTGGTTTTACAATATCAGAACGTTTGCCAGTTTGGCATTGCTTAAAAAACTAATATGCAAGAAGACAATGTTGAAAGCCCATAGGAGATAGGTGCAGACCAATCTTGACAAAGCAATGTGTTTTGTTGATCATATCATTCCATGGAGACAAATATTGCACACCCTTGGAATGACACCAGAAACTAAGCCAATCATTAAAGTCAATCATCTTCTGTCATGTTGTTTCATCATCCTTGGTGAAGGTAGAATGCAGATCAATGGCAGGGTTATACCAGCCTGTGACACATAGTCTGAACAGTCCAAGGTGTCTCTCTTCACATAGTTCAAGGAAGTACATCTTAGGCCATTTACACCCACATGAACTATGACAGAATCATACTGGTACCATTCGCCCAATGACCTGAGTGCATGCGTGATCAGGCAAATCCTGACCCCTGGTAGACAACTGACTTATTTATTCCTTATGATGAGTTGGACATCTGTGTGTCTCACAACAGAGTCTGCTATGACTACATCCATGCAGTTATTTACTTGAGACATGTAAATAAGTGAGAAAGCATAAGGATTTTATGATAGTTACTTTGAATTGGCTACTTAAGGAGGTGACTTAGTAACTGAATCAGTACAAGAGAAGGATTGTTTTGTTGATGGGTGTGATTTCAGTGGGATTTTTAAATACAGATGGGAAATAATTAGAATAAGAAGAGTCTTTAGTAACTGCAATTAATGGGGTGTTAGAAGAGCTGGACCATTTTGTTTGCAGATATATCTTCAAGGTGGTTTTAAATAGGAAAAGAGATGAGATATTTCTGATGTTTGTTGCTTGAGAGTTCCACAGTTTAGCAACATATACAGATTATAGTCAAGTGCCATTATGATTTTTAGATTTTTGAGTAAGCACTAAGTGTTGGCTCAGTTAATGCAGTTCTCTGTGGGTTGAGCGCCAGTTTAATAACAAGCCAATGGCAGAGATTTGTTAGGACTGTAAAGAATGTGGTGGCCAGTCTAAATGTGAGTGTAGTCTAAAAGATAGCCAGTTAAGGGACTGAAATGCAAGGCATCATTGGGTTATTCAATGATTGCACCCAACTTGCAGTCACCAGCAAATGGGATCTTCCAAAGGACCTCTACATTTGTCTTAACTTCAGAGAAATATATTCTAAATAGGAGAGGTCCTCATAAAATATCTGAATGAGATATTGTGTCAAATGCTTTTGCCAGGTCAGGGTAGGCAGTATGTACCACTTTGCCCTTGTCCATGTCTCTATTTACTTTCTTGAAGAAGTCCACCAAGGTTAGTGGGCATGACCTGCCCTTGATGAAACCAAACTGAGATGGGCCCAGTGTTTAAAGATTTCCTATGTCTTTATCAGATCCATGATAATCCTTTCCATAGCCTTGCATACACTAGTCAAACTTATGGGTCTGTAGTTCCCTTGGTCTGTTAATTGTAAGCCTTTGTTAAGAGGGATGACTGTTACAGTCCTCCATTCCCTCAGAATGAAAGCTGTAAGGAAGCTATGGTTGAACAGAGATTCAAGTGGGCCTGACAAGTCATGTTTCAAGCTATTTAGGAGGCCTCCTGGGATACTAACAGGACACATTGATGCAGCATTTTTTAGCTCTGGAGAGTATAGTAAGGACTTATTATTTAGTGATAGCTGAGGAGAAATTTTAGATGGCATTTCTTGGGGTGGAATTGGGGTTGATAGGGTGGTGAAATTGGAGATGAATTTATCAGCCATCAAATTTGTTACATCTCCGGTTCAGTATAGGAAGTTCCATTTACTATTAGTTTCGCACACTCATTGCTGGGTGTTCCCTTTAAGGTTTCATACATAAATGAAAAATGCGTTATGATTATCCTTAGCCTTAAGGCTGTGTACATAACTGAAAAATGTCTTATGGTTGCCCTTAGCCTGGGAGGCTATTTTTTCCTTAAAGTTTGCTTTGTTAGGCTTGATTAGTCTCCTGAATTGCTTGCTGAGACTGATGAGGGAGTGTTTTTTTTTTTTGGGCATAGCCCTTCCTATTTTTGCATAGGAGTTTCTTTCTTTTGTTGTACAACCTATTAATACTGGGGGGGCCACTAAGGAGGCTTATTTTTTGGAGTTTGTCCTAAGTTTATTTCTGTGTGGTTCTGCTGTTTGTATGCAGTTATTTACATGCCTGTACAGGGTTTCTGCAAATGATTCCACATAAGCCACCATGCTCTCTGTGTTTTGGGGGGTGGGGCTTGGAATTTATCTATGCCATCACATAATAGGAGGTAGTTAGCCTTCTGAAAGTTCATTAAAGGTTCTGGGGCCTGCTGCAAGTGCAGTCTTTATATTATTTCAAGGGTGATTACTTTGTGATCTGATCTGACCAGTGAAGAAATTACACAAGGTGGAGGGATGCAATGGTCCTTCATATTTGTGAGCACCAGATTCAGGATATTTGCACACCTACTAGGTGTGCAAACTAGCTATTCCAGGGTGTTTGCATTGATAATGTCCAGGAATCTTTCAGCCTGTCTGTTAGTGATTGTGTATGTATTCCAGTTTATAATGGGATAGTTGAAATCACTCATGAATGTGGTGTCGGGTAAACTGTGACTGACTCCAGTACATTCAATTATATGGTATTGTTATTCTGGATCTTAGATGGGGACCTACAGCTAGCAAGGATATAGTATTGAACTTTACCTAAGTTTAGTTAGACATAAGTAGCTCAAAGATGTCATACTGTTTGACCAATCTTGACATGTGCTTACATTTTATGTACATTGACACACCACTACCTTTTATCACTTCTTGTGGAATAGCTAGTCTAAATGTGTGGAAAGCATTATAGCAGTATACTGCTGGGGTGCCTTCTACAGCTTTAAACCATGGCTCGCTAATTGCACAGATGTCAACACTCTTCAGGGAAAGAAGAGCTTCCAGGGGGTGGAGCTTTTTGTTGATATTCCTAGCACTGAGCAGTAGCACCTTTAGTTTATCTTGCATATAATTTGCTATGCTGGAAGGTTTATCAGACTGACATTGCCTAAAAAAGGCACTATAGGGATGGATAATGTTTTGGCCAATATCCAAAAACCAAATGGGGATGGGTGTAGACCATCCCAGCAAAGCAGTGTGGTCTGCTGATCATGTCTTCCCAAGCTGACAAATATTGAACCCCCTTAGAATGACACCAGTATCTTAGCCAACTGTTAAAGTCAATCATCTTCTGTTTATATTGCTGTATTAGCTCACATGGACTATGACAGAGTGCTTGTGTTTCAGCATCATGAGTGCATGTATAATCTAGCAGATACTTGCCCCTGATAGGCAACTGACTGTGACTGTCTGCATATTCAGCCTGGTGAGGGTCATCAGCATGTCTCACACTAGAGTATCCAATGACCAGTATATAAGGCTGCATGTCAGTTTGCCTTAAGGGAAAACAGGCTGAGACACTGAAAGATGCGGTTGTATGTGTCCTGGGAATTATTGTCTTTGGAGAGTATTTGGGAGGTGCTGAGGTCAGTGTACAGGAGACCTCTGAGGTTTGGGTAGATAGCATTTATGAGCTCAGCATATGTGAGTTCATGTGTCTGCTTCTTAAATGAATCATGGTGCAGCACTTGCACCCCTTTGGCAACATTCTATCACAGTCCCTAACTGTGTGCTCATGGGGAGGTCTACCCCTTTGCCCACCCTTGTTACATCTCTACTATCCACTCTTTGAAAGTCTCCATTTATTGTGCTACTACATTATCATGGGACTGCAGTAGCAGCTCTAGACCAATATAAGCAGGTCCAGGTCAGTTCAGAAAGATCTGAGCAATTATAGCTCCATTGTCAATCTCCCGCCACAATCAAGGATATTAAAGCATGCATTCACCATCAAGAACTACAGTATTAGAATGTTGATCACCTGATATCAAGGTCTTATCATAGTTTTTAGAACTATAAACTTTCACCAGTCATATTAGAAAACACCTGAATAAAGCTAACTGGGGAGTACCAGCACTTTGTGGGTGATAGTGCTGCTCTTTTATATCAATGAACCTAGTAGCAGTAACAAGGAGCTATAAGCTGCTTGCTACAGATACTATCATCCTAGGCTACAGTGCATTTAGCCTGCGGCTTCCATGCTTGCATAACCTCCTTGCTATAGTTCAGAGTTATGCAAGTTCATTCTTTTTGGTTTTGTTTTGTGGTCCTCAATTTCAGATTGGGAGGTGCCTCTTTCAGGGATTTGTCCAGGGCACCAAATGACCTAGCTATGGCTGTATTTCTGAAACTGTCAAAAAAAGCATGATAAAGTGAACCACAATCTTTTAGTTTCCAGTCTGAATAAAATAAACATGACCTACCATGCAAAAGAATTATTCTGTAGCGATATAGCTCAAAGCATGCATAGAATCATAGGATCATAGCAGGTTACTAGGCTAATAGCCCTGGGCCCTTACAAGCCTAGCCAAGAGTTTATCCCCAAAAAGAAACCTCAATCAACACCTGTCACCCCTGTCAGTGAGGGACACAGGTGGAACTCTTAGGACAAATTTGTAGTTTCCCATCCGCTCATCAAGTTTTGACATTCCATCAAATGATCCAAGCAAATCTCACCATCACAACAAGTGAACCTGAACATACCCCAGGGATCCAAACTCAGTCCTGCCTAGTTACTATAATTGTCAATTGCATGCCAGACTCTTGATAAATATTTCAGTTGTACAACACACTGCCAACATTATCGCATACTATATCTCTGACACACTATCTGAACTGCAGTTTGTTCTTCAGCTGTCCTTCAGTTCTATTTAAACAATGATAGAGTAATAAATTCTTACATGAAACTGTACCAAAATGATAATTATATTTTTTCAGACAGGTCTGTGAAAGGTCTGCTTATAACAAGACACCATTAAAAGTAGTCCCTATCTTTAATCTTCTAAGAATCACTTTTGACCTCATTCTAAAACACCACAATCATATTGCTAACATTACATCACACAGCTACAATAATTTAGGTTCATTCTTTCATGTTTAACTGTCTCACCCCATAAAGTCAGACTGGCAATAGGTCAAAGATTTTCTGCCATTTATCTTCTTCCATGGTTCAACAGTTTTTACAATCCTAAGCTCAACATTAAGAGATAAAATCAAACAGGCCAAACTGGATCTCCCTAAATTCACTTTCAATCACCTTGCCAAAAACTATCTACAATTTATCCATCAGAATCTTCTCAAGCCTAAGAAATGGCCATAAAAACATCTATCCTGATAAATGTACTCTATTCAATCCTTAATGCAGTGGGGCAGTTTACCCCATTTACTTACATCCTCTAATAAATTCCTTACCAAGTCATTAGCAACTGCAAACAAATATGGGGACTCTAATCTCCCTCCATTTTCAAACCTTGGAAGGATCAACTGTTAGCTTTAAGAGCTAAAATTAATACCACCACATTCAATACAACTCTAATAAAACATGCCAGTCACTGCTTGACCTGAAACTTAGCTCAGTCTTTGCAGGATCTGTAACTGAACTCACAATATTTCCTGTTCCCTAATAAATAAATATTTGTGTTATTCCTCCTCAATTTTATGAACTTCCTACTCACTAATATGCCTTAACCCAATCATCAGGTTATTACTCTCATTTGTTAGATTTAAGTATTAACTTCAGAGTAACCATATTACTCCAAATGTTTATTCTATACACCACAGTGCCATTGTATGATAAGAATTTTACTTCTGTATGCCAATGCTTTTAGCTGTTTTTATGGTATATTTTATTAAAAAGTCTAAAAAAAGATATCTACAACATATTTTTATTCTTGATATGCAATAATTCATGCCTTGCTTTATCTGATATTTTTACTGCAGTGAAGCTTTTTAGTTTGAGTCTGTGCTGAAAATGTATCCTGTGCAGTCAGCCTGTGCTGGTCATCAAATAATATAAATGAAAACAAAAACACTGAATAAAATTGAACACTATGTTACAGGAAACAGTTGATAATAAACATTTAAAAGCAATTATATTATAAGCCTCCACTGCTGGACCTTATATATCTCCAATAAATATGTTTCCCTGGTGATGTAACTTAATAAGATTAATATAACTATATTAAAATCACTGTGAACCATTTATTAGTCACAATATCAGTAGCATAAACATTGTTAAACAGGTATACTGCATATATGTCTCATATAGGATGACATGCTCCTGTAGAATATATTACACAGACATTTCTGCAGAATCACTTTTATGCCCAGATGGAAACACAGGGCACATGGAGTAAACCAAAAAAGTTAGGATACCTATTTTTAAGTAACTCTAGTGTATTAACAATAAACATTACCTGTCCTGTAAATGATTCAGATGAAGCCTCTCCAGTGGCATTTACCCACTGTGGCCTTTTCCTTATTGATAAATCATATTGGATATAAGTAACTCTGAATAACTAACAATCATTGGTCATTGGTGCTTCTCTGATAAAAAGTGTTATAGATATGATTTTCTGTTGCTTTAAACTAGACTTTAAAAGAAGCATAGGATATTTAGCCCAGTCACAGTGAAGAATCACTAGGATCTGTACTGTAAGTGGGAGGGTGTCTGATCGAAGCTTCATTGGAATGTGTGACTGCAGATGTGGATATCTTTGCTTTCTCATTAGAATAGATATGGGAGCAATGGATAATCATGGAGATCAGTCATACTAATGTCAGGTGATGGAACAAAAGAAGTGCACAGAGATGCTGGAAGGAGATGGAATAGAGAAGAATGATGTTGACTCATGGGTTAAAGGGGTACTAGAAGCTTATGGTCAATGCATACAGTACAAGTGAGCTAAATAGTATAGAAAAAATGCATTATGAGGAACAGGCTGTGGCAATGATAGAAGGTACACAAATCATAGGACAGAATATGGTAGTGGAGAAACTGTAGAAAAAAGAGAAATATGAGGCATGTATAAAATATGTGTAAACTGCAGTAATTTACTGGTGTAATATCTAAACAACTTCAATAATAATAGCATCTGGCATGGTATATGAGAGACATATTGTGACACAGGTGGAAAAATACTAGCATTTGACATGGCACATGAAAGATGTACTGTGATGGTTGGAGACAATGCAATCATAAATCCTGAAATGAGCATTACTGAATAATCTTAAGGCAGTTATATGGAGGGGGCAAGCACTTAACACAATAATTCTTATGAAACTGCATGATCTGGGTTGGAAATCATTTGAAGGTGTAGAAGTTATGATTATCTGTAAAGGGTACCATAGTAAATGGTACTTAGTAAATATTCCAGTGTTCTTCTTGAGACCCAAGAAAATCAGAATCTGAGAATTCGATTAGTAGCACTGGGCTAGGAGAGTTTCTGTTATAAGTAATTGCAATGATAACAAATCTGTCTACTTGGAGGGGTCATCTTTATTTATAAGGACTGCTTGAATTTTTTTGAGGCGAGGAACAGAGCTAATAATGCATAAACTAGATGAAACTATAGCATCACAAGTAATAATAAACTAATCTGCTTAAGGAAGAGCAGGCCCCTTGTCTGATACTATTCTCCTCATGAGATAAAAAAGAAGCAAACTATTATGAGCAATACGAGTGCAAGAAATGAGAAGAAACTGTGAAAAGTGGTAAAAAAGCAAGAAGAACAGACTGTAGTACTGCTGACAAAATGACTGAGACAGCTGTTGCTTCTATGTGGGAGTGCAAATGCAGCCTGATATCACAGCAATAAACACTTGGTGGATTGTACTTGAAATTCCTGGATTTAAGATTATCAGTATTTCTGTGTGGCAATACTAAAACACAGGTATATTTCTATGTAATGAAAGACATTAAAAGTCAGGTTAAAAAAGTTGTTTAATATATCGAAGCTGGATTGCATAGGTGCCTGTGAAGGTGCCTGAAAAGAGATGCAGTTACATACCTGTTTATCAAAATGAGAAGTTTTTTTTATAAGAGAAAGGAACAACACTCAAGTGACTGAGAAGCAAAGGTGCAACAGAAATCGTCCTCTCTTTCTCTACTACCTTCTCAATCCCCACTCCGTCTACTCTATCTACTTCCACTGTTCTCTCCTCAGTCTCTTTCCTGTTCTTCCCCCACTACTGAGATCTCCATCAGCCATTTTTCTATTCTCAGCAAACCCCTCATTCCCTGTAAATTATACCTGCAAAATTTAGCATACCATATAAAAACTGACAGTATCAATTCTGTTTAATACTAAACATTTCTTTTCTGTATAATCATTTGTATCCAAACCAATTCATTCATATGTAACTTGGAATAATCACTAGAACTATCCATTGTATACCTTGTCATTAAGTTGTTAATCTTCTTGTGTTTGCACACTATTGCTTGCTGTATTGAAGTTATTATTTTTTCTTGTATTGTACTATACTGTCTTGTCTGTGGAGCTTTGATCCACAGCCCTCCACTGAAAATAGGCAGTTAGCCCAGTCAGACTATCCCATTAAACAAAGGTTAAATAAATAAAATAAAAATAACATAAATCCTGTGGTATTCTTTGTTAAGCAATTACTATCTTGTTAGTATCTATTTGTACAAGCCAGCAGACCAAATGGGTATTCATTAAAGGACCAGAAATGTAGTTATAATAGTTAAGTGGGTTGAAGCCCCTGCATGAAAGGATGTAGAGGATGGTATTATTTAGTTGTTTACTTATATCTGACAATTCATGACCTCAGAAACTTAAAATAACAGGCCTGTCTGTCTAGAACTGCTTCTTTAATTTATTGGAAATTCATAGTCATTATTTCAGTAATACTAAAAATTTACCTTGGCTTATTTTGCCCTCTTCTTTTGTCTTCAGTCTTTACCAGCAACAGTTTCTCTTTTAGTGAAGTCTATCACCTCAATTCAAATACATCAATTTTATTTTTTTTACTAATTATTTTTATTAAGAATTATAAATAAATAAAAATTATCTTAGTGGATACATAGAAATCGTGTGATACATAAAAGTTATTAATTATTAGTAACGAAAAGCATCAGATCTACTATTTACAAAGTATCTGCATTATAATCAAGATAACAATTCAAGTATTAAACAAATTTATATTTTATAACTGGCTTAATGTCCATTTTTTCAACAATTTATTGAGTTTCATCCACGGATTTAAAGAAGAGATTATTCTAGTGGTTCTTTCTTTAATTGATAAAATCTCTAATTGACAGGTTTCAGTTGCAATGTTAGAGAATTCTTTTATTGCTGGAATAGAAGTACTTTTCCAATTTTTTCTTATCACTTTCCTCGAAATTGTTAAAAGTGTCCAAAGAAGAGGGTAGGCAATTTTCTTAACACATGCAGGAATTGGAGTGTTAAACAATATTAGTGATTTAATCCAATAAAATGATCGTGTCAGCACACAGGTTGCAAGTCCATAAAACGTTTATTGTATAAATTCCACAAGCGCTTTCACCCTAGCTCAACTGTAGGGCTTTTTCAAGTATAAAAACAGTGTAACTGTTCAGTCAGCCACCTTTAAATAACCTTGTTTTGAAAAAGGCACCAAAAAAACAATCTAACCTAAATTTAAAGTAACCACAAACATTTTTACAACTGTCAAATTTAAAAACACAAATAAATTCACTTTGTTCGCCAAACATTAATAAAAATCTTGATAAAACTTTGAATCAAAGTAGTATAAAATAACACAAAGTAACAGTTCTATCTAAAAAAAGGAAGAAAAGGATGTCAAAAATTTAAAATACTTTAAAATTATGTTAAACAATACAATCAAAATATTACTTTAATAATTGTTTCAGTGGTTATTTTAAGTAATTATTTTGATAAATCTTCTGCTTTTTAAATTTGACAGTTGTAAAAATGTGTGTGGTTACTTTAAATTTAGGTTAGATTGTTTTTTTGGCGCCTTTTTCAAAACAAAGTTATTTAAAGACGGCTGACTGAACAGTTACACTGTTTTTATACTAGAAAAAGCCCTACAATTGAGCTAGGGTGAAAGCGCTTGTAGAATTTATGCAAGAAACGTTTTATGGACTTGCAACTTGTGTGCTGACACAATCGTTTTATTGGATTAGTGGTTTTGTTTTATGATCTTTTTCCACTTGTTTTTTTTATTTTTGTTTAATATTAGTGATTTGTTTAATATGAAATTATCATTGAATAATGCCTGCAAAAATAAATTGCATCGTTCCAAAATGATTTGATTATTATACATTCAGAAATCATATGTTGACAACCAGCTGTAACATTTAATCCACCCCCGGGATTTATGAAGCTTGCGCCAGGCATAGCGTAGGCGGAATAATGCCAAATATGGCCGCCAAGCGATTCAGGTATGATCCAATACCATGTGCACTACCGGCGTACGTAAGAACTGCGCAGCCCTCGGCATAGGTATGCTAATCACCCCATGCACAGTGTCGCACCATGCAAATGAAGGCAGATAGTGATTCATGAAGTGGTGCAGGTATAGCATAAGCCCACAGAAATGTAAACCAAAAAACACGGTTTACATTTTCCCAAACAGAACATCGGAGCTTTGGAAGCGGACCAGACTCATGTATTACAAAGTTAACATATGCCAATGGCTAAATACACAGCCGATGGCATAAGAAAAGATGCACAACACCTAAAAAACAACATTTAATGTCATGTCCACAGTAACGGACAGTGCAACCGCGATTTTATGACATTTTTATATATTTTCTTTATGTAATATATAAAAATGTCATAAAATCGCAATGTAATACAAATCAGGTTTACACCATAATACACAATGGTAGGCATGGAACACCACAACCAAGGTGCAAGGGTTGCTAAAGGCCTGCGACAGTGTTCGGCACGGTAACTATGAATTAGTAGTCAATGCCATGCAAATGCGGCAGATAATTCTGAATCGCAAATGTCCCATCGGATGAAGGTTGAACCATACGGCACAGTGCTATAATACCGAGGAGTGGCTCAGAGGAGATACATGACATCAGCAGAGGGTGTGCCACCATAGCAGCAAGCACATTGGAGCAATGCAAACTGGCCTGGCCATTGCTAAGCAAAGCTGCAGGACAGGGGTGGGGAGGAAGGTATAGAATCGTTTAGTTGAGAGCACACATGGTGCCCAAAAGCGCATGTGTATGGGGATGAAAACATGCCTGAAACCCAGTAAGCGGATGCACACGGCATGAACAATAGCACAAACAGGAAGGTCAGGGGAAGAAAAGAAGGAAATGCCGAAGTAGGGTAATTGGCGTACTAATGAGCAATCAACACCAATCAACACACGGCGGCCAATCGACGGCAGCTGTCAAGTTCTTCTTGCAGAAACCTGCAAAACAGGATAGGGGAGGCATCGGAAAGCAAAGAAAGGAGGGGAGGCATTAGATTGCAAAGATAGGAGATCTGTCATAGTAGAGCAAAGCAAAGCTAACCAACAGTAGACCAGCAATAGCACACATTACGCAAGATACGCCAGGACTAGGAAAGTACAAATGAAAGCAGGCTGCTGGATGCATGCCAGAAAATGGTAGGTGGAACATGCAGAAATGTAAAGGGAAGGTCAAGAGGTAATCCACGGCAGCCAAATGTAATTCAACACCAAAGGCACCACAATAGTAGTTCCGGTAGTAAAACACGTAAGATACCATGTAGCTACGATCGTACTTACACACCCTACGACATCATCGGTGTTCACAGCACAATAGTATAAAGTGTGAAAGCACCCTACACACACCTGTGAATTCCCAAACACTGCACCATAGGTGTAAACACACGGGGAACTTTTAAAATGTACATGTTGGGAGCTGCCATAGCTGTGATTTATCAGCATGTGTTAGAGACTGACGGTGTTGTGGAGGATGATGCCGACAACCACCGCAGGCCCAGGAGGAGGAGAAGAGTGTTTAGACCAAGGGTAACCTACCAGGGGCTACATGATCTGGGGATAGTAGAGCATTACAGGGTGGACAGAGACATCTTACAGCAAATAGTGGAGCTGTGCTGGCCACGCCTGAGAACCAGAAATAACAGAGGGGAACCCATCCCAGTGGACATGAAGGTATGTGTAAGCATGCGAATACTAGCCACAGGTACCTTTCAAAAGCCAACTGGAGATATAATGGGGATCTCACAGGCATCAGCATCCAGGGTACTACACCAGTTCCTAGATGCCATGTTACCACATGCCAATGAGCATATATACTTCCCCCAAACTCAGGAGGAGTTGGCCAGCAATATGCGTCACTTCACTACCCAGAGGTACTGGGTGCGATAGACTGCACGCACATACAAATCAAGTCACCACCCAGTGAGCATGGTAGGCGCTACATAAACCGCATGGGATTCCACTCCATCAACTGCCAGGTCATGTGCAATGCCCAGGGCATTATCATGGATGTGTGTGCTGGCAGCCCTGGAAGCTACCATGACTCCCATATCTGGCATGCCTCACAGCTGTATCAGGTATTTGTCAGGAGGGACATCCCACATGGCCACCTTGTGGGGGATGCTGGCTATGCACTGGAGCCGTGGATAATGACTCCCATCAGAAATGCACACACACCCATGCAAGAACGCCATAATGAGGCACACACACAAACTAGAATCATCATAAAGCGTGTGTTCGGGATGCTGAAATCAAGGTTCCGGTGCTTGGACACATCTGGTGGAGCCTTGCAGTACTCTCCAGGCATGTGTTCCCACATCGTCATAGTATGTGCCATGCTACATAATATGATCCTGCGGAAACAGCTGCAGCAGGGACAAAATGGTGAAGGCCCTTATAGCCCACCGCAGTTGCCAAGGCCATCACAGGCACAGAGGGATTCAGACCACGAACACACTGTGCCAGCCCCAGTAGGCAGACGGAGGCATGCCCAAAATGCCTACGCCTTTTCAAAGAGGGAACGTATAGCCCATACTCTGATAGTGTAGGCCCCTACGGACTGACACACCTCTCCACCTGCACACACAGTAAAATGGATGGCACACAAGCATGACCACCTGTAAATTGTAATGTATTGGTGTCCCACTGTGTGAATCCCACATAGGCAGCCCTCAAACATTGTACACACAACAGCTATAGGAACAGGGAATGTCAACACCTGAACAGTACATGCACCTATCACCATATGGTGGTGCTGTGTGTATAGGTTCCCAGGTACAACGGTAGGTTCACGGCCGACTGTCAGAGGCCATACACCAAATGGGGCAAACAGTGTCTGCTATTGCCACAACATCGAGTAACCAACTGTCGCGTAGAGGAGCAGAGGCAATCGTGGGAGCACATGTGTGTAAGCACTTTTCTGCACACACTCAGCACAGAGTCCCTGCTGCGTTAATGAGGGGCTGCACATAATATAATCATGGATGTTGTGTCAAGGCATGTGGTGTACCCATGACAGGTATTTGTCACCCCAGCATGCTCCACCCACGGTCATTTGAAGGCGTAGCACAATATCGTGTGTGGCTCACTGAGATAGACATACCCAATGCCAGAGCACATCCAGTAAACATCACGTGGACATACCATTAACTGGACTCATCAATATGTAAACTAACTGAGTTACCCATGTGAGTGCAGTATGGAGTAACAGCCATAGTATACTCCACGTACAAAACGACATAACACGTGTACAAATCCCAGATGGCCATATGTTAAATGCAGTGACCGTCGTGCATGTTCCCAGTCCCACGTCCTGCAAGGGATGTAATGTAATCCCGAAGGCACGAGTAATGCATGTTGGATGGAGGTCAGCAGATCATATTTAGCACACGTTACCGGGCATATGCATTGCCCACTGCTGGTAAACGACGTTTAAATATGACTATATGGATATGCGCAAAACAGGGATAAGCTACACCGAATATCGCGCAGATCACGGTCAATGATGTCCAGAACAGGTGAAACCAGCATTATTCACCCCTGTACTAATAGCGCCTGCTCTGAAGGGTAAAACAACCACTGCCAGGTGTAGAATACGCAATCATGTATAGAATCACCTAACACTATTGCTAGGTAAGATGTACCTATGGTAGGGTTGCCACCTCTTCAAATGACCAATGTGGGACGTACGTCAGATGTCTGCAGGCCGACACATACACCTGGCCAGTATGAAATGCAGAACTGCACTGTTTTGCCTAGATAAAAGCTCATTCTTGTAATGTTTACTTACTTATTCTGTTTGTAGAACATATAGGTGGTTCAGATACAGAATAACTGTTTTATGCAACTATTACATAAACTATAAGAAATAAGTATGTTCTAAAATCCCAGGACATTTGCCATGTTCACAAATATTGTGCAGGACACAACTGCCCAAAGAGGGATTGTCCCTCACAGAGTGGGACAGCTGGTAACCCTAACCTACGGCAGGTGTGTAATGTGACAGGTACAGACACAAATGTGTGGAGTCCAGGAAACAGTATACACCAACAAGTACACAATGAAAGGTGTAGCTTGCCTGTCACTTTCCCCGTCAGATATATATATATATATATATATATATATATATATATATATATATATATATATATATATGTACACATATATACATATATATAATACAGATAGAAAGGGCGATAGAGTGATATATGTTGATATATACGGAGTCAGCGATATCTGCAAATATATATAGATAGGTCAATGACATTCATAACACCTCAGAGGTACAAATAAATAGGATACCGCCAACTATGGAATGTGTAACATACCGACATGCATAACCATGAGGCTGAAAGACCAAAAGAACACAGTACCGGAACAGTACAGCCGCGAGTAATAGTATGATGATATGAAGGGACATTTAGTTACCGCTGCCGGTGTTGCGGTCCATGTAGGTACTGTGTTCAACTGTGTTTGTGAGCACCGTAGTCTGTGTATGTGTGTGTTGAGGGTGCCATGTGCATCTCCGTGTGACTGTAATGTGTGTGTGTGTCCGCATCATGTGTCTGTTAGTGCCAACTCGGAGGTAGATCATTATGGTAGGTGTGGGTATAGCTAGCCGTAGGCATACAGTTACCACCTGTCCCACATTAGGAGGGACAGCCCCTCCCTGGGCAGGTGTGTCCTGACATAAAACATTTCAAAGGGCAAATGTCCAGGATTGTAGGACATTAATATGTCCCATATATAATGTAATAGTTGCATTAAATAGTTATGCCTGTATGTAAGAAATGCAAATGTTACATGCAATATGATAAGTAGCCAAAGTCCCACAATAGGTATGTATTGAGGATAAAAGTATGTGCTAACCTGTGTACTGACCATGGCTATGTGTTGGCCTGCAAACACCACTGTGCGTCCTGCAAAGTGTCCAACAATGGCCATATGAAAAGGTGGCAACCCATGGCAAAGAGGTTCTGTTACCAACACAACCACAATGACTGCAAATATCTGGGACAGAAATACACGGGATAGCTGTCAGTTAGACATATCCCTTTACATATCGCTGCAATTCCGGAGGTATGGATGTATCAACCTCACCTGCATACTATATATAAACCAATTAACAATGGCCCAATGTACAATCCCGCAACATAAGTCTACTAACTGATAGCTCTTTAATTAGGGACGGAGCCCACACACATATATATGGAATATGTAGAAATACAAGTCCCACAAACCTGTATATTCTACATACACCCACCGACATCCCCCACACTAGAAACTATAGCAATACAGACTGCAATAACAGCACAAACATCCAGTTAGTCAATTACATCTGCAGAACCGTCAACATACCTTGTGAGAGATACAATTAAAGGCACCATGTAAAATTGCAGCCGTTATATAATGGAACAAACGGCGATGTTACAGGTTTTGTTTGCAATAGTCCGTTATCAGACGTTGGGATGACAGGAACGCCCACATGTTGATCCACATACTCTAGCTGTCACACACAATCCACGGGGGACATGAATCCAAAGTATAATTGTCTCTATGCATAGCAGTTGCAATTACACATAACAAAACACAATACAGGTCGTCTCCCTGAAGGTAGGGCAAATGGGCAACACCCAAATGGAGAATTAAATTATACCCCACTGTTGGCGTGTAATTGGCGAATGGAGTAGCTGCACAGCTGATATGCAAGTAATTAGTCACTCAGGAACACCAATTGGCGGGAGGAAACCACATGTTACAGGTATCAATGTATATAAGGATGACTTGCTAGACATTCAAACTGTATGCTCATGCAAACTACCTGTTTAAGCAGTGTGAGAGAGATAGAGACAAAAGTCCATAACGATAACAAGGTATGTAGAACACTCGGTATGTAAGTTTATGTATAGCATGTTTTTTATTAATTATTTACTGTATGTATAGCCTGGTTTGCATTAATTAAAAGTGTCCGCAATGCATAAAGTGGGAAAAGGTATTTATGCAGTGATGTCTTGCTGAGCATACTAATGCATGTAGAAACTGTGCGTCCAGCAGTGGGCCACAAGGCACACATCACAGACACCACAAGGGATGCTACATGAGGGCTTTAAACAGAACATTTCTATACAACCCGCTGTCAGTGGTAGGGTATGTCCAACAAGTGCGTGCCATAGCAGGGGACAGTATATGTTGATATACTGTCACAGTAGGCATGTGTATGGGCATATAACGACAATGACATGTCTAAGGTGGTCCTGCTGGGCAAGTATGCTTTCCATTATGGGATAGTATGTGAAATATGTGTAATGTATAGTATTGTAGGTAGATATGTCAGATATTATACACAGCATAACAGGCATATCATGCACACCAAAGGTATCGTCTATTGGCATGTAGAATAACAGGATACATGTGGCTTGTAGGCACAGGACATTGCAATAGCATGATAGCTAATCTAAATGGAAGGGCTACCAAGTAACCATGCACACAGGACATGTAATAGCTTCACAGGTTCATAGTGGGGTACTATGCAGTCTGGCAAGTCTATATGTAAGCACAACTACAGTGTTTACACCAGTGGCACCTTTCTAGGGTAGTGTCCTGTGAACAGCAGAGCCATGTGTTACCTGCACCTCTGCACAGTACAGCCACTGCAGTGATCCCTGGCGTACATGTGTCTCCCAACCACCAAGGGAGGTATCACATGAACAGTGCTACTGAGTGTCCCTGCGTGATGTACATAGGACTCATGTTCCAAAGCAAGGTGAGTGACCGGTTTGGGAATGTAACCCTCAAGCACATCCCACTCATTGTTGCGTGTGTGCACATATCCATGAGCATGTTGCTCACAGTGGCTTTTGCTTATGTCGTGTATGTGGAGTATATCCATTAATATTGTTGTGGACATGGGCCCTGTCTGTTCAGCAGAGGTCACCCCTGAGTATGTAGTATGCAAATGTGTACAGATGTGGTGTCCGTAGTTCAGCCGCATACTTTAACTGTCGGAGCTCAATAAACATCATGGCGTGTTAATGGTGTGGTATGTAAAGCTGTAGCTGTTGTGTAAGGTACACCCTAAATGGGGTGGTGTACCCTTGAATGTGTGTAGACATCTTGAGTTCAGAGGTACAATGGGTGCCTATGTACCAGCTACACACCCAGTACAGATAAGTGTGGCCATGTAGAAGGATAGCCATGCCAGAGTGGCAATACAGTAACCACAGGAGTGGGTGTGACATACGTGTGTACTACAAACATGTACAATGTGACATGTATGTAGGAAACTACCACCTATGTGATAGTCAGTGGGTGAATGATGTAATGCAAAGGTGATGTTCATGCACTTTGTTTCATGCTGCTTGAGGCCATGATATTCATATCAGGTATCTGTCACAGTGACACCCATATGGATGGAGTCAGTATCAGCTGGTGGATCAATCATGGCGCTTTGTATGCAGGGGTTTGTAAAGCTAGGCAGGGAAAGTCCTTCTGTGCTAGCCTGTACCTCAGGGAAGCATATACTGAACATGAGAGGCCCAATGACTGAGGACTGTGGTATGGCAAATGTAACTGAAATGCAGTAGGTACTATGGTACGCTACCCTCATTGTGTGTGTCCTGTCCATGAACCACATTGCACAATATCCTGAGACGGTTCCCTATCAGAAGCCTGAAACACTATAAGCCTGAAAATCAAAATCCTGAAACCAAAATCCTGAAAATTCAGAATCCTGAAAACTCAAAATCCTGAAAACTCAAAATCCTGAAAGCCCAAAATCCTGAAACTCAAAATCCTGAAAACACAAAATAGACATACTGATGTCATTGTGGCTTTGCTATTGTTAGCCCTGTGGTGTTAGGTCATGCGTTGGGTTCAGGTAAGTGTGCGGTTGGTTTTATGTTAGTTTAGGGGCGGTTTAAGTGAGTTAGGGTTAGGGCGCAGGTTAGGCATGTATGCAATAGTGACAGAAATTAGGGTTAGGGGGCGGTTTAAGTGAGTTAGGGTTAGGGCGTGGGTCAGGTGAGTGTGCGATAGTGACGGACCTTAGGGTTAGGGTTAGGGTCAAGGTCAGTTGGTAGACATTAGTGTCTTTGTATTGGCATATTAGCATTATTTGTGTTTTCAGGATTTTGAGTTTCAGGATTTTGGGCTTTCAGGATTTTGAATTTTCAGGATTTTGAGTTTTCAGGATTCTGAATTTTCAGGCTTTTGGTTTCAGGATTTTGATTTTCATGCTTATAGTGTTTCAGGCTTCTGATAGGGAACCCCTGAGACATAGGGTACGATGTGCAGGTGGATGTGTATTTTGTCAATACCAGAATGGAGAACAGTGTTGAAAGGCAATGAGAGGACAATGTAGGATGTGTGAACTCCCATACCATCATCAACTACCCTGGTAACTGTATGAAAGGAGTCCACCAGGTGTAGGGGCCATGCTCTGGCCCTAACAAGTCCAACCCGGGTGGCATCAAAGGACCGGAGCCCAACAATGTCTCTGTGAATGACGTCCTTGATGATGTGCCCCATAGCTGTGCAGAACAGTCCAGTCAGGTGTATAGGACTATAGTCCCACTCGTGCATTGTGGTGCCACCTGTGTGGAGTGTGATAAATGTTGCTGTGTGCCATTCAGGGGCCACAATGTCTGATACAAGGCTATTACTGAATATGGTGGCCTAGTGGGGAGACATTTTGTACAGAGGTTTGTGGACATCACAGCCTGGGACTTTGGAAGGTGACATGGGGCCAGTGTCCCAGGACATATAGAGTGCAGGTTAGTACTGTGTAGGTGTGACCGCAGGGACATTGCAATGTTTCTGCATGGATTGTGGCCCTGTAGTGAGTGAAAGGGTATAAAGTTAGCATTGAATCCATCTGCCAGCATGTTGCCAACATCACCTGGGTCTGTAATGTTCCTGAGTGACTGTTGTATGTGAGAGCAGATGTCGGTGTTGCCAACGACTGCTGACATACCACCATAATGCCTTGTGGTACACCCCGGAAAGTGTCGCAGTAATGTTTATGTAGCTAGTCTTGGAGTATGTGATGAGGGATCCCATGGCCCTGCCAAGGCTGACCAGTGAGCTACCCCACCCATGGGATTGTACACCACTGTGCAACAGCCTCCACTTCTTGTTGTACATTATGTCCATGGAACGTGACCACCAGAGTGGCGTCTGTTATCTGGTGTGTACCATCATGGCTCTGTGTGTAGTAGCATAATCCATGCAGTCGTGTACGTGCTAATGAAGTGCACTGGGGTATGTTTCAGCATTTGTAAGTGCATTGTCCATCTGCACGGGTGTCATAATGTTAACAACTGCTGTCATAAGACGTCGGTAGTAGGTGTTGTAGTACTCATGTACTGTGTATGCCGTGAAGGGTGTGTTGCCGGGATGTGGCTAACAAGGTTGATTAGCATATGTTTGGAATCCACCAATGAGGGGATAACCCCAGGTGTGGAACACCAGTCACATGTTGGTAGTGTTCATGTCAAGGGTAATGTTGGTCTTGGAGGTGGTGTGTATGGGTTGATCCAGCCGAGTGGAGGTTATAACTCATGGATGTGTCGGTACATGAGTGGCTATCCCAGTTAAGTGTGTGGTAGTGTCAGTCACACATCAGTAGTAGCTGTCTGAGCCCTACTATCCAGTACACCAACAAATGAGGTCTGGTAACTGTGGGTATGTTGTTGAATCTGTAGCTTGTTACAATGTGTATAGTGATTCCGGACACAGTTAGTTGCACGTGGAGCACCTCTGATCTGTTGTGCTAAGTAACTAGCCAGGATGTGTGTACAACATAGTGGGATATGGGAACACCCAGCTGTGGGTGTGCCAGTCCAGGTATGTGCCTGAAAGGTATGGTCTGTCTATAACCTGTCATTGCAGGTGTGCTCTGCAGAGCCTAGAGGCAGGTCCCAGTCCCTGCAGAGATATTGGAGTGGTGCATTATAAGGTGTGCCTTGCCTGCATGCATCACAGAGGAAAATGCAAGCAATGTGTCACATGATCCCATGTCCTGCTTGCCAGTTCCCTTTCTGCCGGTGACTGTTATTGGAAATTGTGCAAGACAGGCAGTATAGAAGCAGCAAGAGCCTTACATGTGATCTGTACTCACAGGGCTGACAGGTGCAGGTCATCTGTGTCAAAGCATTGTGTTTGACCAGGTCAGTCAAAGTGGACAGATACCAGATGCCTGTGGAATGAAAGCAGAAGCATAGGCAACTGTTGAAGTGACACATTCAGTCATTGTACAGTGGTATCGGGTCCGGATGAATGCATAATGCTTCCCAGGGCTAGGCCCACACCTTCAGGGCTACAACACTGGTGAGCTATTGCATGTCCCTGCACACGTAGTTTGTGAAGTGGCATCTCAGAGCAGTCACACTAACATGGAGAATGACAGTCACATCATACCTGGTGAGGTGTGGCATGGGTGCATAGATTATGTTGCAGAACCAGTTACCTGACAGAAGATGTAAGCGACTATCGCCTTGTGTAGCCTGCTGTGTGGAGCTGCAGTGTGACCGCCTACAGACTCACCTATTACTGGTGTGTTGTGTATGTTATAACACCCTATTGGCTGTATGTGATGGGCACACATGAGTCTGTGGGCTATAAGTTGGTGATGTTGTGTTCTGTGATGGGGGCTGCCTCTGGTGCCTACACAGAGTATGGAGATGTACTGCACAAGTTGTCCTCATATGTGTGGCCTGTGGTGGAGATCATGTGAGACTATGTGATGAGTGGGGTGTGTTGCGAATGTTACACATCCCCACATGACTGTCAGGTGCAGCCAGGGTTGGTGGCAGTATTACCCCCAGCAGGGCTGCATAAGTGCATCCCCCACAGGCTGTAGTGTCGTATGTTGGGAGGTGAGCATTGAATGTGTACATGAGACAATTGCTCTATTGCCACATGTACGACATATCCATCATATAGACAGGCAATAGCACTGGTACGTGACAGTCGGACATGCCTGTATATACAACTATGTCTCACAGGATATGTGTGTTACGTGTGTACAACAGCTGTTGTACCATAAGCAAGCTGGAAATTTTAGGACAGCCAGTGTACCTGTGGGAAATGGTGTGGAATGGGTGCTATATCAATCAGTAGCTCATGACATGCTCAAGTTCTGAACAAGTGCCTAGCATGACCATACAATACAGATAGGGTGTTGAATAATATCAACCCACAAGTGGTGGCAACAGTCATAATGGGTGGCACCTGCTGAGTATGGTGTGCATGTCCATGAACCATTATCACTGTAGATGTTAGCAGTACAGATGTACAAGACAGTACGGATGTTTGATTACAAATACCTTTGTATGTCACAGGAGTGTTCTAACAGTGCCTGTTGACAGAATCACAACAACAAAAGGTGCCAGAGTGACATGTGTATATCACACCAGTGCCAGTTACAATAGAACAGGGTAATGTGTTGTACTCCACCCTCATTGTAGCCCATACCACACAGACAAATGTTAGGCATCTGTGTATGTAAGGATGTGAATGGCCATGACCTATGAGGAATAGCTGTGTCAGTGTTGTGAACAACATACAGAATGGGCTGTGTTGGTGAGGTGTGTGACATATGTGCACATTCTGATGGATGACATCAGCATTGTCACCACTAGGTGAACATCCCTGTACCCATTAACTACCACCTAGGCTGTGGTCAACATTATGGACACTGTGTAAGGGATGGTGCTATGCAGTACACCTCCCTGCCTTGGTGACGTCTCCAGGCCACTTGGGTAGTTATACGAGGTACCCATGTCATGACAGGGTGCCATCCATGAGCATGGAGATCATTGGACAGACATATACAGCACTGGGGTGACCAATATTGGATCACACATGGACAGCCACCTGTGTTGAGGTGAGGACCCTTGCCTATGTGGTCATCACTGTCACAGTACTGTGAACCCACATGATGCGACACAGAGAAAGAACATGTACAGGTAGCCAGTGTGGCTGAGACTGATGGCATCAACAGGGTAGTGGACTGCATCACCATGAGGGGTTAGGGATCCTGTGTGTTCTGTATGGTAGCATACACCCTCACTCCATGCACCAGACAGCCATGCATACCTACATACACACACACACACACTGTGGAGACCACAAATGCCATACATATATGGATAGCTGATGTGTGTGATACACATACCACACCTGCCTACATCATGCTTTCCACACTGCAGTATGTACAGATCTCTACAACAGTGTACAGGGGTGTGTAACAATTGGGATGTATTCCCCACCATATGTGGCATATATGGTCACACAAGGAAACACACATGACAGTACTGTGAATGATACACCTGCTATATGATGATACGTCTGACAGACATGCAGCAGTATTGGCCACATTATGTGTACCAATGCTACCTCCGGCAATTGTGCTGCTATAGCACACTGGAGGATGTAAGTGTTACAGTGTCAAGTGATGTACTGTCGGTGACACCTGACCGCTGTGTAGGTTTTATGTCTCCACCATCCAGTAACGGTAACATAGCGTACTGTTTGCACATGTAATGGTAGGATGGCATGTGACACACCTGTGAGCCATCCCCAGCAAACATCCATCTACACAGGTGGATCACCACTTTATGTACACACATCCATCCATACCTGCTGTACATCCTACTGTACTGTCAGTATGTCACCATATACAGGTGTCAATGATGGGGCTGCATTGCAACTGCATGTTGTAGTTAGGCACAGATTAGTTACTTACGTCAGCCACTGCACATGCATGATAGCTGCATGCACACTACAGATTGTACATGTGTGTTGGTTCTACATGCCTGTCATGTAGCCATGTTGGTATGCATTGCAATTGGTGAACATGTGTGTTGACATACATAACACATGGACTGTTGTATGATATGATGTGTGTCATGGATAACTAGTACAGAGTGAATGTGCCCTTGGTCAAGATTGCTGCCTCATGAACTGTTAGCATTCAACAGCCATGGATCCACCTTCCATTTGCGTGCATATGATTGCTGTAGCCACTTGTCTGCATAGAGGACAGCAAAAGCTATGCTATGTACATATGTGTTGTGTGTGTGGTCCATGCACATATCCACTGCAAATACATGTATGACATAGCCTAAGATGTGTGTTCATTGGTGTACAGCGACAGTCATCTGTCACAGCTGTGTAAGACCCAGGGCCCCTGGTATGTGTACAGCTGACCTGGTTATGTATAGTGGTATCATTGCAATGCATAACACATGATGGAACCCTGTCGGTACATGTGGAGTCTGCACAATTGCTGTAGACCTATGCACAGTGCACTGGTCATGTGTAACACGGCGTTGTGTTAATGTATGGCTGTGTATTGCTGGTCCAATGACATGGTGATGTCGGAGGGCTACATTGTAGATTGTGGTGTGTACCTCTGTGATATGCACCTGAGACATCTGTGATAGCTCCTGAGTGTGTACTGGTCAATACATGTGAGTGGCCTTCATGTATGTGGGGACAGTAATACCATACTGTGCCCTTCCGTGTTTAGAATCCATGTGCATGCAAGACGGCCCTTTGCAACTGCTAAGTGTGTGAGCATGCCCAGTACGCCGTTGTGTAGATGGACACACAGTACATTCCAAACTGCGCCCTTCAATGTTTAGAATCCGTGTGCATGCATGCAAGACGGCCCTTTGCAACTGCTAAGTGTATGAGCATGCCCAGTACGCCGTTGTGTAGATGGACACACAGTACATTCCCAACTGCGTCCTTCCGTTTTTAGAATCCGTGTGCATGCATGCAAGATGGCCTTTTGCAACTGCTGTGTGAGCATGCCCAGTACGCTGTTGTGTAGATGGACACACAGTACTTTCCAAACTGCGCTCTTCCATGTTTAAAATCCGTGCGCATGCATGCAAGATGGCCCTTTGCAACTGCTAAGTGTGTGAGCATGCCCAGTATGCCATTGTGTAGATGGACACACAGTACATTCCAAACTGTGTTCTTCCGTGTTTAGAATCCATGTGCATGCATGCAAGATGGCCCTTTGTAACGGCTAAGTGTGTAATCATGCCCAGTAGGCCGTTGTGTAGATGGACACACAGTACTTTCCAAACAGACGTGTGATACTAAGCGTGTGGGCATGGCCATGGACATCCTGTGTAGCGATGGTGGTCATCCAGGCAACAGGTGTCCATTTTCAATGTCACGATGGATGCCTACATTGAACACACTGGTTGCTGTCCTGAAGGGTGTACTGTCTGTGGTGCATCCCATATCTATGTAGTGTTGTTGTAGTGCTCCGTAGATATTTGGTTGCCCCGATCACACCACTGCCGTGTGTTTGTCCATGTCTACCTTGGGACAGTAATTTGCTTTCAGACTGCTCACTCTCTATACATTACCTATCGGCGTCCTTGCCTTTGCGGATGATGTCACCCACCTAGAAGTATGCCTCTGGGAGTGCTGTGTTCAGTAATCTTGGTAGCGCGTTCTGTAAATACGTCATGCTGTAGTGTGTTAGGGTAGTTAGGTGTATGTTTGACTCCCAGCCCTGCCAAGTGTGTGTGTGTGTGTGTGTGTGTGTGTGTGTGTGTGTGTGTGTGTTTGCGCGCATGCACCCGTCCACCTGGGGACTCAGTCTTGCTTTTAGACACCGCACACCACAGCAGTTTGCTACCAATGTCTTTGCCTTTGCAGATAATGACACACACCTAGATATCTGCCTCTCGGACTGCTGTGCCTAGTAATGTCGGTAGCGCATTCTGTAAATGCATCATGCTGTAGTGTGTTAGCATAGTTAGGTGTATGTTCGACTCCCAGCCCTTTCAAGTGTGTGTGTGGGTGTGTGTGTGTGTGTGTGTGTGTGTGTGTTTGCGTGCATGCACCTGTCCGCCTGAGGACTCAGTCTTGCTTTTAGACGCCGCACACCACAGCATTTTGCTACCGATGTCTTTGCCTTTGCGGATGATGTCACCCACCTAGAAGTATGCCTCTGAGAGTGCTGTGTTCAGTAATCTCGGTAGCGCATTCTGTAAATGCGTCATGCTGTAGTGTGTTAGGGTAGTTAGGTATATGTTCGACTCCTAGCCCTGCCAAGTGTGTGTGTGTGTTTGTGTGTGTTTGCATGCATGCTCCCATATGCATGGGGACTCAGTCTTGCTTTTAGACGCCGCACACCATAGCAGTTTGCTACTGACATCTTTGCCTTTGCGAATGATATCACCCACTTAGAAGTATGCCTCAGAAAGTGCTGTGTTCAGTAATCTTGGTAGCGCATTCTGTAAATGCTTCATGCTGTAGTGTGTTAGGGTAGTTAGGTGTATGTTCGACTCCCAGCCCTGCCAAGTGTGTGTGTGTGTGTGTGTGTGTGTGTGTGTGTGTGTGTGTGTGTTTGCGCGCATGCACCCGTCCACCTGGGGACTCAGTCTTGCTTTTAGATGCCGCACACCACAGCAGTTTGCTACCGATGTCTTTGCCTTTGCGGATAATGACACGCACCTAGATGTCTGCCTCTGGGACTGCTGTGCCTAGTAATGTCGGTAGCGCATTCTGTAAATGCATCATGCTGTAGTGTGTTAGGGTAGTTAGGTGTATGTTCGACTCCCAGCCCTGCCAAGTGTGTGTGTGTGTGTGTGTGTGTGTGTGTGTGTGTGTGTGTGTGTGTGTGTGTGTGTGTTTGCGTGCATGCACCCATCTGCCTGGGGACTCAGTCTTGCTTTTAGATGCCGCACACCACAGCAGTTTGCTACCGACGTCTTTGCCTTTGCAGATGATG
The DNA here is from genome assembly GCF_019279795.1 of Protopterus annectens. NCBI lineage: Eukaryota > Metazoa > Chordata > Ceratodontiformes > Protopteridae > Protopterus > Protopterus annectens. The sequence continues at coordinate 1,133,152,407 of NC_056732.1, read as the reverse complement.
ACACACACCTAGATGTCTGCCTCTGGGACTGCTGTGCCTAGTAATGTTGGTAGCACATTCTGTAAATGCATCATGCTGTAGTGTGTTAGGGTAGTTAGGTGTATGTTAGACTCCCAGCCCTGCCAAGTGTGTGTGTGTGTGTGTGTGTGTGTGTGTGTGTGTGTGTGTGTGTGTGTGGTTCCAGTTGCATGACAACAGTACATTGCTTTGACAGTATTCACTCTCCATAACATATATATATATATATATATGTATATATATATATATATATATATATAGAGAGAGAGAGAGATATGTATGTATATAGCTACACATATATATATATATATATATATATATATATATATATATATATATATATATAAATATTGTATATAGATATGTATGTTGGGATTATCACTCTTGACTGTGCTGAATTGTCTGTACGTGAACACCTTGGATGTATGTACATCTGCTATGGCACATACTGTGTGCTGTAGTGATCGTGGGTTATACATGTGTAGTGACCGGTTATTGTGTTGCTGGGTATTACACGGGCATTGGAAACAATGTTAGTACAGCACCTTTGAGTGGTCGTATGCAGATCTCTGAAACAGTCAGCGGTAGTTATTACATTGGAGTGTGAGTATGGCTCATATCCGTCTGTAGTCACTGTCAAGTCTGTGCACCCCAGGTTAACATTACAGACACACGTTTTTCCACGGGTTGTCGTACAGATCCCAGGACTGTATGTGTAGACATTGACAGGTGCAGGACTGGGTTGTGTTGGATGCATAGAGGGGTGTCCATGGCCAGTAATGGGGATCTCTACAGCCTGGCAGGAATGGTCTGTGACTGTCCCACAACCTCCTGTATATAGCTAACACATGCTGTACCTGTGTATATGCAGACACACACACTTACTACAAACAGCTATGGCTATCACATACACACACCCATTGCACCACCATTGGGCCATGCAATAACCGTTGTCCCTCACACACACACACCTACCTGTACATTGGATGGCTCTATGACATCTCTGGACATGTTAACACCACACCCTGTGCATATGATGTCACCTGTGCCACCACCTGTGATGTGTAACATTGATGCAGGATCTGACTAACCTGGTGCTGCTGCACACAGTGGCTTTATTCCACTGTATTGATGTTATCATGCTGTTAACACACAGTGTGTTACTTCCAGGTGTACTTCAGCAGGCATGCTGCATTGCAGCTATGATCATCACTGTAGCATAGTTTACAGCACTGCTACCTCTGATGATGTAGTCTCCATCCATGTGCCATTTCACTGATGTGTGTAGTATTGGCGGCATGTGTGTCTGTGTGTGCAGTACGTGTGTGATGTGTGTAGTACACATGTATACCTGCTTACAAATGCATACACGACATTACACGGGCTTCACCATTTGTACACTAGCTTACTCGTTCTTCCACACGTGCACACAGGCTAACACGCATGCACACATACTTACTCGGGCTTACTGGCACGCACGGGTGCAGACACACTGTGGGCAGGTTTGCATGTCACATCGGTGGTTTCCATGGCGTACACCGTCAGTCTCCTGACATTCCCTGGGATAGCTCATGACACTCCTCTTTCACTGAGTACTGACAGCACACATGTGACACTGCTCCAGTGAGGTTACAGTGTTTTGTACATACACACTCCTCTTGTCACCTATCTTCTACTCTAATAGTCCCCTTAACCTACACTACACTGTAGAGGCTTGGCCCATATGGCATGACATGTTGTGATTCACTATCCTCAGCCTCACTTGCCTCACATTGCCTACAAATGCTTCGTTACATCTCTGACAGAGCGCTTTCACACATAGGTACCAGTACGCAGTAGCCATGTTATCTCCCGCTTGCCATTCATCTGCATGGCGTACTAACATCTAACTAAACCTATATTTTGTATGTATATTATCCATATGTCTTGTGTTGAAGCGCAGCGCGTTCTCGTGGCGCTGTGCTATGCTTCCACACAAGAAATCGGGGGAGGACAACTACTGGTTCACTGATATCCAATGGACAAAGCCGCCACTGGCCTTGGACCTGGACATTGGCATGCTTCTTCGACTGTATTCATACTGTATTTGCAGCTGTCATTGCTCCGTTTAGCAATGTGCAGAACGTTAGTCGCATAACATCCGGGTACATTTCTGCACATAACTCTGCTCTTGCACAGACAGCTTACTGTTTCATGTATCGCATAATTACATCATACAAATGGGGTATGTTGCAAATCCCAACATTGTCCGTGCAATGTTCCTGTTATGGGCAGTCTTGCACTTAGGGTGTTTGCTGAATAGCCTGGCAGTCATCTTTCCTTGCTGTACTCTCACTCAATCCATAACTGCTCTTGCACGGACAGCTTACTCTTTCATGTATCATGTAGTTACGTAGGGTTACCACCTGTCCCACTTTGTGAGGGACAGTCCCTCTTTGGGCAGTTGTGTCCTGCAAAATATTGTGAGAAAATGGCAAATGTCCTGGGATTTTAGGACAAAAGTATTTTCTATATTGTATGTAATAGTTGCATAAAACAGTTATTCTGTATCTGAAACACCTACATGTTATACGAAACAGAATAAGGAACATAAATGCTACAAGAATGAACTTTTATTCGGGCAAACAACTGAAGTTCTGTCCTTTGTACTGTCCGTGGGTATGTTTTGCCCTGCAAAATCTGATGTTTGTAGTGCAAATGTCCCACTTTGGCCATTTGGAAAGGTGGCAACCCTATAATTACATCATTTGTATAGCTTACACATACAAATGGGGTATGTTGCAAATCCCAACATTGTCCGTGCAATGTTCATGTTACGGGCGGTGTTGCACACCCCTGCAGGTGTTTGCTGAATAGCCTGGCAATCATCTTTCCTTGCTGTACTCTCACTCAATCCATAAACGCAGAAGGCATCGTGTATAATGGCCTAGGCTTTGCTGTGTGCTATGTCTATTTGTGGTGTATGCATGGCTGTGGGTATGTCCCACTGTCATCATTGGTAAAGGTGACACCCTATAGGTACTTCCTGTAGACTGCTGTGTCATTTGACATGTCAGCACATACCTGCAGATGAACTTCCTACTGCAGCGCTTGTCATACCTTCTGTGTTATCTTGCAGTCGATAATGCTGTTTCCTCAGACATGTAGCTGTTTCTGATCATATCTATCAACCTCCTAGTGCAAAACATCTGTACAAAGCCTAACATGATGGGGGGACAGATAGGGGCAGATTCTACATATTGCTCTTACAAACGTAGATAGTTGGCAGTATTATAGGTTTTGCATTAGTATGCCCTTTCTGAGGGATTTGGGGTCTTAAACACATATGTTTATCATTATTTAATGACGTCATTTCTCAGGTATTTGGCAGACAGGTACACATACCTCTCAACCTCCGACAGCAGGAAATCTGGACAAAGCCATAACTAAATGTGGGGCAAAAGCCCAAAAGTAGGGCCAATTTTTAAATATTGCTCTTACAAACTTAAAAAGTTGATAGAATAACAGGTTTTGCATTAGCGTGAATTTTCTGAAGGGTATGAAGTCTGAAACTCAAATGTCTCTCATTATTTTCTAACTTCAGTCTTTAATGATTTGCACTATTTGCCATAAAACCACAATTTTATGAATAATGTACCAAATATATGAGGCAGATATCTGGACATTCTGCAAAAATCTGTACAGTTGAGAGGTATGCAGGTACAGATTGTGAGAGGAACACACCACACATATGAGGCATGCATCCGCACATGCGTACAGTTACGCCAATACACACAATACATGGCGCCATCACAGGCCAGTTACCATTACATTCCTATTGCTGAACACACCCACCCACTGGGTTATATTCCTCACACAGGCCAACAGGTGCTTATCCACACTACTTATTCCATCATGTACCTTATGTGTAGGCCGGTATTTGTGCTTTCCGTCAGTGGCAGAGCTCACGTGCAGTATGGTGGACTGGACACTGTATCGGTGACACTGCATGACACCCTGAGGGACACATGTTTGAGTCTATTAACCTTCCACATTGACTTTCACAGGCCATATGTTGTAATTCACATTTGTGGACAAACATGCTTATGAGTTGTACATGTTTTGTCATTTGTCCTGACGTCTTTCTTCTCACCTGTCCACCTAGTATCACTAGTTCTGTACATTTCATTAGGACGGGTTACCTTCATACCTCTCACCTGTACACATTATGGGTATATGCCCTGGGGTTTGACCTATGATTCTGTTACATTTGTCATGATAATGTGCCTTTCTGATAGATTGCTGGCAAGCCATGATGGACTGTGCGGTTAGGTAATCATGACTGACATTTCTATTTCATGATTACTAACTCTCATAACATTCGTATTCCCGACTACGCAATTATTCTACCAACGGTCTGACTTTGTCTGAGGTATATTTAATATAGTCCCTATTTGTCTGTCGTGCACTATGCCTTAGTCCATCTGTCTTATTCTGACATTCTGGCAGGTATGGTTACCATCTTGGTCGTATGCGTGTCCATCAATGATAATCGCCTACATGACACTGATATAGGTCCCTACATCTTCCCCCAGTGGTTTACACAATATCCAGTGGGTGGGTTGCACCTGTTTGGTGAATATAGGCATGTGCTATACCCACATAGGTATATTGATCACTCCCATGGGGCGTACCTAATAGATCTGTGCCAACCAGCACCTTGGCCCGATTCTGCATACCCATGATTCCCATACCTGACACACCTCCACAGTACCCATTAGACATGTTTAATGTGAGTGATAATAAAGTGTGAGGACACTTCCGAGCACTCCCCACTCTGCGGATATCAGCTCGTACGTCATACGTTCAATCGACCCATGTATTATTACCCTTGCACCTGCTACTGTTGCATGTACAGCTATATCGTAGTTGCAGGTGTGACTTCTTTTGCATCAATGATGGTTCGCACTTTGTACGGATCAATTTTTGGGGTCCTGCAAAGGACACCTATATTCATGTTTAACGTGTAGAACTTGCAGGCCCTGTCACACTGGTACTTTCCGGGAAATGGTTTGGAAACCATCGGTGTATTCTCCTTTCATGCATGTCTGTCTGTCTATCCATATTAGGTCACTATGTATGTACATGTGTTATATGTACAGGGACATATGTTTGTTGTGTATATATCTATTCATGTATCGTGTGTGTATAGATATATATATATCTGTACATATATACATATGTCTGTACATTCCTCATCTCGTAATTTGCTTTGGCTTATGTCTGTGGATATATGTGTATATATATCTCCATATCATACCTTTCAACTGTGCAGATTTCCGCTGCATGTACAGCTGTTTGCATCTTATCTTTGCTCCATTTTTCATAACCTCGTGTCTATCTGGCAAGTTAGTGGCATATCATTAAAGACTGACGTTGGTAAATAATGACAAACATTTCAGGTTACGACTTCATACCCTTCAGAGAATCCATGCTAGTGACACACCTGTTATTCTATCCACTTTCTATGTTTGTTAGGGCAATATCTGGGGATTGTCCCTATTTGTACCAGTTGTTGTCATGGCTTTGTCCGGTTTCGTACTTTACGGGTTTAACAGGTATGAGACATGTACATGGAACGTGGGGAAAACACCATTCATTTTCGAGTCTGTGAGCAGATTACACACGCGCAGGCGCACTTGCATATCCTTATTGTGGGTTACATATGTTTCATAGATAATTGTGCTTCCATGAACTTTCATAATTCTGACCGTAACAGTTACATATCTGTATTCCAGTTTATGGACTACTGCGAAACACACGTTCACCTTTACATATTTAAATGTGTGTACTGCACAAATGCTTTAATTACACTTTCAAGTTATATATGCAGTGGTCGTAGGTCAACCGGGACTGCAATCACGTTGGCCGGACACCAGAACCAATATTCTATTGGTATTCTCCCTCATTGATATGAATACCCATAGTACTTAGCTACATCAACGTACGCCTCACCGCTTCACCTACGACACAGGCATCCATTCTCTTGCTGGGAAAAAGGTGGTACTACATATTACACATTCCCTATTGCCTACTGCTGTGGACTCCGGCTGCATTGTTAATCACTCCGAGGATATGCAGAACACCAAGGCATATAGTCCAGCCACATACAGGTCTTTGATTGTCAGGGTGTTCATGTAGTGATCTGGGTTTAGGCTTGTCCACCTGGTGAACGGAACTTTCCTGGCCGAGGTCAAATGTCAGACGAAGCATATGGACAGGGCTTATCTCCCTATTTTGATGTTTTACCTGTGTTTATAGACACAGGTGTTTAGGCACCTGTCAGCAGCTAATTCTGTTGGCATTACATATTATGGGTGGGTTTGTTACAGTCCATACTCCCCGGTGAGGGGTGTTCCCATTCACATTTGACTATTACCTGTATACAGTCATACAGGGGTTGTTATTTTTGGACATGAAGTGACTACAGGTATGCGGTTGTACATTACACAAGTGTGAAGGGCTGTTCCTGTAAATATGTACAGACCATACCTCTTAGAGCAATGTACCTGCACAAAACCTACACGATGGGGGGACAATTAGGGACGCATTTTAACGATTGTTCTTACAAGTTTACAATGTTGATAGAATGCTAGGTCTTGCATTAGCATGACTTTTCTGCGGGTTGTGGAGTCTTATACTCAGGATATTTCTCATTATTTAGTGACGTCAATCCTCAGCTATTTACTACACTGGTGCAGATTGTCAGAGGCACACACCAACACTATGGGGCAAACCTGTGGTCATTCTTGGGGTTGCCACCTTTTCGACTGCCCAAAGTGGGACATGTTCTGTAGAGATGTCAGATTTTCCATGACCAAACATACCTACAGCCGTGCATAGTACTGAACTTTAACCTTTTTGGTACATATAATAGCTTATTCTAGTAACATTTGAATTGCTTATGCTACTTCACATAACATATTGAGGATTCATATATAAAATAACTGTTTTATGCGACTATTAAAGTAAATTAGGGAATAAACTCTCAGGACATTTGCTATGTCTTGATTTTTTTCACAGGACACAACTGCCTACAGAGGGATTGTTACTCACAAAGTGGGACAAGTGGTGACCCTAGTCATTCTGCGAATATCTGGACAGTTGAGTGGTATGGTACAGACCTCTGTAATACGCTGTTGTGTTCTGGCACGGCAGTAGCTCAGCATTAAAGACTGCAGTCGGAACGTGCTGACAGACAGTTGGGTTTCAGACTTCATACTCCAGACATTAATGCCAATGTGCAAACTGTTATTCTATCAAATTCTATGTTTCTAAGAGATATGTTTACAGATTGTTACTGATTTTGGACCTTTGTCTCACTTATATTCACGTCTCTGTCCAGATATCTTGCTCACACAGGTTGACAGGTATGGTCAGTCACGACTGCACACAGTCAGTGTCCCTCACACTTGATCAGGGATGACCTGTTTACATAGTGTCTTCCTCGCCGTCATGCCGTTTTCTACTTTGCAAATGTGTGCATTATATTCTCCAGCCTATTCGTCTCTGGACACTTGCATCACGGGAAGGTATTTTATCCTGGGTGGTAGGTTATGCATGCCCATTTAGGGCTGGACAGTGTCATGGACCTCCACTGCACATTCTGACTTGTGTCCAGATATCTACTGGATTGGACATCATGTCGTCATAACCATTCTACTATTTACACAGGTTGGTCATCCCGTGAGGGATATCCCAAAAATTGGTCAAAACCAAAACAAGTTAGATAATGAAGATTTTTGTGGCTGCATGAAAATGTGCAGGGGGTTTTACCTGCAGGGGATACATGGTTTGCAATCCTGACACTGCCTAGGGTGACAATACCTACTACATATGCGTAGGGGTCACTGTGTGTAGCTGTTTCTGCAACAAACCAGTGGACCAAGTACGGCTGGATTTGGTGGACGTTCTGGTATGGTGGCAGGTTTTGTGTTGTGGAGGGTATGCTGGGTAGGCTATTATGCATCCAGGTGTGTTGCGTTTGTTATGGCCAGTTCCATCAGGACCCATCTGTGGGTATGTGATGGTGCCATATGTATACATTTGTCTCGCATATTTCCATATTCATATGTTTGTGGGATTGTGTTCTACACTATGGCCTGTCTGCTTGTCTTGCAGCTGTTTCTACATGAGGTTGTGTTTCTTTCCACTTCACCCACTGCCCCCTCATACACCTCCGGTTCACCTTTTCTGCATACGACACAAGTATCGCCTTTGAAGGATTTACCATTAAACACACACCCCTCACACGCGAATTACTCACACCCCATAGAGCACTACTTTGGTTGTTGGCCCATGACATGGCCAGAGTTACACAATGACTACCCTACATGTGTCGGGTACCTTTATGTTTGTATGGACAAACCTGCCATGTTTGCTGTCCACATGCTATACCTCACGCACATAGGTACATGCCCTTACTTCACTTTCATTACTTGGTTGGTGTATCCGAGTACTACCCGTTTGACTGTGTCACATACACTATCGGATTATACAGCTGCCTTCCGGATTTTGCCAGCCTGTTCTACTCATTGGTAGGATGGCACATTTTCTTATGTCCAAGCTATTCCTTACACATGTCCGACTGTTGTGGACATTGCCTCTCCACAATCAACAGTTGTGTTTCCACCTTTTCTATTGTCCACAGTGTGACATAGGGTTATCACCTGTCCCACTTTGCAAAGGACAGTCCCTCTTTGGGCAGTTGTGTCTTGACATGTAATTGTCAACATGACAAATGTCCTATGATTTTAGGACAAACATATTTCTTATATTTTATGTGATAGTTGCATTAATCAGTTAATTCTGTATCTAAAATACCTGACTGTTATGAGAAACAGACTAAGCAACTAAAATGCTAAAGGAATACAATTTTCTGTAGGCAAAACAGTTATGTTCTGTCCTTTGTACTGGCCGTGGGTATGTGTCGGCCTGTACAGTCTGATGTCTGTACCAGACATGTCCCACTTTGGCCATTTGTAATGGTGGCAACCCTACTCTTTCAGTTGCGGTGAACACAGCATATTTTACAGGCCGACACATACCCATGGTCAGTTCGGCAGATAGAACTTACAATTCTTGCCTATATCTAAGCTTATTCTTGCAGCATTTAGGTATCTTATTCTGTTTGTTATGACATTTCTGTGTTATACGTCCAGTGAAATATGTTTAATGCAACTATTGCATGACATCTATGGAGGAATTATGTCCTATATTCTCTGGATATTTGCCAGTTTTACATGTTTTTGTCAGGACACATCCACCCACAGAGGGACTGTCGCTCGCAAAGTGGGACAGGTGGTAATCTTGGTCAACGGTACGGATCATACTGTTCCTTTCGGCCTACATGTGTCCGTGTTGTTATGGCTCGTTTATATGCTCCTTCTGTTTCGTTTACATGCGTATGCTATTTCCTGTCACATTTGGTATGTGAAATACGGACATACCTTTTGTATGTGACTATTACATGGCTTGTGGGATATGATTCAGAAATACGGTCACTACCTATATCTACATTTCTCCTCGTGTATTTTGTTATGGACACATCTGCACAGCTATGTTCCCTCCCTCAAATTATGGGTCGGCTGGTGACCCTCTCCGTTGGACTGGACATACCTACTGGCGGTGCGCTAACATCTGATACGTTTCACTTCCACATGGTATAGCTATCTACACTACATTGGACTACAGGCACATGGTTTTCCTGTCATTTGTTCATGGGTAGGGACCCGTTATTCCCTACCGTGCATTTGTGTTTGAGTCTTCATTTTCTGTTCGCAGGGACTCTGCTTTGCATACGTTTCAGTCTCCACGGACACTGATAGGTATGATTACTATTGCTGGTGGAATATAATATTCAGCAGTTTAGCTTGCTCCTCGGAAGCCGACATTGACACGCCTCCCTGCACAACTTCGATACGCCCCTTGCACTCGTGCAAGTTTCCTATGCACGTGGCTGTGGCGGCTGTGTGCCTTCATTAATATGCATATGGCGGGACTACTCCACATCTACGCCACACAGCCGGCGCAAGCCTTACGCTGGCCTTGCGCCGAGCTTCATGAATCCGGGGGCACATCTCAAACAACCCACTTTCTTTTTAGACATCAGTTCTGTTTTATGAGGTGTAATAAAAGCTGTGTGCATAAATTTCTATGAAAATAGTTTCCACCTTAATGACATTGTGGTTTGTGTAGAAGATGTAAGCATAATTTTTTTCTCAATTTCATTTGGGTAATAATTGTTAATAGTTTTAAAGTAGTCCCAACAATTATCATTACAAAGATCTGACTGGATTTTAATCACTTTATAAATCTTGGATAAACAACCTTTCTCTGGAAAATTTTGATGCATCAATAACATCAAAAGTTCTATACATTTTGCAATCTCCTTTTTTATTGATGCTTGCATCAAAGTTATTCTCTTTTCTATAGCATATCTGCAATTTTCAATGTGCAATCATAATTCACTATTTAAATTAAATTTACTTAATATAAAATCTAGGAAATGTATTTTACTTTGTCCGTTAATTGAAACCAGAATATTAACTGTTTTTCTTTAAGAATGTTAATTGTAAGTGTAAATAAAATTAGGAGTCAGGAATCCACACCACAGTACCTTATTAAACACTTTTGTTTAGTAGTAGAAACTTCATCAGAATACATAATACTTAAACCCCACCTGTTATATAACCCCATAAATAATTACATAATTTCCTTTCATTTAATATTAAAGCAATATTATTGCATTAAAATCCATTCCTACTAGTTGATATGCTACATGTGTTGATATTTTATTACATAATGGAACTTCTCTTATTACTCAAGAACCAAGACATATTTTTTAAACATCACACATCAACACATGCAGCCATAATTATAACAAAAAAACAATGTCAAATATAATAATTTACTGCCATAATGTGCAACATGCATATATACATGCAAAAGTAGATTCTTTATAAAAATGAGATAAAATTAAGAATTAATGTAGAATATAAGGATTTCAGAAGGAGCAATGTTTACATAAAATATTGTGCTTCTAACCTTAAAATTGAACTAATCGAGATTGCTTTATAATAAATGAAAGGAAACTATGTCATTATTTATGGGGTTATATAACAGGTGGGGTTTAAGTATTATGTATTCTGATGAAGTTTCTACTATGAAACAAAAGTGCTTAATAAAGTACTGTGGTATAGATTCCTGACTCCTAATTTCATTTGTACTTGGTTTTGGTGGACTGTGACTGGTAATTGTTCATTGTAAGTGTATTAAATGAGTTATTGTTTTGCATATGTGCTATAGGGAATGTTAAGAATATCCAGACTTTATATTCAGGCTCTCTATAAACAAGATTTCTGAGGTTGGAGATTGTCATAGTGATGTAAGTTGCAGGGGCAGCTAGTGCTATAGGACTGCAGCCCCCCCCCCCACCTGTAGAAAGAAAGAAAGAAAGAAAACAAAACAAATTATAAAGTCCTGGAACTTCACACATGTGTGCTTAGAGTTCCTGGAACTCACAGAACTCCAGACTGCTGTGTCAGCAGTCTGGATAGGTGGAAAGGCATCTTTGCCCAGCAGATGCCCAGAAGTCTGTGAGGTGATGACCAGCTAGAGACAACACATAGTGGTGGGTAGAGAACGCCTTAGTCTTGAACCCTGTACCTTGGGTGCAGGTGGAAAGAGTCTGAATTCCCTACCCATCACCATTTGGAAAACTTTTGCAGATTTTTTTGCCTGATATTTTTTCTGTTGTGTTCCTCATAAAATCTGTGGTTTCTCTATTTTTGTTTCCTTACACAGTCAATAGTGGAGTGGTCCAGTGGCAGCATTTTTGCCTGACAGCTACAGGTTCTCTGGTTTGATTCTTGGCTGGGGTGCTTTATGTGTGGAGGCTGCATGTCCTCCCATTTTACAAACACGTGTCTGGAGTGTTTCTCCCTGGGCCTCTGCTGAACTTTTGTTCCAAGTCAGACTTTCCGAGTTAACAAATGTAAAATTGGCTTTTGTTCCAAGTCAGACTTTCCTGGTTAATAAGAAGTTATGTACCTACCATAACGTTCCATGTTAGTTGTCTTCTTCTCGCCTTCTTTCTTGCTGGTTGGGTTCGGAGCCAACCTTTGGCTCCAACTCGGCCATTTTCTAAAGCTCGAGAGCTACTTACTGGCTTGAGGCCTCCCTATATCCCACAATGCCTGGCACTAGACCCCCAGATCTCATTTGGAAAACCTAACACCATAAAGATACAACTGTAAGACAACTGTCCCTATAACAAGACTTCAGCTACAGGGCTGAAGAAAAAAGGTAGAGGACATAAAATGGTAAAGACTCAGCCAGTGATCAGACTCGTAGGAGAACTCTTCTCGGTCCATCTAGGCTAGGGGGATGGAGGGTGGGATGCAAGAAAGAAGGCGAGAAGAAGACAACTAACATTGAACGTTATGGTAGGTACATAACTTCTTAATGTTAAGTTGTCCCTCTTGCCTTCATTCTTGCTGGTTGGGACAGCATCCCTAGCACCTTAGTCCTGGGTGGCTCATTGGAACAGACTCTTGAGCACAGTGGAACCAAAATCAGCTCTTCTCCTAGAGGCCAGATCCAATTTATAATGTGAAATGAAGGTATGAGGGGTGGCCCATGTGGCAGCCGCACAAATGGCTTCCATTGGTAGTCTTGCTTGAAAAGCTACCGACGTAGCTAAAGCCCTAGTAGAATGGCCTTTAGGTTTAGCAGGGAGTTCTTTGTGCCTCAACTGATAAATAAGGGTAATAATAGAGGACAACCACCTGGATAAGGTTACTTTAGACACTGGTCGACCCTGCTTACCTTCTGCATAGGACAGGAAGAGTTGATCTGATTTCCTTATTTGCTCAGTCCTATGCAAATAGAAACGTAATTGCCTGTGAACATCCAACTGGGGTAATTTGTGTTCAGCTTTGTTGGAATAATTTGGAAAAAAGACTGGCAGATCGATGGATTGATTCAAATTGTTCTCGGAGGGGACCTTAGGAAGGAACAAAGGATTAGTCCTGAGCGAAACTCTGTCCTTATGGAAAACTAGATAAGGAGGACGAACACAAAGGGCTTGCAGTTCAGAAACTCTCCTTGCTGAAGTAATGGCCACCAAAAAAGTGTTTTCCAGGTAAGCAATTTCAAGGAACAGGAAGCTGCCGGTTCAAAGGGAGGAAGTATCAAGGAAGCTAGGATCAAATTTAACTCCCAAGGAGGCGGGGGATCCCTGACTGGAGGCCTGAGCAAGATTGTTCCTTTCAGAAAGGCTTTGCAAAGCTTATGGGACATGATGCTCGTTTCTGACAGTCCCGCATGGAAATTAGAGATTGCCACTAATTGAAATCTAATGGTGGCCGACAAGGAGCCCGCTTGAAAAAGCTCTGCTAAGAAGTCCAGAATGTTATGGACAGGGGCCATGAAGGGATCAATATTTCTAGCCTCTGCCCAGAAAGAGGAAAGTTTCCACTTACTAGCATAAGTCTTCCTGGTTGTAGGTTGGTGCGAGGAAAGGATAATCTCATGCACTGAATTGGAAATACTGGGAAGCCTGGCTAGGGTTAGAAGTAGAGCAACCAAGCAGTGAGGCTGAGAGACTGAAGAGACTGATGCAGCCTGCCCAACTGATGGATCAGGAGGTCTGGAACTGGGTCCAGACTCCAAGGCTGTTCTATAAGGTGACGATGCAGGAATGGGAACCAGATTTTTCGAGGCCAGTATGGAGCAATGAGGATCATTCTGCAACCCGGCATGGTAGCTTTCTGAATTAGTTTGGGAATTAGTGGAAAGGGTGGGAATGCATACAGAAGTCCCTGGAGCCAATCGTGAACTAGAGCATCTCTGGGGGAGTGTCCGGGAAGAGGGAAGAGAGTGAAGAAACTGTCACACTTGCTGTTGAGAGGAGTTGTGAAAAGGTCGCAGCAAGGCTGACCCCATTTGCGGAAGATTCTGTCCGCTACTGTCCTGTTGAGAGACCACTTGTGAGGCATGAGAATAGCTCTGCTTAGCCTGTCCGCTATGACATTGGACTTCCCAGGGATGTGCGTTGCCATCAGAAACCGTTGAGAAGAGATTGCCCACTGCCATAGTCTAAGTGCTTCTCGACATAAGGGATAAGACTTGGTTCCACCCTGCTTGTTGATGTACCACACTACAGACATATTGTCTGTCTGAAATGCAATGGTCCCAGTGGGTAGAGAGTTCTGAAGAGCTTGCAATGCTAAAAGCACCACCCTCATCTCCAAGACGTTTATCTGCAAGTGGTACTTGTGGGGTTGCCAGGTGCCCTCAACAGTCCTGCCCTGAAAATGCCTCCCCCACCCGATCAGGGTGGCATCCGTGGTCACTATGGCAACTGGAGGAGGAAGGAAAAATGGTCTGCCCTGGGGTACTGATGGAGAGACCATCCACCAAGCCAAGTGGTCTTTGCATGACTGTGTGATTATTATCTTGTCAGACAAAGGAAGTTGTTGAAAAGACCATTGGGTGAAAAGCATCCACTGGAGAATTCTCATGTGAAAATGAGCCAGGGGAACTAATATGATCGCTGCTGCCATGATACCTAAGGTTTTTAGGACGAATCTGGCCTGAATCTTTCTGCATCCTAATAATACTTGTACATGTCAGTGAATGCCTGCCACTCTTTCTACTGGAAGTCTTGCGGACAGATCTTTCGTATCTAATCTTGCACCTATAAAGGTTAAAAACTAACAAGGCGATAATTCAGACTTTTCAAAATTTATTGAGATACCTAGGTTGGGGCATGTTTGTATGGTATGATCCCTGGCTCTCAGCAATTGATGTCTGGTGGTAGCCAGTCATCTAGATATGGAAACACCTGGAATCCTTGCCATCTCAGGTGAGCGGTAACCACTGCCATGCATTTGGTGAACACCCTGGGGGCTGTGGTGAGACCAAAGGGCAGGACTCTGAACTGGTAATGACTGGCTCCCAGCCAGAAGCGGAGAAACATTCTGGAACGCCTGTCCATTTTGATGTGGTAGTACGCATCCTGAAGATCTATGGGGCACATCCAATTGTCCTGACCCAAAAAGGGTAGAATGGACTGAAGCGTGACTATCCGGAACTTCGTTCTTTGAACAGACTTGTTTAGTCTGCTGAGATCCCTAATGGGTCTCCAGTCCCCTGTCCTTTTTTGTACCAAAAAGAACTTTGAGTAAATTCTGGATCCTTGCTGGTCTGCTGGGATTTGTTGAATGGCCCATTTTTTTAGCAGTCTTGAAATTTCTTGTATTGCCTGTTCCCTTAGACTTGGTGGAACATCTGGGATGGGGTTGTTTGATTTTTGGGGAGTGTGGACAAATGGGATTTTGTAACCTCCGGATATGATAGACTGTACCCATTTGTCTCTTGTGATGAGATGCCAGGCTTCTGGGTACAGCGACAACCTTCCTCTGACTGCCTCCGAAGGTGGACAGCCGGGCAGCCACTCAGGGGTGCTGGAAGGGCTTGTCAGAGAAAGATTCCCTGCTACCCTGATTCTGCGGACCCCCTCTGCCCCGTGGGTGGCGTCTATTGCTGTTCCCTCCTCTGCTTCTGGAGGGAAACTCACCACGTGTGTCAGGCATGGCTCCCTGGGGTTTCCGGAACCACATCTTCCCACTCTTCTGACCCTTAAACTAAGACTAGTCTACAGTACTACTCTAATTTTAACAAAAAACTCGAACTCTATACACTAACAATTTAACTATTACAAATACAAAAAGTAATACAACCTGAGCCAGTGAAGCGCAACCTTGTAGCTGAAGTGGCAAAAGAGATCTGGGGGTCTAGCGCCAGGCATTGTGGGATATAGGGAGGCCTCGAGCCAGTAAGTAGCTCTTGAGCTTTAGAAAATGGCCGAGTCAGAGACGAAGGTCAGCTGCGAACCCAACCAGCAAGAATGGAGGTGAGAGGGACAACTTAACATCAAATGTTAAATAAATAAAAATAACAGGCATTTGAATTTCAGACTTCATATTCTTCAGAAAGTACATGGTAACACAAAACCATTTATTTTAGTAATTTTCTAAGTTTATAAGATGGATACTTGAAATCTGTCCCTATTTTTGGGACTGTGTTCCCCCATTATTGGCTTCATCCAGGTTTTGTTTTGCTAAGGTTGAAAGCTATGGTGAGAACTGAATTCACTGAATATGTTTGGGGGGCTGTATTCCCCCATTACTGGCTTTGTCCAGGTGTTTTTTGCTAAGAGGTTAAGAGCTATGGAGAGAACTGAATTCACTGAATATGTTTGGGGGCTGTATTGCCCAATTATTGGCTTTGTTCAGGTGTTTTGTGCTAAGAGGTTGACAGCTATGGTGAGAACTGAATTCACTAAATGGTAGCCATTTAAGTTTCAGTCTTCCTCTTTTTTACAAAACAGCTGATTTGGCATAGTGGTATGTTGCTCTGACTGTTTTGCACAGGGTCCTGGGTTCAAGCCTTGGCAGTGAAATGTATGATGGTAATACAGCATTTTAATTCTAGCAACTTTCCAACATTATACAAGCAATGTTTAAAATGTGTCCCTGTTTTTTGTGTTTTTGCCCCCCCCCAACATATTTTGGCTTTTTCCAGATTTCTTGTGCTGCAAAGTTCAGAGATACAGCTGAGTGTCAAGTCAATTTTACAAGGAGCTGAGAGCTGCACGGGAACAAAAGTTTAATGCTGCTTATGCTAAGTCACTTGCATTGTTAATAGCACAACAGGTAGTGTACTCGCTTTTGATGCAGAAGGCTGTGGGTTCTACTCCCACAGTTGGTATATGCATTGCTGATACTGTACTGTGTTATAAAGGGGGTGGATGCTGCAGTCCATTTTGGCGAAGATACCTAGTAACTATGAACCTGTTATCAGTTTGCCATCCATTCCCAATTGCAATATTACTAGCTTATCATTTTTTTAATGCAACATACACAATTTATTCCTCAAGAGCAACAGGCACTTTATTTGTAGATGAAACAATGAAATATAAAGTTGTTTGCTAGCAGCAACCTCCTCATTAGTTACAGATTTCTTTATTGTGGAATTATTTAGCTGACTTTTACTTCTTCAGAGATTGTGCATATTTACTGATACTGGTGGACTGTAAAAGTTTGAGTAGACTTTTATGATGGAAATGTTCTGAATTGGGTAGTTTTGTCCTTATTGGTGCAGGCATTTTGTTTCATTGTTTACTGGAAAAATGTTCAAAACAGTACATTTAAAATGCCCTCTAACAATCTGTACTGTATTGTACAAGGAATATAATTTAATACAATCAGGAAGGTGCATCAAAGAGCACGTGTATGTTTCATGTGTGAGGGGCCTATGATTTGAAAATGGCCCAGAGTTAATCTTTATCTGCCACTGGCAAAATGTATTTTCTTTGCTTTCTGGCCCCAAAACTCAGACCGAACCACAAAAGGAGGGGGAGTATCCATATTTATCAAAGATAGCCACTCCTCCAGGTTAGTGGCACTGCACGAAGCATCGGTGACCATCCATGTGCAACTAACAGTGGGCAAAACTGCCTTTCAGTTTGTAGCCTGCTACAGACCACCCTCCCAACACGGGAACCTCACTCGGCTTTCCTGAGAACACTGGAGAATATGAAGGTCTCTCCAAACACCATTATATTGGGTGACTTCAACTACCCAAACATTGATTGGGAAAACTACTCAAGCCCAACCACCCTCGCTCAACGGTCCCTAGAATTTATAAACTCAAATGCTATGGAACAACTGGTCACCACTCCCACAAGAGGGAAAAGCATATTGGATCTGGTCATCACCATCATGGGGTCTCTATGTTCCACACCAGAGGTATACCCCTCATTGGTAAGATCAGACCATAAACTAATCTCACTGGACATCCATAGTTTCATAGCTTCATAGTTTCATAGTATAGTACTAGGCTATCTGCCCTGGGGCATTTGTAAGCCTAGCCATAGTGATGTGGCTTTTGCCACCCCATGAAATGGTACAAAAAATGTATAGAATAAATTTAGAATACTGTGCCTCTGTCTAATAGTGACACAATGAAGGTCCCCTTATATAATAGAATTAGTTTACTGTGCCCCTGTCTAGCAGTGACACAGATGTGACCCCTGGGGTAAACTTACGATCTCCCATCCACTCATCAAGATTTCTCTTGAAGAGAGTCAGTGAGGGGCTCCGCCTAATAAGAACAGGGATCTTGTTCCAAAGCATGGGAAGCCTCTGGGTTATGAATCTATCCCTCCAGCATGTCCTATTCATACTTGTGCCAAGGTTTAAATCTTTAGCTCTCGTGGTCCTGATGGATTTGGATTTTTTGAGGTGGAGCATGTCCATCAGATCCTGATTGGACATGGCCTTGTACGTCAGGCAGAGATCACCTCTGAGCAGGCGGTATGCTACTGAATAGAGCTGAAGTTTCTTTAGTCTGGCAGAATAAGACATATGTTGGAGACCCTTGATCCTCTTGGTGAGGTACTTTTGTGGTCTCTCCAGCTGTTGCAAATGTCGGGTGAGGTACATACCAAATGGGGCATTGTACTCAATCATGGGTCTGATGAGGGAGGAGTATAGGGGTACAATGACATCCTTGGATCTGGATGTGAATCCATTCATGATGAGGTGTGCAAGGTAGAATGTTTTTCTGACCACTTTGGCAACGTGGGTGTCAAATGAGAGGTCGCTGTCGATTTGGGTCCCTAGGTCTCTGATTACTTTTTCCATACTCAGTGGGTTGCTGTCTATGTGATAATTTGTGGGTACTTTGTTTTTCCCAAAGGGGATGACTATACATTTTTTGGCATTTAGTTTAAGGCCGTGACTCCGGCACCAGTTGTCCGTTTCTGTGAGGCCTTTTTGTAGGATGTACGTGTCCGCTGGTGTATTGACTATGGCGCCTAGTTTGCAGTCATCTGCGAACTTTGTCAGCCATAGCCCTCCCATGTTTGCTTTAATATCTGAGAAATAAATGCCGAACAAGAGGGGTCCCAGGACAAATCCCTGTGGGACACCACTTGTGACTGGCTTTGAGTCTGACATTGCTCCAGCGATTTTAACTTTATGGGTTCTGTCCTTTAGCCAGTTTGCAACCCATCTAGTGACATAAGGGTTTACGTTTAAGCTGTTGAGCTTATCTATGATGCCTGAGTGGGGTATTGTGTCGAAGGCCTTAGCCAAGTCCAGGTAGGCTGTATGGACTGCTTTGCCCTCATCAATGGCTCTAGTGACTGTTTCGAAAAAGTCAACCAGGTTCAAAAGGCAGGATCTGCCCTTTACAAAGCCGAATTGGGTGGGGCCATGTGTCTGTAGGTCCCCTATGTCTCTGTTTATGAGTTCCATAATGATTCTTTCCATAGCTTTGCAGACCAGGCTGGTTAAGCTTATGGGGCAGTAGTTTCCAGGGTCTGTAGAGGCACCCCCTTTGTGGAGTGGGACCACTGTTGCTGTATGCCAGTGTTCAGGTACATATCCTGAAGTAAGGCTAAGGTTAAATAGCATTTTTATGTGTGGGTTTAGCTCCTCTTGGAGTTCACGTAACACGCAACCCGGGATACCGTCAGGTCCCATTGATGCTGTGTTTTTAGCTTTGTTTAGGGCGGTTCTCACTTGGACATCTAAGATGACAGGGAGAGTACATTCAGCTGGGATAAGTATTTCTTCTTTTGGGGGTGAGGGAGGGGAGAAATTTGCACTGAACCTGTCAGCCAGAATGTTGGCAATATCTGTGGGTTCAGTGTATTTTTTGTTGTTGTGAACCAACTCTGAGCATATCTGAGGGTTTCCGCCAAGGTTTCTAACATAGCTGAAGAAGGCTTTGTGGTTATCTTTAATGTCCTTAGCGATTTTTCTCTCAAAGTTGGCCTTGGATGTTTTTATGAGAGAACGTAGTTTTCTGCTAATGTTGATCAGAGATGTCTTCCCTTCATGGGATTTTGCTCTAACATGCAGTAGCTTCCTTCTTTTGTTATACAATTTGTTAATGGCTGAGGTCCACTAGACAGGATGCTTGCCTTTGGTGGAGAGGGACTTGGATTTATTTGGGATTGCATGATCCATGCATTCTTGGAGATGTCCTTAGAAAGCATTTGTGAAGGATTCGGCATTGTGGGATGTGGTATCCACTGGCACAGTGGGCTTAAAGGATACCATCTCAGTCTTAAGAAGGGTGAAGTCTGCCTTTGAGAAGTTTTTCACTGTGGTCTTTTGTGCTGGGGGTGGAGGTGGGATATGTATCCAGGGTGATTAGTTTGTGGTCAGATCTCACTAGTGAGGGGTATACTTCCGGTGTGGAGCATTTTGTCCCCATGTTTGTGATGATCAGGTCTAGTATATTATCTCCCCTAGTGGGAGAGGTGACTAGTTGTTCCAATGCATTTGAATTTATGAATTCCAGGAACCTTTGGGCTAGGGTATTAAGGCTAGAATGATGTACCCAATCTATGTTTGGGTAGTTGAAGTCTCCCAGTATGATGGTATTTTGTGATACATTTATATCCTCCAATGTCTTCAGGAAGGCTGAGTGGGGTTCTTGAGATTGGGAGGGTGGTCTGTAACATGCTACCAGTTGTATAGCAGTTTTGGCTATGGTTAGTTGCACCTGTATGGTCTCTGATGCTTCATGTGTTGCTACTAACCTGGAGGTGTGGGTATCCTTGATGAAAATAGACACTCCCCTCCCTTTGTGGTCCGGTCCCGGTTTTGGGGCCGAAAAGCATGATACGAGGTATAGCCTGGTAGCGCTGGGGTGCTCTCAGGAGCCTTGAACCAGGTTTCAGTTACTGCACAGACGTCGATGTTCTCCATGCTGAGGAGTGCATTAAGTGCCTGCATCTTGAGATTTAGACTTCTGGTGTTGAGCAGCATTACCCTTAGTTTTTTTCCATTTTTGTTTTCTAAGGAGGTGGGTTTGTCTTTTGAGCCTTGCCTAAAAAGGCACTATGGGGGTGGCAAGAGCCTTAGCCAATATCCGGAAGCCCATTGGTGACAGGTGTAAGCCATCCCTTGCGAAGCAGCGTGGCTTGTCCAACATGTCATCCCAGGCAGACAGACATTGGATCCCCTTAGAATGACACCAGTACTTGAGCCAATTATTAAAGCTGATCATCTTGTCTTTGTATTGTGGTATCATTCTTGGTGAGGGCAAGATGCTGCTCAGGGTCAGGGTCATACCAGCCTGGGCTACATAATCGGAGAGCTTCTCTATGTCACTTTTCATGTAGTCCAAGGAGGTATGTCTCAGGTCATTCACACCAGCATGGACAATGACGGAGTCATATTTGTACTTGCTTTGGAGTGACTTGAGTGTGTGTGTTATGTGGCAGATCCTAGCTCCCAATAGACAGCTCACAGTCACCCTCTCCTTGTTCAGCCTGGTCAGCGGGACATCAGTGTGTCTGACTATAGAGTCACCTATTATTAGTGTATCAGGCATGGTGTTTGGCCTTAAGGGCTGTGATTGGTTGACACACTGATTTATTGAAGTATGTGTTGCATGTGTTTTGTTTTGAGGTGGTGGATTTTTGGATGTCTGCTTTGGGAGCCTCTGTTGTTTTGGTAAGTTTTTTATTAGAGCCTCCAAGTATGTCTTTGTGTTTTTATGTGTTTGGTTTGCAGTTGTGGTAGGTCTATGTGGGACTGGGATTGTTGTGTGTGTGGTTACCATCTCCTCCTGTCTGGTCATGCCAGCCCTGAGTTGAGAGAGTTCAGCCTCCAGTTTGGCTATATAGTTGCATCTCTCACATGTATTTGTGTTTGTTGGGAGGAGGAGAGGGTTGTCTGTGTACATGAGACAATTGTAGCATTGTCTCAAGATACCCAGATTGACCAGCTGAACTGGAGAGGACGCCAGTAATCTACCACTCGACATGCTAGAACAGTATAAGGGAGTGCTGTACCTTTAAGGGAAGTGGATATTCACAGGGGTGGTAAGTAGATGTAGTGCTTTACTTAGTACGAGAGTGCTTACTTAGTAGAGATGTATTGAGAACAAGTGCTAGGTTTATAATATAGTGAGTAGTCTGATTATACTAAGAGTAGAGCTTCCTTAAGGGAAAATTTGAAGAGCAGACCTGGATGAGCCAGAAGAAGTTTAACCCTGTTTAACCGCTATGCGCACAACCGCGCAAAGCCGTGCAAATGCGGATTTCAAACAGTGAACTACAAAAGAGCTAGAGATGGTCCAAAACAACCAATTACTACAGCTTCTTGTGCTGAGGTCACTTCCTACAGGGACAGGTAGGCTGCTCAAGGCTCCCCACTCCCACTGGTGAGCAAAGAAACCTCCCTCCATCCAAGCAAGGCAATGGACAACACAGGAACTACACCACAGCCCAGAACACAGCAATGCCTGCAAACTGGTCCAAACCAGTCAAGGAAGGTGGGAAAACAAGGATTATTTTTTTGGTTTTTTTTGTTTTTTTGATAGAAACACACAGAAAATGCAGAAACAGTGATAAATCAGTTACACAGGCTAGCACACTTTAGTGGGCAGCCTCAACAGTTAAATTAAACAAACAAACAAACCTTCGATCAAATTCGACTAAAATGTAACTTTAAGTGCAGATTTTAAAATAATGCAGCAAACAGTTAATAATAATAATAATAATAATATATTCCATCCCCACCCCTAGCCAAGGAAACCACGGTGAAGAACTTCTCAAAAGCAAACTTCACACTTCTCAAAACTGAGGTGGAATCCTTCAAAGCCCCCGGGCTGGTGTAAAATATGGCCCAAAATGCAGAATCCTTTACAAAAGCATTCTATGGACACCTACAGGAATGCATGGAGCATGCTATCCCAAATAAAACCAAGGCTCACTCCTCCAAAGGCAGGAGACCTATCTGGTGGACCCCGGCCATAAATAAACTATACAACAGAAGGAGAAAGCTACTACATGATAGAGCAAAATCCCAAAAAGGGAAGGCGTCTCTGATCAGTACTAGCAAGAAATTATGATCCCTCATAAAATCATCTAAGGCCAGCTTCAAAAGAAAAATTGCACAAGACACTAAAGATAATCACAAGGCCTTCTTTAGTTATGTCAGAAACCTGGGAGGCAACTCCCATATATGCTCTGAGTTAGTGCAAAATGACAAAAAATACACTGAACCCACAGACATTGCCAACATCCTGGCAGAAAGGTTCAGTGCAAACTTCTCCCCCCTTCCCCCCGAAAAGAGCAAATGTCTGTCCCAACAGAGTGTAGCCTTTCTGAGATCACAGACGCACAGGTGAGAGCTGCCCTCTCCAAAGCAAAAAACACAGCATCAATGGGACCAGACGTTGTCCTGGGCTATGTCTTACATGAGCTCCAAGAAGAACTAAACCCTCATATAAAGTCACTGTTCAATCTCAGCCTTACTACAGGATATGTACCCAAGGAATGGCGTACAGCAAAAGTGGTCCCACTCCACAAAGGTGGTGCCACAACAGACCCTGGAAACTATTTCCCTATAAGCCTGACTAGCCTGGTCTGCAAAGCTATGGAGCGTATTATCATGGGAATCATAAACAAAGACATTGGGAACCTCCAGACACTGGATCCTACCCAATTCAGCTTTGTTAAAGGCAGATCTTGCCTCTTGAACCTGGTCGACTTCTTTGAAACAGTTACCAAAGCCATAGATGAAGGGAAGGTAGTCCACACAGCCTACCTGGACCTCGCAAAAGCCTTCGACACAATACCCCACTCGGACATCATAAATAAGCTCACCAGCTTAAATATCAACCCCTATGTCACAAGATGGGTTGCAAACTGGCTCAAGGATAGAACCCACATGGTCAGAATAGCAGGTGCCATGTCAGACTCTAAACCAGTTACAAGTGGCATCCCACAAGGCTCCTGGGACCTCTCTTGTTTGGTATATATTTCTCCGAGGTACAGGCTAACATGGGTGGACTATGGCTGACCAAGTTTGCAGATGACTGCAAACTGGGTGCCGTAATCGACTCTCTGGCTGACACAAGCATCTTCCAAAAGGGTCTCACAGAGATGGATAACTGGTGCCAGAGCCATGGCCTAAAGCTAAATGCCAAAAAATGCATAGTCATTCCCTTTGGGAAAAACAAAGTGCCCACAAATTACTACATAGGTGGTAATCCATTAAGTACGGAAGAAGTAATTAGGGACTTGGGGACCCAAGTATATAGCAATCTCTCCTTTGACAATCACATTGCCAAAGTGGTTAGAAAGACCTTCTATATAGCCCACTTTATCATGAAAGGGTTCACATCTAGATCAAGAGAGGTCATTGTGCCCCTCCACTCATCACTTATCAGGCCCATAATTGAATACAATGCCCCATTTGGGATGTACCTTACCCGACACCTGCAGCAACTGGAAAGACCCCAAAAGTATCTCACCAAGAGGATCAAGGGGCTCAAACAGATGCCCTGTGCAGTTCAGCTAAAGAAACTCCAGCTCTACTCAGTTGCGTACCGCCTACTCAGAGGCGATCTGTGTCTGACGTATAAAGCCATGTCCAACCCAGAATTAATGGACATGCTTCACCTCAGGAAATCCAAATCCCTTAGAGCTGCACACTCCAGGGACTTGAACAGGCTACGTCTTACACAAGCTCCAAGTAGAACTAAACCCTCATATAAAGTCACTGTTCAATCTCAGCCTTACTACAGGATATGTACCCAAGGAATGGCATACAGCATCAGTGGTCCCACTCCACAAAGGTGGTGCCACAACAGACCCTGGAAAGAAACTCCAGCTCTACTCAGTCGCGTACCGCCTAGTCAGAGGCGATCTGTGTCTGACGTATAAAGCCATGTCCAACCCAGAATTAATGGACATGCTTCACCTCAGGAAATCCAAATCCCTTAGAGCTACGCTCAGGGACTTGAACCTCAGCACAGAAATAAATAGGACATGCTGGAGGGACAGATTCATATCCCAGAGGCTCCCCTCACTCTGGAACAAAATCCCAATCCATGTTAGGCAGAGCCCCTCAATGACCCTCTTCAAGAGAAATTTTGATGAGTGGATTGGAGACCGTAAGTTTACCCCTGGGATCTCTTCTGTGTCCCTGCTTGACAGAGGTACAGTAAACTAACCTTAAAGGGCTACTTTCTGTGACCTACTAAACAGAGGCACAGTCAACTAATCTAAAAGGGTGGCAAAAGCCAAACATACTCTGGCTAGGTTTATAAATGCCCTAGGGCAGATAGCCTAGTATCAACCTATGAACCTATGTTGGTTTGAATGCTGTTTCAATGAATGTGAGTTTCAAGGGCAGAGATGTTTTAATGTTAAGTCTATTTTCATTGTGAGACTGCATTGTTTTGTTTAGCAGATATCCTTTAGTGTTTGTGCTGTAAAATGCAAAATAAAACTTTCAAATGAAATCCAAATCATTGCAGAAGTAAAGCAGTATGCACATTACAGTGTTTATGGTAAATGTGGTGAAATAACCAAGGAATGGGACACTGGAATGGCTGCAGGGGGGAGGCTCCATTTGACCATGATTTTGTGAGGAGGGAAGGGCAGCAAACTCAAAGACAGCCCCTTTTGAACTATACCTTTCAACTGTCCAGATTTTTGCAGAATGAATAGATTTTTGCTTCTTATTTTTTGGTTTTTTCCTCATAAAATTTATGGTTTTCTGGGAAATCATTTAGGAATGAAGTCACTAAATAATGACAGACATTGAGTTTCAGACGTCATAACCTTCAGAAAAATGTGTGCTAAAGCAAGACCTGTTATTCTATCAACTGTCTTAAGTTTATATAAGAGCAATTTTTAGTACTGTTTGTATGTTCCCCCAATATATTTGGCCTTGTCCAGATTTCCTGCATTAAAAGGTTGAGAGGTACGTGCAAATAAATCACTTTATAGAATTAGGAATATCCAAACATCTCAAATGTCCCCAATTTTGGCTCAAAATGTTATTCTCCCCCTAATAATCCCTCCAGAAAATGGCAGTTTTGGAAGAAAATGTGGAGGGTTTACAATTCTAAATAACTGTAATGATCAGAGTTATAGATTACTTTTATTTCAGAAATGCATGTATAGTCTCTTATTTTGTCAGCTGCTCAAGTTAACAGTACTGATATTAAAAAGGTGTCCCTTCTCTGACAGGTTCCCAGCTGTATTGTGTGTCAATTTTATATTTTTGCATCACATTTTTGGTTTATTTTTCATAAAATTACGGTTTTCTGGCAAATTAGTGGCAAATCATTAAAGGCTAAAGTTATAAAACAATGGCAGATATTTGAGTTTCAGATTTCATACCCTTCAGAAAATTCATACTAATGCAAAACCTACTACTATTCTAGTATCTTTCTAGGTTTATAAGAGCAATATTTAAAAATTGTCCTTATTTTTGGGCCTGTGTCCCACATCTATGTATGTCTTTGTCCAGATTTCTTGCTCTGAGGTTGAGAGGTATGAGTGTCAAAGCCATCACCGTCAGCCAGACACATTTCAAATTGTGACTTACTTGTTGCACCCCACTCCCCCATGTAGTGAGGCAAAGCAAGGAGCAATTATGCAGTGTAAGTGTGCAGAGCATTCCAAGGTAGACACAAGTACGACAGTAGCTTTTCATCTGTCCTTGATTTTGCAGAATGTTCTGGTTTTCTCTCATATTTTTATACTGTTGACTTATGCTTATTATTCAGAAAATGCATGCTGTCGCAGTGCCCTGTTGCTCTTTGTTTAAGTAGCAATGCTTTAATGACCATCAGGTAAGCTTATCGGAGATTGTAAGATGCAAGTAAGCTTAAGAATTACTAACACTGAAAGCCTTTTTGTTGTTGCCATGCAGTGAATATTTACATAACTAGATAATGTATAAGCCTTAGGTATTGAAATGTATATGACAATATTTGCAATAAAGGACAGGATTACAGTATTTTCAGAAGCTCATTATATTTGTTGGAGACTTGCAGTCCTCTTTGCAGGCTTTACCCGTAAGCTAAACAGAATGCCAATCTATCATGTGTGGTCCATAACTTGTGCAGTAATCCTTTAAGCAATTTATCTTGAGCTTGTTCTGGTTTGCTGTTCATGTTTTACTTTGATCATGTCTTTCCCATGAAACAAGTAGATAGTTGTTGTCAGGCAGCAGGTCTTTTTTGGATAAGAAACATTTTTACAAGTGGGGGTATCCCAGAGATTGCTACTTTCAGCATGTTACTTGGTAATTATATAAAGCTGAATATAAATTATAATTAGAAGTGTAGTGCAAAGAGAAGTGGTTTGAGTTGAGTGCTACTTGTTTTTTATACTTGATTTTGACTGGCATTCCAGTAATGTATTTAAAAAGTAATTTATTTTTTCATGCCTCACAACCTTCATGTTTCCATCTAGATATTAAGTAAGCTGTCATGTAGCCAATGCATTGAAATATTTTTCTTCTACACTTCATTTTGTCTTGATTGGACTCTCGTAATGGCAGTTTGGCACCCAGGACAGTGTATTTAATTAAAGTTCCAGTTGTTGTGGTTTTGAGCATAGCCCCACCCCTTTCTAGTTGGACACACCCCTTCCCATTGGCCCCATCCGTCCAGCTGTATTCTGCAGTCCCCCTTTGTCACCAGCCACCACAGGTAAGTTGAATTTATTAATATATTTTGATATCTCAATATATAATCATGTAATAACCAAATAAAACTTTTAGTAGTAATGTTATTATAGTGATTATAGATTAGTTGATTATTTTTATAAGGATGCTTTCTTGTATGTTTTTCTACTTAGCAGAATAAATTTTATTAGTCCAAGAAATAATTGTTTTTATAATAGCTGAAGTAGAATATAGTTCTATATCTGGTAACCATATTCCTCCATAGGTCCAACTTCTTTGATGATGTTTAAGTGCTAACCTAGGTCTGTTGGGATGTCAAAGAAATTTAAATATTAGGGTATTGAAAGCTCTTATATGTTGTTTAGGTATGGGGAGGGCTAAAGATTGTGTTTTATATATATAGTATTTTTGGTAATATCATTTTTATAATTAAAAATCTTTCTTCTATTATAAATAAGAATTCCTTTCATTTACTAATAATTTTAAGTTTATTTAAACTATCACTATAACTTATATTAAATATATCTTTAATGTTCTTAGTTAATATTATTCCTAAATATTGTATTTTGCCATATTAGTAATATTAGAGTTTATACATAAAATTGTTGTTTTATCTTCATTAAATGTGAGTCCTTATTTAGACTGGAATTTTTTCTGATAGCCTTAAAAATGGAATCAAGAGATTTTTTATCTGCTAATGTCAATAAAATATTGCTGCAAATAAAACTATTTTTGAATTTAGATTATGTCCAAATTGTACACCTTTAATTTCTGAATTTGCTTTTATGTAGTTTGCAAAGGGTTCCATAACTAAAGTGAATAGTAGAGGTGATAGGGGATAACCTTGTTTCATACCTTTAGTGATGGGAATTGATTGTGAGACATAAGAACCTATTTTTATATAAGCAGATGATTTATCATATAAAGTTTTTATAAATTGCTGAAATTCTTCTGAAAAGTTACATTCTTGCAATAGTAACAAAAGATAGGCCCAATTAACCATGTCAAACACACTGTTAATATCTAAGCTTAGTAATGTCAAATAATCCTTTATAATATCAGTGAAGTCAAATATAGTTACAGTTTTTTTAATATTATCATAAGTATCCCTACTTTTTATTAACTCAGTTTGGTCAATATTAATTAAGTATGGAAGAAATTGTTGAATTCTACTTGCTATAATAGACATCAATAGTTTATAATCAACATTTAATAATAAAATAGGTCTGTAAGATGTACATTCAGATGGTTCCTTATCAGATTTAAAAATTTGGGAAATAAGTGTATATTTCCATGAAGGAGGGAATATTGTTAAATCTTTAGCTAATTGAAAAATATGAAGTAAAATATTTAGTGCATTTATGGGCATTAACTTATAAAATTGCAATATTATCCCATAATTATCTGGTGCTTTATTAGACTTTAATTTATTTATTTGATTTGTAAGTTCAAGGATTGATATAGGCATATCAATTATTTGCAAATGTTGGTCTGTCAATCTATTTCTGGTGATTCATTTTAATAAAATGTTTTCTGAATTCTTTAAGCATATCTTTAATTGCAGTAACTTTTTCCATTTTATTCTCAATGTATAGTTTTTTAATGTGATTTGGTTTGATTATCATTTTAATTCTAGAAGCAATTTTATGTAAAAATTTGGGGTTTATTCAGTAATTTAATTTAATCTTTTCAATGTTTATTTATTTTTTTTATTTTTTATTTAACATTTGTTTACCAGGCAAGTCCAACTTGGAATGAAGCCATTTTTCAACAGAGGCCAGGGGAAGAATACTCCAGATGTATGTCTTTGTACCATGGGGGAAAACCAGAGCACCCAGCCCACCCGAATGAAGGGAGAACATGCAGACTTCACACAGAAGGCACCCCAATGATAATTAAACAGGAGAACCTCTTGCTGTGAGGCAACAATGCTACCATTGCACCACTGCACCATCCACTTTAATTTTAGATTTAGAATTTCTAAATATTTATTTTGTAATTCATTTATTTTTTAATGAGATTCTATTATTAGTTTGCTTTTGTAATTTTAGTTTATCAATTTTTTTCTTGTAAATCTTTTAAATCCTTATCCAGTTGTTTCCTTTTTAGTGAATACCAATTTATAATTTTTCTATATAAATAGGATTTTGGAGCATCCCATATATAAGCTTCTGATATATCCTTTGTATTATTAAATTCTAAATAAACTTGTATCTCTTCGTTGAAAAATTCCCTGAAATATTTCAAATTTGTAATATATGCCAGAATTCTTTTAATATGAATGTTATTGTTATAGTTGAAAAAAATCAAATGTTATGTCATTATTATCTGAAATGGGGCATGAAATTATTTTAACTTTGTCTAAATAAGTAACTAAATAATTTGAAATAAAAACTCTATCTATTCGTGATTGTGAGCCATGTCTATTTGAGAAATGAGCAAAACAAAGAGAGCTTTTACCTAAAAATTAATTAGTATCTTTAATGTTAAGTATATTGGCAAAATGTATTAATGCTTATGCAACAGCTGATATTTTTGCTTCCCCTTAGTATTAGTATCTTTTTCATGTAGGATACAATTAAAGTCTCCTGCTTTGATAAGACTACACTTTGAATATTGAAGAACCAGTTCTAGTTGAATTTTTGCTGTTTTGACACCTAGACCAGGAATCCAATATAAATTTAATAAGGAATATATTTTCCTATTAATTAATACATTAGCTAAATAAAACATACATTTGTCAATATTATAGGTGCTTAGAATATGAACTATAGGTAAAGAGTTTTTCCACAGTATAGCTACTCCTCTTCTTTTTTGATTAAAATGGGAACTAGCTATTACTGTATATTGCTTATAATTAAGTCTATCTATATCTTTTGTTAATAGATTTGTTTTTTGGATGAATATAATCTGAAGTGAGAATAGTTTTAAATATTTATAGAAGCTACTTTTTTTGCATTAATATTGATTGATAAGCACTTTGAACTTGTCATCTATTATAACCTAATTAATATTTTATGTAAGGATTTATGTAACTTATTATATATTATCATATATAAACCACTAGACCAGTGTATGTAATTTGTGAAAAAATATAGTGGATTTTGAAATAATACTGGTATGTGCAAGGTATTTGTTTGTAGATACCAAAAAAGAGTAAGAATTTCAGAAATTATGTAACATAATAAATTTCCAACTATCCAACCACACATGAAGTACATAACTCCAGACTTAGACAGCAGTTCTATCCAAGCCATCCTATGCAACAAAAGAAGCAGAATTAATCTCCACCATTCCATATCTGTAGCTTTATACTAAAGTAAAATAAAGAAAATAGTTTTAAGAAAGTTATAAATATATTGAATGAACTCTCATATTAATCTAGATCTGTATGAGAACAACTAATGACTTATGTTTATTTAAAAGCTCTACAGCATGAATCCACATTAAACTATTTATGTATACAATGTCGTATTTATTAATAATTGTTTTTAATGATAAAGTACAACAAAATATAATAAGTTATTACATATATTTGGATTTAGAAGGTATTAAAATAATGTTGACCAAATAAAATTAAATTCATTTATAAATCTTATTTAAAACCTATATAAGTTAATCTGACCCAAACCATATAACAAAGATGTTTATACTTTCTATATGAGAATACAATAATATGATTTCAAAGAGAAACTCATGTAACAATCTAATTAATCAATTCTATCCATATTGGGAGGGCCTATCATGACACAAATGAGGTTAAGATTTTTCTCTCTAGCAGCTTAACTAAATCAAATCCTACAATATTATTAAATAGATTTATTTTTGTATGTATTCATCAATGTAGCATGTCTCAAAAATAGAGAGACAAAGTATTATTAATAATGTTTAAAGGTTCCAACAAATTGTTAGACTAAAGTAGACTCTGAAGAGTGTTATCAGATGATAAGTTGAATATACTAGTTTAAACCATTTATATGAGAATGAAAGTAGTAATAATTGTGATCATGTCCTAAGAAGCGGTAGATTGGTTTAGTAGTACTCCCTTATGATAACTAAAAATATATACTTGTACTGTGTAAAATAAAGAAGTATGCAGTAGTAATAAATCCATATGTATAGTATTTCCATAGGAAAACATAGTTTGTATATGTGTATAATGTAATGAATGAGAAATCAGAGGTGAACATCAATTTGTTATTTTGGAATTCAATTATGTGTTGTGAAATATTGTGCAAAACAATATTTATGAGTTCTGGATGAAAGATGCTTAAATAGATATTCAGTACTTTTATAGCTAATAGATTAAAATTAGGACAGATAAAAATAAATGCATACTTTGTTAGCTTGCTCGAAGGTATTACTTGCTGTTATATTGAATTATAAAGCAGACTAAAATCAGTGAAAAAATATCATTACTGTCAGATGCTGTGAAACATTAATCAATGCATTATACCAGATGCGTGTGTGATACCTGTTCCAACAATACACACAGAACATACATAGCTATTTGATAATATTGATGTCATGAGTTACATTCATATCAGTGTGTATTGTGCCATATTTTTGCCAAGCATACCAGTTTGCTAGTCTATAGTAATCATAATATCATATACATTTATAGCAATATCCTTCCTAGCAACTCCAGCAGATGTTATAGATTCATAACAGTGTATTTGATTACCTTCATAACTTAACATGTCATAATAAATTTGTTCAGATAAAATTTATGCACTACCATCTGTGGTCATTCAGAATCACATGTTATATCTGAGATGTGGGATTAATGGTGGTGCTGTTATGAGATTGTCCATGTTTGTGTGCCCTTCTTTAGTGTTCCTGATGTGTTTATAACTGCATCTCATTTATTCAACATTACTGCTGACATTACACAAATATTCAATTAAGTCCATTTGCCCATCTTCATAATTTGCACCCAATCCCGATTATATGTAAGATGCCCAATAGATGTCTTTTTCATTGTTCATGTCAGGATGCTTATGTCATAAAGGTATCTTCAGCTTATCTGACTGTCATATAATATATATTTTCACTGTGCAGTCAATTCTGTACCATGTTAATATGTGCTTAGAGGTCCTGCTACAGTTGTCTTCCATTTACATGCCCTCATCAGCTGAGCATTATAGTTTCACCTGCCCGCTTGACCTGTGTTTATTCCTACAATTCATCTCTGTGTCTTTATTTAATACACACACACTTCCCCTGAATGTTTATTTTAAATGACATTCCATGTACCTTTACAGATCTATTACACAACTTGTACAGAATGATTGAAATAAAAATGTACAATAATCTACACTGTATACATTGTCTTGTACTATACTTGGAATTTATATATTATTATATAATAAAATAATGATCGCTGCCTTCTCAAGCTTTTCCCTCCATACTAAATACAGAAATGAGATGTGTTATATAAGCATCATAATAAATGTTCTAGTATAATTTTTATTAAAATTACTGTAAGATTAAAACATAGTTTCATATATCTCAACTCCCTACATCAAGGAATCTAGACAGACACATAAATACAAGTGAGAGATAGGTCCAAAAACAAGGACCATCCACAAACTTTGTTCTTATATACACAGAAAGCTAAAATAACAATAGTCTCCACAACAGCACAAGCCTTCTGAAGGGCATGAAGTCCAAAACAGATTAGACTATCATCATTTCATAACTTTAGTCTCCACTTGTTTGCCACCGATTTGCCAGAAAAGCACAACCTTATGAAAACAGACCAAAAATGTAAGGCAAAATCTGAACACTCTGCTGCAGTCTGTACAGTTTCTATACATGTTAGAATTATTTATTTTTTTAATTAATAGATGTTTTTAACTATATGCTAACTAATTTAGAAAATATCTTACCCCCAGTATCTATATGAGCAATTATTATGTTGTTCCAGTAAGGTTTAACCTTCATAAATGGGAATTGCTTATCCACTGTTGATTTATGTATAATGCCACTACTAAATATGCATTAGAAGCCCATTATTTTTCCTGCTTAGTAATCATGTCCCCTTCTGCTTGTAGCAAGCAGTGTGTAAGTACAGTACAATAAATCAGAGGTTTTTTTTTTAACAAACAGGAAGAATAAAAAAAAAAACACCATGAGCGTATTCCAAAAGCTTCACACAGATTCAGTATCTGCTCATGCAACGATTCACTCTCAGAGCTATAGAGGCAGCCTAATAAAAGCCCAAGTACAGCTATGACTGAACATTAACAAAACCCAGCCCCAGTTTCATATTTCACAAATCCATTTACAAGCCCTCTGTGCATACAAGAGATACCATCAATGAAAGCTAACAAAACACCCCAATCAGACTCTATGGAACCATCCAGGCAGAACCTACCACACAAAATCATCCCATCTCATTCCCGAAAAGACCCGTCTACATTGTCACAAACACCAACCCCCAAAAGCAGTCCAAAACAGCACCACAAGAACCACAAGCCTCCTTTCATCAGAAGAGCCACACACTTATCACATTCAGAACAAACATCCGCACTGTCACTAAGAGAACCTACCTAGCAAAGTCAATTCAACAATATCCGAGATAATCTATCCCTTCAACAACCCTATGGATTGACAGTATTTTGATACTTGCATATGCCTACACATCCAATCAGAGCATCGCATTCACAACTTTTAAAGGCAGTAACAAGCAAATCATAAGTAAAGAGTGTACCTTGATATCCAATCCTCCTTCAGCATGTGAAAACAACCATGTTAACACAAACGTGTCTCTGACTCCCCTATCACACATGTAAAGCTTCACAATCATAAATAATACATTTCCAGGCTGTCAACAAAAACATGTTGGCAGGATCCATATAATCAAGTCAAATAATAAAATTTTATCACCTAGAGTGCTGCGTGTCACTCTATAAAATACCATATGAGGCTAGATCAAGATTAGTATTACTAGTTGCAATACCCCTTCCCTCTATATAGTCCAACCACAGAAAATTTATTAAAACATTAGGCTTCCATTGCCAAAAAAAGAAAAAAATATATATAAAAAATGTATATTATTTACTAGATCAAATATCAGTATGCTGTAAATGTTTGCATGCTAACCTTAATCTATTTTAGATGGAACTTTAATATTATAGCAAATAAATAAATTATATAAAAAAGAAATGTTTAAATAGAATGACTGTAAAATTACCTCAAAGTTGCAGAATTATAGAATATTTTCTTAAAGTAGAAAAGCTTATGTTGAAGTTGTTGTTGTGTCTTTCAGCTTTTCCCAGTTAGGGGTCGCCACAGCGGAACTCCGGTCCGCTAATGATTGGTAGTTGATTTTTACTTGCCGAGTTACCAGCCCTGATGCACAACCTTCAACGAAGGTACGCCCATTCATGCATATCTCCACACAGAAGATGCTCTAGCTGAGAATCGAACCGGACAGCATCTTACTGTGAGGCGACAACGCTACCACAGCGCCACCACCGCGGTTATTATAAAATGAAAAAAATGGTATTTAAATAAAATAAAAATATAACCTGCAGACACATAAAAATAATTTAATTGGTTAAAGAGTCACGTCTCCATTAATTTATTTTTTTTCATGTATTTTCCAGACAATTTTCTCAGCCAGTCTTTTCAGGGAACTGTTACTCCAATCCATTTCTTCAGGTTAGGTTTTTTTTTTTTTTTTTTTTGCTTTTAGAAAAGAAAACGCAGAGTCTAAGTCCTCAAAGATTTTGGAAAGAAATATTTTTTGTGTAGCAGGGAAAAGCAAATGAAATTTAATATGTTATTTTCTTGACTTCCTTGATGATAAGTAAGATGTCTTTTCTTTTTGAGATTACTGTAAGTGAATACTCGTTATCAAGTCTTATTATTTTTCTTCGAGTTCAATGGGAGATTTTGGTCATGCTGTTTTGAAAATCAATTCTTTATCAAGTGATGAAAAAAATCATACAATAACAGTTCTTAGAGTAGACATTTTATTAGAGACACTGTGAGAGATCTATGTGAACTCTCAATTCCATATGACATTGCCTCAGTCAAATCAAGTATGTTGGGAGCCAGGAGGTTAAAAAGTTTATCATGCTGTTTCCTTCAATTTTCTCTGGAAGTCCAAAAATACTGATATTATTTCTTTGAGATCTCTTCTCTAGATCATCCAATTTGCTTAACAAAAGTGTATTCTGCTTTCAAAGTTATTTTCATCTTCCGGCAGTCTTTTTTCCATATCATTTAAAGCTTCTTCCATTCCTGAGATTTGAAGTTTCTGTTGGTTGAGAGACGCTTGGAACAATTCCATCTGTTTTGTGCACCTAACCATGAACTTTTCTATCTTGCTGTCCATTTTATCCATTTTTGAAGATAATTCCTGGATGTTGGTTAAGACCATTTGATTCTCCTTCTTTGATGAAATGTCATGGGAGTTGGTCTTCTTGTAACTCATTTTGTTTGTGAATAGATCTCTCAAGTAGTAGTTTGACAGACAAATACAGGAATAATTAAATGATTGTTATATGTTATCAGAGAAAAGTTTAAATTATTAACTTTTTATAAAAAAAAAAAAACGATAACAGAAAATAAATCTCCTGTCAGAAATATGTCAGGAACAGCAGACCTCCTCAGCATCCTGGCCACGCCCCCATGCATCAATTTTCTGAAGCACAGTCTTTCTTATATATTTATAGTCCAACTCTTAAAGCCACATGCTACTGCTGGGAAATCCTAGCTTTGACTATATGGAACAGTGCTGAGATTGACTAACTTTGCTCTGATATGCTGACCTTTCTCTTTAATTCTTATCTAGCTATGCTGTAGGTTTCCTTCATAAAACCATGCGCATTTTAATGTCATGGCTGCAATCACTACAGAGATCTTTTAGCCCAGGAAAATAAACAGCTGTAACTCCCTCCACATCTTCCACAGTTATTGTGCAAATAATTGAGAGGGCTAGATTGCATCATTTATATATATGTATATATATATATATATATATATATATATATATATATATATATATATATATATATATATATATATATACATATATATATATATATATAAATGCTTAAAAGCTTAACGCTGGTTTGATCAACTTATTTTTCGAAACTGCCAAAATATCGAGAAAAAAACAATTTTTTTTCCTTTAAAAAGAATCTCGTTGTCTGTTGCTCAGTATTTTCAGTGTTTCAGTGTTATGTTGTGACCGGAGATAATTCAGAGTTCAGTGCAGTTGTGTGTTGTGTTGATGTGATGTATGAGTTAGTGAGGCCTTTAAGGGGGTGTCTGGGGTGTGTGTACAGATTAAGTGGACATGAGGGTTAGAAGTTAAGTTAGTTAGTGAGGGGGGGAAGGAGTGAGGATGGTGTCTAGGGTTAGGCGGGTAGTGGGGTTAGGGTTAGGTAATAGGTTAAAAAGTAAGTGGTGTGTTAGTGGTGTGTGCATAGTTTAGTGTAGGGTTAGGTATGTATGTTTCTGTGTGTGTTTGGTGTTTGTTTTTGTGTGGTAAATGTTTTTGTGTGTCCAGTCTTTGATTGGGATTATTTTCCATTAGAAAAAATCAATCACAGTTTTGTTCCATTAGGTTGATCAATCAGCGTTAAAGTGTTCAATGCTATATATATATATAGAGAGAGAGAGAGAGAGAGAGACATTAGATTTTATGCTTTCTTCTTTCACATTCATCTGCAATGTCTTCAACTCTTCATGACTAGAGGACATACCTAAAATATATTTTGATGGATTACTATTTTTCACTGGTCTAAGCAAATGGGAATATATGACATCCAGTATACTATTGTACAATTTTCATCATATAGCAGTCCAGCATGCCAAAGGGCTGTTTATAAGAATAAAACACATTATTAACTTCAGATAACTATGAGGATGCCATTAAGGCACAATCATGCTGAATTGGTGAGTAGTTGTATGGGATGGTGCAATCCCATGCAGATTTATGGATCTGCTGAAGTTTTCATCACCAAGCCAATAGTAAGGGAAACATGAGAGTTAGTTGGCTATCTAATTATCTTATTCATTTAGTGAAGAAAAATATGTGAAGCACAGTCTAAATGTTGGCCAGTGTCCAGAAAGCAAACCAGGTTGTTAACACAGCTTGCTAAGGAACTTACACACACACACACACACACACACACACACACACACACACACACACACACACACACAATCACATGCATACATCCACATGATATGTATATACATGTACAGACACACATACCTACACACACACACACACACACACACACACACACACACACACACACACACACACACACACACACACACACACACACACACACACACACACACACACACACACACACACACACACACACACACACACACAATCACATGCATACATCCACATGATATGCATATACATGTACAGACACACATACCTACACATATACGCACTCACACACACACACACACACACACACACACACACACACACACACACACACACACACACACACACACACACATGCAATCTTCATTAGTACCACAAATGTATCATCTTGTAGCATTGATGACAGCAGTGCTCGAGGTCAGATTAGAAGTTAGGAATCTTTCAAAATTCATTCTGCACTTCTGGATTTGAAAGAAGACCACTAAGATTAACTTTGTCTGAGGTGTTTGGACAAGGCAGCAGAGTTACCGAGCTCTTGCAAGCACTGTATAGAATACAAGATTATGGTCCAATATTTGTATACCCTGTAGATGTGAGCCATGTGCCATGCTTTAGTACAGTCACTTAATCTGGTAGCGAAAAACTTCCAGACTCAGGAGTAAAATATTCAGAGAATTTGCAAAATTCAGTATAGTGCATATAGGTAGTTTTCACTAACTTTAATCACTGATGAATGATAGAAACCTGTTTGATTCAATTCAAATAAATAATGGTCTCTTTCTCACCAGATAGAGAGGAAGTCCCATCATGCTATCTGCATTAGGACAGAGGAGGTGCTATAGCAGAAGAAAACAATTTATTGGTATACTGTACAGCACAGGAATGGGAAAGGAATGCAAACAATATCCTCAGTTAGCAGTGCATGATGAAGCTTATCTCTGTTGTTAGGAAACCATGGCAGAAGACTACATAAGTGTTCAACCATGAGAGTGCTAGGTTCAGACAGATCTATTCAGTGATTTCACAGATTTGAGTCAGAGTACAGTACCTCCAGTCACAGTTTCTGCTCCTGATGACAGCCATATTGCATGCCTACCAAGCAAAAACTAG
>NC_056732.1:1132996066-1133108566 GCF_019279795.1 Protopterus annectens | reverse complement strand
GCACAATAACAAAAAGACTAATATGTTTTCTATGGACTTTACATGCTTTGTGTCTATGGCTAATGAAGGCAATGTGAATTGCAGGAAAGCCAAGTGAGTCTCCAAAGAAACAAAGGTATTTGTATAAGCCATGTACAGAAGTCCCTAGCACCAGCTGATGTGGGACTCTTCTGAAAGTCCCCAGTATAAACCTGATGGCTGGCACATCCTTGTCAAAGTGGTGATTGCTGTTACTGACACCCGCCCCTGTGTTGAATAGTACAGGCACCACTTTAGATACATGAGGAGGTGTCATTCTGACCTTCCATGCAAATGGAAAAAAGATGTAAGAGAGAACCCAGCTGAGATTCACAGTAAGAGTGCAGAACAGGGCATTGTCTTGTTATGTCAGATATAGTTAAATCGGACATCGTAGGACATTTAATGGATGATGTCAGATATAGTTAAATGGGTCATTGTAGGACATTTAATGCATGATGTCAGATATAGTTAAATGGGTCATTGTAGGACATTTAATGCATGATGTCATATATAGTTAAATCGGTCATCATAGGGCATTTAATGGATGGTGTCAGATATAGTTAAATGGGTCATCATAGGACAAGGAATGCATGACACTTGCATGTTCTTTTTAATCTTTTTCAGCTCAGAAACTAGTTGCAGAGAATAAGCTCTAGTATCAGAGGAGAATGAAACATCTGCGGAGATACAAGGATAAGTTTGAAGAAGTTTGTATATCAGAGCAGCAATGTATTACTTACTGCTATAATTATTTAGAGATACCTGTAACACTCATAAGTAACAGTACTTTATACAGATGGGTGCAAGTTATATATATATATATATATATATATATATATATATATATATATATATGGATTCGTATCACTTCATTGAAAGACCATTTCACTGAAACTCATTTCACTGAGACCAACTCACCTAAAGTTCATTTCATTGAAAGTTCATTTCACCTAAGACTTATTTCACTGACAAGTAGTACTCTAAGGCAAGTCAAAGGTATATGTCCTTTTTCCCACTGTAGTGCAATCCTTTTGTGTGTATATATAGTTAGGGGGGTGTGGGGGCCAAAGCCCCCCACTTAATATGGTTGTCTGTTGTCTGGTTTTGTTTTACGTTATTTGGTAAAATCCAACTAGGTGGGGGGCTATGCCCCCCACCCCCCCAACTATATATACTAACACCAGGATTGCACTAAAGTGGAGAAAAGGAAATATACCTTCGACTTGCCTTAGAGTACTACTTGTCAGAGAAATGAGTTTTAGGTGAAATGAGTTTTAGGTGAAATTAACTTTAGTTGATTTGGCCTCAGTGAAATGGGTGTCAGTGAAATGGTCTTTCAGTGAAGTGATATATATTCATAGTAAACACCGAACGCTGAAAACAGCAAACGGTGTTTCATCGACACATATTCAGCGAATGCTGAAAATGCTGAAACCGCAGAACAGCTATTTCTTTCCTAGGGAAAGAAATCGCTTTTCCAACCCCCCCCCACAAAAAAAAACATTAAACACTTCCGAACACATACACACATACCCTAACCCTAATTATACCCCCCAAAAAACAGTAAACAAATAAATACACATATGCACATAACCCAACCATACATCTAACGAAAAAAAAAAAAGTAAACATTGTAAAACATATGCACTTACCTTAACCCGCACCCTAACCCTAAGGTCAGTAACTCTCGCACATTTACATAAACAGTTCCAAACACATACACACTTACCTTAACATTAATCCTATCCCCCCAAAACAAAAGTAAACAGCTGAAAACACATAAACATGTAACTCAATCATACATCTAATGCAAAATCAAAAACAGTAAACAGTTTCATACATATGCACTTACCTTAACCCGCATCCTAACCCTAAGGTCAGTAACTGTTGCACAATCACGCTCAGGAGCTATACCAGACAAGGGACCACACTACACTTCAGAACAGGCAAAGCAACGAAGCGGTCAAGTGACTTCTTTCCCAGGGAAAGAATTTGCTGAACAGCCGCTTCACTGTTTTGCCTGTTCGCCCTACATGTGTCGACGAAAACGCATTCGACAAAATGCATTTTTGTCATTCTAATAGGAACCCTATATATATATATATATATATATATATATATATATATATATATATATACATATATATATATATATATATATATATATATATATATATGGATTCACTTCATAACACTGAAACTTCAAAATACTGAAAATGACAAAACTTCATAATACTGAAGACCAAAATACTGAAAGCTCAAAATACTGAATACTCAAAACACTGAAACTCAAAATACTGAAAGCACATATTATGCATAAACTCAGCTTAAACAACATAAATCATAGCAATTTCTACCAAATATATGCAGGGGCAAGCCTGCAAGCCCCACCCTGCTAATTATATATATCTACTCAAAGTTTGCACTTAACTACACTATGTGCAATTTGGGAGTTGATATATTTAATAAGCAGGGGGGCTTGCCCCCTGCATGTATTTGGTAGAAATTGTTATGATTTATGTTGTTTAAGCTGAGTTTACGCATAATATGTGTTTTCAGTATTTTGAGTTTCAGTATTCTGAGTTTTCAAGATTTTGAAGTTTCAGTATTTTGGTTTCAGTGTTTTGAGTTTCAGTATTTTGATATTTCAATGTTATGAAGTGAATCCATATATATATATATATATATATATATATATATATATATATATATATATATATTCTCTTCAGTTGATCAAACGTTTTTAAGTTCAAACCACATGTGACCGAGACTATATGTTTGAACTTGTAAAAGTTTGATCGGACTGAATGGAGATCTCCGTACAGAACGGAAAGGGAAGATTTCCCATTTCCACAATGTAGTGCAATCTCGGAGTTGGTATAGTTAAGTAAGGGGGTTGTGGGGTGCAGGGGGGCATAGAACCCCTGCTATAGACATTTAATTTTGTGTTTTTTGTTTTATGTGTTTTTATTTCATTGTTTGAACTTTTACGAGTTCGAACATATGGTCTCAGCCAAATGTGGTTCAAACTTGTAAAGGCTCAATCTACTGAAGTAGATCTAGATATATATATATATATATATATATATATATATATATATATATATATATATATACATATCTGTATCTATCTATATCTAGCTAGCTAGCTATATTGCCTTGTTAACCCACAAACATACTATGCGTTTTAAGATGTCTTCACAGTCACCATTTGTAGACAGATACTGGGCTTCCTTTGCCATACAGCAGTACAGTAGGCTAGCTGTGGTCAGGGATTATCAACTTTATGGGAAGAATACAGCAGGTAATTAGGCGGGGTTAGTCAAAGGAGGCTGATTGTGAGATGTTAATGAAAAAGAGTTTAAGTAGAGTAGCAAGCCAGGTAAGATAAGAGATAGAGAGTATATACAGAGGCTAGTTAGACATAAAGACTAAGTTGTATTTGGGGACAGAAATGCAAACTTAGGTTTAGATGGATTAGTCTTGGCCATGAATGGTACAAGAGCAGAGCCATAAGTGTGCATTGTATTACTTCAGTTCAGATTTGGAAGATTTTAAGCTCATATTTTGTCTTAAGCAGGGAGGAACAGAGTTTCACTTCATTGAGATACATTTGGAATATAACGTGTCTCCTGCTATATTACTGGATTTAGTTAAACGAAGCAACATTTTATCACCAGAACTCAAGGTTCTCCAGACACAATAGAGGTATATTGGACTGTCAAGAGAGAGCTATTGTTGTCTGTGGAGAAGTGTAAGGATCATTAGTAATTTGGGAGAATGTGGGCACATGAGACAGTTCAAGCCAGTTTAATTGTTTCAGAGCAAGCCAATGGTGGATTCTATTTGGTAGGTTAGAGGCAAATTTGGATATTTTATTATAGCATTGTTGTAGTTTCAGTGACACCGAAGAAGATGGATTTGTTAGAATAACAGAAGCGTGTAGTAGGGCTGAGGCAATGCTACTTCTAGCACCATCAGTGAGGAATGGTGTGCTTACTACAGGCTGTCCAGTTTTTGGTGTGCCTTCATTATCACTTGTGATATGGTGGTCACATTGAAATTGGTTATCTATGGTTAGCATATGAGTAGTTTAGTATGAGAGACTAATTGTATATTTGCATTATTTGTTGTGGTAATTGTGAAAAGACATTTTTGTGCAGTACGTTCTTTTGATGTGAGCAATATTAGTTTAATTTTCTTGGGCTAAAGGAGAAGGTGAGAGTTAATAAGCCAACTTTATATATAAAATAAAATAAATATATTAAAACTAACAAGTCTTAATATAACCCTTATTACTCTACACTTTACAAATGTACATAAAGTAAAATTGCCACTACAAAATGATTAACAAGTACCCACAAAAGCCCACCACAATGTATTCCATTCATAAAATCATATGCATTACCTAAAAAACACCTGAAGCACTATAATATAGAAATGTATGCAAATAATATGGCTCACTGAAGTCTAAGAAAAATATTACTTTAACATAAAAAGGCAAAAATGTTATAAAGTAATATACAAGATCTTTTTTTTTCATATACACATTATCTTGTACTATAGAATTGAAGAACTCAATATATGGCACATGGTTTATCCATTTATCTAGTGGCAGTTCCAGGTTCCTATTTTTGCTGGGCACAACATGAGCACAGTAGACTATATGGTGGAAAAACACACCAAAACACCATACCAACAAAGTACAGAATACATGATACATGGTAACAACTCCAACTCACCCATAATCCACTGTTAAAAATGAAAGGCCATTACCCTAAGAAAAAAAAAAAAAACAGAAAATGCCATAATCTTACAAATTCTGGCAATGTTCACAATGCAGAAAAACTATTAATTTGCCATGCTGATGGTTTATGTTTCAGATAAACTGTTAGCATGCTACAGATAACAAGTCAAAGGTGTAGCTACAAACACAACAGAGGAGGGAAATGTCATGCCCAAAGACATTTGTGCCTCAGTAGAAAGAGAAAAAATATCAATAGCCCAAATTCAAGAACAGAAAGCAAATATTTTTTAAATAAATACAGTATATTATGCCAATATTCAACATTCAACTGATATCTTTCCACTATAGACATTGGTGAATAACATAGTAGTTTAAATAACTATTAAAAGTTCTTTGAAGTCGAAGTAGGAGTGGTCATTTAACAGCTCCAGGACTGAAAGACACCTCAGGAAGAATGTGGGAGAGGGTATTTCAACAACTGGACTAAAAAAATTGGAAGCTTTAAAACATACAGCTTAGCTAGTTTGTTATTTGGACTAAAGAAATTGGAAGCTTTAAAACATACAGCTTAGCTAGTTTGTTTTGCTGAGCATTTAAATAAGTAAATAGTGTGGGAAGAAATAGCCAGGGAATTGTTATGGCTAGGCTTGTATAGGCCCTAGGGCTGATAGCCTAGTACCAACCCATGAACCTATGAACCTATTTACAACCAGTGTTAAAGAGTAAGAATTGCTCTGAGAGCAGAAATCACAGTAGTTCAAGCAAAACAGTGAAAATGAAATTAGGTTCCAGAAGCTGTGCAAGATGGTTGTGACACACACTACTGCCATTCCACTTACATTGAAGAAAAAAAATCATTATGTCTAGCATGACTTGTATAAAGTGGGCTCTGAAATAAATTCAGGGGGAAAAAAATTCAAGATCACTTTAGAATGGTCAGCGGTTAGCGTTGTCGGCTCACAGCAAGAGATTCTCCAGTTCAATTCTTGGCTGGAGCACCTACTGTGTGGAGTCTGCATGTCCCCCCCCCCGGTCGAGTGAACTTAAAGACATGCAGGTAGGTGCAAGCATGTGTGGGTGTGCATTCTTTGAAGGTTGGGCACCAGGCTGGCAACTCGACACCGTAAAAATTCACTGCCAATCATTAGCGGACCGGAGTTCCACTGTGGTGACCCCTTACTGGAAACAGTCAAAAGTTTTTTTAGAGTGAGATTTCCATTGTGATGTAATAACCATAGCCACTTTATGACTCTGATACATTAAAATAGTCAGA
This sequence comes from Protopterus annectens, assembly GCF_019279795.1. NCBI lineage: Eukaryota > Metazoa > Chordata > Ceratodontiformes > Protopteridae > Protopterus > Protopterus annectens. The sequence continues at coordinate 1,133,102,525 of NC_056732.1, read as the reverse complement.
GTACAAAGATATAATGACAGAACTGAAATACAATGTCAACCATAATTTATTTATACTTTATCTTGACCAGATTAGTCCCACTAGGTCAATGGCTTTTTTCAAGGGATACCCAGTGTGGAATTTATACTAACAAGGAGAAATTTGACCAGGACTTTGGGGAACTTCCTTTCTGGTAAGTGTTGGTGGGTCTTTTATATCTACCTGAGATACCACAAGGTCATGTAGATGGAGAATCAATTTAATATCTTATGTGAAGGACACCACACTCAGTTGTGAGCATCACCTTATGCTGCACTACAGTGTCAGTACTGAAACTTAATTCAAATACATGGAATTAGTGTAGAATCTCCAGCCTTCTACACCAAGAGTAAGTATAGGTTCATAGGTGTATACTAGGCTAATGGCCATGGAGCTTTTACAAGCCTAGCCCATAGGATTACCCTGATATTGTGCAACATGACCTTAGTTCCCAGTACCTCTGTCAAGTAGAGCCATTGGAGTGATCCCCGGGGTGAATTTTCTATTTCCCATCCACTCATCAATGATTTCTCTTGAGGAGGACCAGTGAGGTGCTCTGTTTCACATGTATGGGAAGTCTATTCCATAGCATGAGCAGTCTCTGGGTTATGAACCCGTCCCTCCAGCATGTTCTGTTTATAATGGTAATGAGGTTGAGGTCTCTAGAGCATGTGGTGCGGAGGGGTATACAGTTTCACTGGGGAGTTATCCCCATCAGGGGCCACTACTGCATATATTATGAAACTCACTAATACTACAGTAAAAGATATTTCATGTGTAATACACCAGCTCTCCACGTATTTCATACACACAGACATATATATATGTAACAGCAACTGTAGAAGATTTTAACCACAGAAATAACATTGGGAGAACAATTTTACAACATTAAATATATTGAATTAAAATTTGAAGTTCTCTGTATATCTCTTCCAAATAAAAAGATCATATATTTTTATATATATAAATTATATATATATTGATATATATATATATATATATATATATATATATTTATATAATTTATATATATAATATATATATATATATATATATATATATATATATATATATATATATATATATATATATATTTTTTTTTATATATAATTTGGGCGGCGCAGTGGTGCAGTGGTTAACATTGTCACCTCACAGCAAGAGGTTCTCCGATTCGATTCTCGGCTGGGGTGCCTTCTGTGTGGAGTTTGCATGTTCTCCCTGTGTTCGCGTGGGTTTCCTCTGGGTACTCTGGTTTCCTCCCACATTCCAAAGACATGCATCTGGAGCATTTCTCCCCAGGCCTCCGCTGAAAACAGGCTCTGTGGAACCTAGTCGGACTTTCCCGGTCAACAAATGATAAATAAAATATTTTTATGTGGATTATAACAGTACCATTAACAAAAACAAATTAATATTCATATCTTAATGAAGATAAGCAGATAACATGAATGATATGCCATATATTACCAGGCTAACATTTAAGAAAGATTTTTCAGCAAAGCGTGATACATTTTCAAGAATTAATAAGCAAATAGAAGTCCCTGCAAGCTGACTCTAGTTTATATGCACTTTTACAAATTTAAGGATTCAACAACAAGGGGAAATTGCAGGTTTTTGAAACATCTTTCATAGTTATTAATATGTCATTGTGAGATAAAGAAATACAAACATTATAATCAGACACACATCGTTATTAACAAATTAAGCCATAATATCTTAGCCAGATATGTGAAATTAAAATTACAGAGTATGTTAGAAATCATGTACAGAATATACATGGTTTCCTTTTTAATAACAGGAATTCCACAAGTTTAACATACCATCCAAGTTCTTATTTAAAGCATAGAAATATAACACATGCTATTGCTGCACAAACACTTCTTCTATAACCTCTATTGTCTGTTGCATTAAATTTTGTCATGTGTGCACAAATACTGACATGAAAATCTGTTTGGAGATTTCTTCCAACTGCAATGCAAATCTACATTAAGACATACATTTTTTTCACTATCATTATGATAAAAAGAAAGGCATTGCCATAATAACAATAATACCATCATGAAAAATGAATCAGTCCATCTAGTGCAGACTCAAAACTTAGAATCGACTGATCATCATTATAATCATCAACCCCCATTTTCCTTTTTCTATATGGGTTTGGGATGTTGTGTCAGCTGTCACCATCTGTTTCAGTTCAGTGTCAGTCTCCTACCTTTTTCAAGTGTCATACCTGACTGTCACAGGTGTACTCCTATATAACTCATTCCTCTCTTTGCTGGACATCCTCATTTCCTCTTGACTTCTTCCTAATCCTCCCAATTCAACTTCACCAAACCATCATCAGCTTTCTTGCACGTGACAGAGCTACCATAGTTTTTTCATTTTGACATTTTCTGAAATTGGAGCTCTTTGGCTTCTGCTCTGATGTCATTTTTTCTTTTTTTGTTCCACACTGTGTATCCTGCCACACATCTCAGGTACTTCACTTGCATTAAATCTAGCTTTCTCAATTGCTCTGCCTTCTATGCTCAGATTTCTGTACCATACAGAAGGTACTGCTTGCACCACTGTTTTTTGTACACCTTACTTTTCAGCTTCTTTACATACATACATGCAAATATTTCAAGCATAGGCACTAATGCCCTTCTAGCTTGCCAATATACCAAAACACTTTTCCCATAATAAGTGTCCAGGCTGTTCTTAAAAATATCTAAAGGAGTACTTACTTTAATGTAATTTGGTAGTCTGTTCCATGCCATCAGCTATTCTGTCAGAGAACCAGTCAATTCACTTCTCATTCCAATAGAATCTTCTACATATGTTGTCTCATGATTCTCTAGTACTTTTTGATAACCTCAAACATTCCCAGAGGTAGTTGTCTCTAAATGATTTATATACCTGAATAAAATCTCCTCTTAGATATCACTAAGAGACACTGTACAAGTTCAGATGTTTTAGTCTTCCATAATAACTTTGATTTTCACATCCATGGATGCTCTTGGTATATTTCCACTGTACTCTTTCCAGTTTACTCATGCTTGTTTTCTTATAGGGTTTCCATATTGTTATTCCATACTCAAGTTTGGGTCTAATGTAACTAACAAACAATGACTTCATCATTTTTGATTTCCTAGACTTTATACATTTTTATACAACCTATAGTTCTATATCATTAACCAATTGGTTGATATGATTAGAAAAACTCATAGCTGAATCTACCCATATATCCAGGTCCTTAAATGAGTCTACAGTTTCAATCACTCTGTGCTGTATTAGATATTCACCTTTCAATTTATGTCTCTCAAATCCCATCTGCTTAGTTTTTTATGTATTTATCAGCATATTATTCTCCTCTGCCCAAATAGTCAATTTTGTCATTTTTTTTTGTAGACATGCTTTATCAGTAACACATGTAATCAGTTTACCCAATTTCAGATCATCTGCATATAGACTGTAGAACACCTCAGATGAAAATGTTAAGTCTGAAAGATACAATCTAAACAGGTAAGGGCCTAGGACAGAGCCCTGTAGAACACCCTAATTGTAACCAAAAAGTTCACCTGTTCAGTTACTGTATGATACTTGCCATATCCTATTTGAAAGCCATGCAGCTATACATCTTATCAGGAGTATATCAATACCTAGATGCACTAATTTATTGATCAGTGTTTTGTATATGACTCTATCAAATGCTATAGTTAAATCTATATACATTACAGCACAGCACAATTTTTCATTTATAGATGTTATTATATTGTTATAGAACATCATGTTACAGGTGGTAATATATCTGTTTTCAACATATACATGCTGATATATGGTTTCAAGTCCCAATCTATCCAGTTCTGACAATAACTTATCCAATATTACCTTCTCCATTATTTTTCCACAACATGAAGATAGACTTAAGGGTCTATATGACTCTGGTTTTGTCCTACTCCCCCTTTCCCTTAAAGACTGGTTTAATAAGCTCATGTGTCCAATCTTGAGGAATCTCCCCATATTTATATGACTTAGTGAATAATAGATATAATGGTACCATTAGTTCTTGCTGAAGTGTTCTCAGGTCATTGTTACTATTTCTGTCTCTTTCTTGTGCTTTGTTTGGATCCAGTTTGCTCAGTTATTTTTTAATATAATCTAATTTGATTTGAGTATCTGCGGTTATCTGGATGTCACCAGGACAACTCATCATCCCCTTTTGTGGAGCCAAACTGTTTTGCATAAGATTTAGTAAATATGTTTATAATTTATTGTGTCTGAGAATAAATTTTAGAATCTGCACACAGTTTATCAATTTGTGTGTATTTACTCCTTCCACATCTTATGTATCTATAGAAAGCTTTCCTATTATGCTCAATATCTTTATATAAATTGTCTTCAAAATTGTCTTTATCTTGTCTCACACTATGCTTAATCTGTTTGTCCAGCTTGTTTATTTCAGTTTTCAAAGTTGTAGTTTGACCTGTCTTCTATTTCTTATATGTTTTGTTCTCACTTTAATCAGATATCTTGTTCTTATGGAAATATATCCCCTTGTTGTTGTATGCCTAGATCCTGATGTTAAACATTTTTTTGATTTTTTTGCACTCAAACAATTTCTGTTCAAACCTTTCTACATTCCATCTGCAGTTTTTCCACTGAACACCTCACTCCAGTTAGTTTTACATAGTGACTGTTTTGCTTCCCTATACTCTGCAATTAATCTTCTGTGCATTGATTTAGATTTCAGATTTTGAAGTCCCCAGCTAATATTATTCTTCCTTCCTTTGTTTCATGCAAGAAATGTATGAATTCCTCTACGTCATCTGCACTTGAATTTGATGGTCTATACACTCCAACAATTGTTATATGTCCCAGGGTTGTCTATAATATTGGTGTTATCACTGAACATGTTATAATCACAGGTCTCATAACTATCTTTAATTGCTATCATAAATCCTCCACCTGATTTTTTGTTAGAGTGTCTGTTTCAGTGAAAACATTTATACCATGACAAAACTGGTTTCCAGTCATTGTTCTTTAACCATGCTTCACAAACAATAACAACATCAATCTTGTGGAAACATAGCACATTTTCCAATAAAAAAAACCCATTATTATTAATGCTCCTAGCATTAATAGCCATCAGAGATGTATTAAATGTTGCTATCTGTGAAATATTAAATTTTCGACCTGGCAAAAATCCTGTCTAGTGTTTGTCAAATATTGCAAAATATCTACTGCAAAAATTCTCCTCCCTGATCTTGACAAATGCACGCCATCTTGTCTGAACACATGTGCCTAAAACTAGGTTTGGATGCTCTACACAATTCCATTTTTTAAACAGGACATTCCCTGATCTTGACAAATGCATGCCATCCTGTCTGAACACATGTGCCTAAAACTAGGTTTGGATGCTCTACACAATTCCATTTTTTAAAACAGGACATTTTTTCCATGTAAGTATTTACTCAAAAAAATCTTTTCATTCACAGTATTTCTATAGGTGATTTGTCATCCTTCTGATATGCACTACCCCTGACACTCTGTGCCATTTGGCTGTAGCCCCTTTGAATCTAGCTTTGACCTATTCATTTAGACTTGCCTTCTCCTCAACCATCCCCGTGAAGCTGTTAATCTGTTCCACTATATCCTTTCTATCTCATTATTCATCTTCTTCTGAACTCCTTCCATTTGCTGCCGTGACACTATTTTGTCTTTACTCATTATTATTCCATGTGCCTTCAGTTTTACATTCCATTTCCTTATCATTTTCTGAAGTTCCTGTTGTCTACATGCAATGATACATTATCTGCAAACACCAGCTTTATTTGTCTCATCGGACCTATTTGCTAATGTAGTCCATCACCAGTATGAATAGCAGTGGGACTAAAGCTGCACCAGTGGCGGCTGGTGACTTTGAATCAAAGGGGGGCTGCAGGAGACAGCTGAATGGGTGGGGGGTCAATGGGAAGGAGTGTGGCCAACTAGAAAGGGGGGGAGCTATGCTCAAAACCACAAAAACTGTAACTTTAATTAAATACGCTGCCTTGAGTGCCAAACCATCCTTATGAGAGTCCAATCAAGACAAAATGAAGTGTAGAAGAAAAAATATTTCAATGCATTGGCTGCATGACAGCTTACTTAATATCTAGATAGAAGCAAAAAGGTTGTGAGGCATGAAAAAATAAATTACTTTTTAAATACATTACTGGAATGCCAGTCAAAATCAAGTATAAGAAAAGCAAGCAGCACTCAACTCAAACCACTTCTCCTTGCACTGCAGTTCTAATTATGATTTATATTCAGCTTTATTAAAGGACCAAGTAACATGCTGAAAGTAGCAATCTCTGTGATGCCTCCAGTTGTAAAAATGTTTCTTATCCAAAAAAGGCCTGCTGCCTGACAACAACTATCTACTTGTTTCATGGGGAAAACATGATCAAAGTAAAAAATGAAAAGCAAACAAGAAACAAGCTCAAGATACATTGCTTAAAGGATTACTGCACAGGATATGGACAACACATGATAGATTGTCATTCTGTTTAGTTTACAGGTAAAGCCTGCAAAGATGACTGCAAGTTTCCAACAAATGTAATGAGCTTCTTAAAATAATGTAATCCTGTCCTTTATTACAAATACTGTCATATGCATTTAAATACCCAAGGCTTATATGTTATCTAGTTATGTAAGTATTCTCTGCATGGCAACAACAGAAATGCTTTCAATGTTGGAAATTCTTTAACAGTATGCTTATTAAAGCTTGATTTCATCTTACAATCTCAGACAAGCTTACCTGATGGTCATTAAAGCATTGCTACTTAAACACAGAGCAACAGGCACTTTCTGAATAATAATAAGCATAAATCAACAGTATAAAAATATGACAGAAACCAGAACATTCTGAAAAAGACAGATGAAAAGCCACTGTAGTACTTGTGTCTACCTAGGATGGGGGTATGCTCTGCACATTTACACTGCATAACTGCTCCTTGCCTTGCTTAGACACATTCCAGAGTCACTACATGGGGGAGTGGGGTGCAACAAGTTTGTCACAATTTGAAATGTCTCTGGCTGACTGTGATAGCCCTGACACATTTGTCATACCTCTCAACCTAAGAGCAAGCCATACATAGAAGTGGGACAAAGGCCCAATAATAAGGACAATTTTTAAATATTGCTCTTATAAACTTAGAAAGATAATAGAATAGTAGGTCTTGCATTAGAATTAATTTTCTGAAGGGTATGAAATCTGAAACTCAAATGTCTGTCATTATTTTCTAACTTCAGTCTTTAATGATTTGCCAACAAATTTGCCAAAAAACCCACAATTTTAAGAAAAATGGACCAAAAATGTGATGCAAAAGTATAAAATAGCCACGCAATACAGTTGGTAACCTATAAAAGAAGGGACACTTTTTTAATATTAGTACTGCTAACTTGAGCAGCTGACAAAATAAAAGAATCTACATGCATTTCTGAAATAAAAGTAATCTATAACTCTGATTATTACAGTTATTTATTAATTGTAAACCCTCCACATTTTCTTCCAAAATTGCCATTTTACGGAGGGATTATTAGGGGGAGAGCAACATTTTGAGCCAGAATCAGGGACAGTTGAGAGGTTTGGATATACCTAATTCTATAAAGCAATTTATTTGTACATACCTTTCAACCTGTTAATGCAGGAAATCTGGACAAAGCCAAATATATTGGGGGAACATATAAACAGTACTAAAAATTGCTCTTGTATAAACTGAGACAGTTGATAGAATAACAGGTCTTGCTTTAGCATGCATTTTCTGAAGGATATGAAGTCTGAAACTCAGCGTCTGTCATTTAGTGACTTAATTCCTAAATGATTTGCCAGAAAACCACACATTTTATGAGGAACAAACCAAAAATAAGAAGCAAAAATCTATTCATTCTGTGAAAATCTGGACAGTTGAGAGACATAGTTCAGCTGGGGCTGTCTAAGTTTGCCGCCCTTCCGACTCACAAAATTATGCTTAAATGGAGCCTCCCCCCACAGCCATTCCAATGAACCATTACTTGGCTATTTCACCCCATTTACCATAAACACTAATGTGCATACTGCTTTACTTCTACAATGATTTGGACTTCATTTGAAAGTTTTATTTTGCATTTTGCAGCACAGACACTAAGACATCTGCTAAACAAAGCAATGCAATCTCACAATTAAAACAGACTTAGCATTAAAACTTCTCTGCCCTTGAAACGCACATTCATTGAAACAGTATTGAAACCCACATTCAAAGAAAATACATTTGGCTAGTGGCAGATAAAGATTAACTTTGGGCTATTGTCAAATGATAGGCCCCTTGCACACAAAACATACATGTGTTCTGTACTGCACCTTCCTGATTGCATTATATTCCTTGTATAATACAGTACAGAAGTTAGAGGGTGTTTTAAATTTATTGTTTTGAACAATTTTACAGTAAACAATGAAACAAAATGCATGCACCAACAGTGACAATACTGCCCAATTAAGAACATTTCTATCATAAAAGTCTACTCAAACTTCTACAGTCCACCAGTATCAGTAAATATGCACAATCTCTGCAGAAGTAAAAGTCATCTAAATAATTCCACATTAAAAAGATCTGTAACTAAAGAAGGGGTTGCTGCTAGCAAATAACTTTATATTTCATTGCTTCATCTACAAATAAAGCGCCTGTTGCCCTTGAGGAATAAATTGCCTATCTTACATTAAAAATGATAAGCTAGTAATATTGCAATAGGGAATGGATGGCAAATAATCGATGGGTTCATAGTTACTAGGTATCTTCACCAAAGAGAACATTCTCAAGACAACAGCATCCACCCTGTTTACAACACAGTACAATATAAGCAATGCATCTCCATACTGTGGGAGTAGAGCCCACAGCTTTCTGCATCAAAAGCAAGTACACTACCTGTTGTGCTATTAACAATGCCAGCAGTCTAAGAATAAGCAGCATTAAACTTCTCTTCCCCTGCACCTCTCAGCTTCTTATAAAATCTACTCGACACTCAGCTGTATCTCTCAACTTTGCAGCACAAGAAATCTGGAAAAAGTCAAAATGTATTGGTCAGAGACAAAAGCCAGGGACACATTTTAAACATTGGTTGTATAATCTTGGAAAGTTGCTAGAATAAAATGCTCTCTTACCACCATGCATTTCACTGCCAAGACTTGAACCCAGGACCCTGTGCAAAACAGTCAGGGCAGCATACCACTATGCCAAATCAGTTGTTTTTTGAAAGAGCGGAAGACTGAAACTTAAATGGCTACCATTTAGTGAATTCAGTTCTCACCATAGCTGTCAACCTCTTAGCACGAAGCACCTGGACAAAGCCAGTAATGGGGGAATACAGCCCTCAAACAAATTCAGTGAATTCAGTTCTCACCATAGCTCTCAGCCTTAGCACAAAAAACCTGGACGAAGCCAATAATGGAGGAATACAGCCCTCAAACAAATTCAGTGAATTCAGTTCTCACCATAGCTCTCAGCCTTAGCACAAAAAACCTGGACAAATTTCAAATATTCATCTTATAAACTTAGAAAATTGCTAGAATAAAAGGTTTTGTGTTACTATGTACTTTCTGAAGAATATGACGTCTGACATTCAAATGCTTGTCAATTTTATTTATTTAACATTTGTTAACCAGAAAAGTCTGACTTGGAACAAAAGCCAATTTTCAGCAGAGGCCCAGGTAGAAATACTGCAGACACATGTCTTTGTAACATGGGAGGACACCAGATCAAACCCACACAAACACAAGGAGAACATGCAGACTTCACACAGATGGCACCCCAGCCAAGAATTAAACCAGAGAACATCTATCTGTGAGGCAACAATGGTACCACTGCACTATTAACTATTTAAGGAATTATAAACTCAGAAACCACAGATTTTATGAGGAACAGAACAGAACAAAATATGAGGCAAAAATCTGCAAAACTTTCACAAATGGTGGTGGGTAGGGAAGTCAGGCTCTTGTTACCTGCACCCAAGGTAAAGTGTTCAAGCATGTGGTATTCTATAACCACCAACATCAATCTCTCTAGCCACCAGTATAAACCAACTGCAGTATTTAACACAAGCACACACACACACACACACACACACACACACACACACACACACACACCTTCTTCATCCCGAGTCTCCCATACCTGCAATCCATAGCTTTCTCCTTCATCCCATAACAACTTTCTCTGCAAACAGTAATCCTGTGTTCACACCGGAATGCACACTTCTGAGTTCTTGGCTCTTTCCAATGTTCCAGGACTCTGACTCTGCAGTCCGACCCCCTTACAGTCTATGTGGTTTGCACCACATAGACATCTGGGGAATCAGCAGTCTGCTTCCTTCTTCCTGAATCTGGACTGGTAAGGCAGCAGTCCAGATTCACTTTGTATGGAGGATTTGTAGTACTGTAGGCTGTACCATTGTGGTTCACAGCTGGGGGGGCTGCAGTCCTGAATTCCAATATCACGAGCTGCCACTGAGCTGCACCCTGCTGAACACCCACTCTTCTCTGGGAACTCCTTTATGAATCTGACCCTGTTTGTACTTCAGTCACTGGGTCCTTTTATCTAGCCTGCTCAAATTCTACAAATGGTTTTGTGACTTCATGCCATCTCAGGACAGCCTAAATCAGTTTCTTGGGACCTTGTCTTATGTGTTTTCCAAGTCTATAAATCTCCAGTTGCACTCTTTCCTCATCTCTAGCTTCTTTTCCACTATCTGTCTCACTGCAACTATTGGGTTGATTTTGTTGTGTTCTGATAGGAATCATGACTTCTCATTACCCGTCTTTCTAGTATTATGAGTATTTTTCAGTCACTCTCTCCAGTAATTCATGCAGAGTGTCAGAAGTTTGATATCTTTTTACTGTGCAAATTTGCGAATATTTCCTTTGTTCTTGTTCAATAGCATAGAATGCTTACATAAACTCTACTGATCTGAGTCATAAATATATGCAAAACATCTAGACAATTATTTACCTAGAAGTTTGCAATTTCATGTTAGAGGCAGAGACACTTATTGGCATTATAGCAAGATGAAAGAAACATCAATTCATCTAAAACTCTTTCACTGACAAATAGTACTCTAAGGCAAGTCAAAGGTATATGTCCTTTTCCCCACTGTAGTGCGATCCTGGTGTTAGCATATATAGTTAGGGAGGGTGCAGAAGCACAGCCTTTCCACCTTGGGGAGTGTGGGGGGCATAGCTCCCCACCTAGTTGGGTTTTACCAAATAATGTAAAACCAAACCAGACAACAGAAAACCAAATTAAATGGGGAGCTACTCCCCCCACATTTTTTACACACCCAACTATATATACTAACACCAGGATCGTACTACAGTGGGGAAAAGGACAGACACCTTTGACTTGCCTTAGAGTACTACTTGTCAGTGAAAGGAGTTTTAGGTGAAATTAAATTTTGGTGAAATGAACTTTAGGTGATTTGGTCTCAGTGAAATGAGTGTCAGTGAAATGGTCTTTCAATGAAGTGATATGAATAAAAAAAAAAAAAAAAACAAACACATCATTTCTGCAGGGAGGCAAGCCCCCCTGTACCCCCCCCACCCTCCTACTTAAATATACCAATTCAGAGATCACGTTATAGTGGGGAAAAGGGAAATCTTCCATTCTGCGCTGTATGCAAAAGTGCAGAACAGGAGATCTCCTGTTTCCTCACTATAGTGCGATCAGAGAGATGGTATATTTAAGTAGGGGGGTGCATGGGGGCTTGCCCCTGCAGAAACAATGTGTTAAGGGTTTTTTTTTTATTCCACTTCCTAATTTCAAGTTACTGAAAACTCAAACATATGGTCTTGATCATATGAAGTTCGGGTTTTCAGTAATTCGATATTTTAAAGTGAAAACATATATATATATATATATATATATATATATATATACATATATATACACACACACACACACACACACACACATATATATATATATATATATATATATATATATATATATATATAGGTGTACTTCAGAATGTTGATTGTTCAGAATGCCGACTTTCATATGGCCGACACCATATGATTGACAGTCTAAAAGACCGACATCCTGAAATAGCACCATTTACCTACCTGTAAACAGAGTAAAACTGTGTTATCCAGGGGGGGCAATGCCCCCTGCATCCCCCACACCCCTTGCTACTTAAATATTCTCACTCCAAGATCACACTAAAGTGCAGGAAAGGGGAATCTCCCAGTCCCGCACTGTAGCAGGATCTTTGCTATCATTTGTCGGCCTTTCAAACATTCGCTCATATAGTGTCGGCCATATGAGTTTCGAACATTTGAAAGTTCAAACAAATGAAGGGCTCCCACATATATATTATACATATATTATGCATTATACAAGATTCCACTAAATAAAGTGGGTGAATATCATGCTATTAATGTCAATGCAGCAAGCATAAGACTATGTATCAAGTCAGTTTGCAGATTCTGTGGAGGGTAACATACATAAAAAGAGCAGAGTACACAAAAGTTTTGATTCCCTAATGAAGCTAAATTATTCATCAAAATATATTTAATGTCAGACTATTACTAATCAGAATTACATCCAAAAGGTAAAAGCATTACAACATTATGAACTCATATATGATATAACAGAGTGTTTTCTGGGTAAATTAAGCACTGGAAATACTCTATCGTATAATACAAGTTATATAGGGAATATAGAACATGGGGCATTTCAGTAGTAATATTATTATGTTTGGCAAATTATTCAAAGAACAGGATGATTTAATGTAAATAAAACTACCCCTGGGATTCAATAAACTACATGTAGGCTTTGCAAAAAGCCTACACAGAGTTTACATGTGTGCGGAGTAATGCACAGTGAGCAGCAATGATCATTGCATGTTCATGCAGCGCACTGTGTTTAAACGTATATAAGTAAGGTTTCATGGCTGGCAGGAAACTGTCAGTGACCATGGATAGCAATCCTGTTTAAATCAGAGCACTGAAGGACCATGGTTGTGAGCGGAATGCCACAATGATCACCAGGGCTTAACAGATAGCGCTCAATTTCTTAGTACAAGACATCTAGACAAAGGCCAACATAATGGTAGGACATATTTAACATATTTGCTCTTTAGAACTGTGCTAGAATAACCAGGGGGTTGTGTTAAGATACATGTTCTGAAGGACTTGAAGTTTGAAACTCAAATGTATGTAATTATTCGGATCAGTCCTAAGATCATCCAAGTGATATGGCAGAAAAACATACTTTTGATAAAGAACACACCAAAAGATATAAAGGCAAAAATCTAGACATTCTGTGAAAATATGAACAGTTGAGAGGTATGATTGTTAAGCATGTGGTCCAAATACAGTACAGGGCAGTGTATCTACAGAACAGAGTACTGTGAAATTCCATTCCTGGCATTCTGCACTAAAGTTGTGTAAATGATCTGTAAGGGTACATGGACTGCCATGTAAAATAAACACTCAGGAGAGGTGTGTGTATTGACTAGGGACACGCAGATGAACTGTAGGAATGAACACAAGGAAAGAGAGCAGGTGAGAAACAACCTAATATGCATCAGATAAGGGCATGTCAATTGGAGATGGTTGTAGCAGCAACACCAGTTGCATATCAATATGGTACAGTAGAGACTGCGCAGTGAAATTGTGTATTATGTGACTGTCACACAAGGTGGCGTAACAATGAGTAAGCTGTGTGTGTGAGATAAGTATCCTTACATGAATAATGCAGAGGGCATCTATCAGGGATCTGACATACAACTGATGTAGGGTTCATATTGTGAAGCCATGCAAACTGATATGCCTGGATATGAGTGTAATCTCAGCAGAGGTCTCCAGCAAGTGGGACACAAGTAAAGGCTCATGAACAACATTAAAAGAGGCAAGCACAATAATAGACAATATCAGAATAATACCACCAGTAATCCCATGCCCGTGACATAACAAATGTGATTTAGACTGATCATAGATGATTCTGCACAGAAACACTTGTACAACTGTTATGATATATCCACACTCTATGAGGGTAATCACGTACACTGCCCTAGTACCATAAGATCTGCTGGAGATGTAAGGAGGGGCACTGCTATACCTGTATGTGACATTATGATCAATACAGGCTAGTTGACTGGAGTCCATGGCATATATACATATATAGCCATATATATCTATGTGCATATGTGTGTGTGTTTGTGTGTGTGTGTGTGTGTGTGTGTGTGTGTGTGTGTGTGTGTGTGTGTATGTGTATGTGTGTGTGTGTGTGTGTGTGTGTGTGTGTGTGTGTGTGTGTGTATATACATATATATATATATATATATATATATATATATATATATGGATTCACTTTATAACCTCGAAATACTGAAATATCGAATTTCAGTATCTTGAGACTATAAAACCGAATCCACAAAACACCGAGACAAAAAAAACCGTGAAATTCACAACACTGAAAACACCGCACACACTATACCACAAATACACCACAACATCCACATCACAACATAAACAAACAAAACTACACACATACACAACTCATACACACATAAGGGCAAGCCCCTGCACCCTATGGGGCTGCACCCCCACCCCCTACTTATATATACTAACTCCGAGATCGCACAAACACAAAAAAAAAGCCAACTCACACACGCATTCTCCACCCTCACACACACATCAAACACATCAGCACACTCACATACACTCTAACTCCCACTCAAAACCCTTAGAAAACACTTACCTGACATAAGACCTACATCCACACACAGCACTGCGCACCATCAAAACAAAATCCCAGACATTACGCAGCGTAAGGTCATAACCGCGAATTCGACATATATTCGAGTTCATGATTATGACCTTTCGCTATTTTTAACATTCGGCTTTATAGTCTCGAGAAATTGAAATTCGACATTTCAGTAATTCGAGGTTATAAAGTGTTTATATATATATATATATATATATATATATATATATATATATATATATATGTGTGTGTGTGTGTGTGTGTGTGTGTGTGTGTATACAATATGGCACAATCCACTCTGTTACAAATGTTACCCATGTCATTAATGTTGTCAAACACCTATGTATGTACTGTGCGCATCACCAGAACAGGTAGCACACATGCATCTGGTGTAATAACTGGATGGGGGTTCTGCACCATCAGGCAGTAATGTTTATACCACAAAAAGAATACCTAGGTATGGCAAATAAGATGTGTGATAACTCACTGTGACAAGGGTTGTACACTTCTGTTACACATCACTGGAAGATGTGTAGGAAGGTACATGAATAAAGGTGCATTGTACTCAGTTATTGGTGTAATGAAGGCTGTGAATTATGGAAGTATTATGGCTTCTGATATTAGATGTCCTTCACATATGCAGTAGTTGTGTTACATACAAGGGAGTAGTCAGTACTGTGACCATATGCTAGTAGACTTTCCACTAATCCATCTACCACAGGACACAGGTTGCATACCTATTGGTCTAATTATAGGGTGTGATAACTACATTATGCTTGGGTTGTGTGTTTGTTTTCCTGATGTAACACATCCTCCCATGTTTTCTAGTCATTGCAGGTCCTGACATGGCTATGCAGCAGTCTTTGGTGTGTGTTGATACTGTCTGTATTATACTAATATCACTGCTGGAGTCAATGATTGCCCACAGTCTGTAGTCCTTCAGACAGCTGTTTGGACACAGGATGTGTATGTCATCTGTGATGTCCATAACTTAAATAATGAACAGGAAAGGGCCTATCAGACAGCCCTGATGTAAACACACATGATCACTGGACCTGAGATATAGGTCACTTCACACATCAACATATTTAGATGTCATGTATGTGATATAGTTGTTTATGGCCACATCTGACAGTGTTGAGTGAATATCTCAGTGTGGATTTATGTCAAATGCCTTGGGCTTGTTAAGTTCCAAAGGCTGATTGTATTGTCATCATGCTTGCCCTTGATGACCTCTTTGTGGACATCTAACAGATGCAGCAGACATGATGTAGAATTAACACCTCACACAGGTCTGTTGCTCACAGCCAGGATATCACTACTGTCCATTTAGGAAAGGTCCATTATGATATGTTAGCCTACCTCATGGATGAGGAGAGTCAGAATGTGTCTATAGATGCATGCATCTGGTGCTGTACCCCCCACCACCTCACATGGATGCACTAGGCACACACATACATAGCACTTGAAATTCAACCATCAAGTGTTGACACTGGTATTGAAAGACTGTTGTGCACATCATAAGTAATGCCATTGTATTCAAATCTCAGGATTATATTAGAGCACTGTACTCGAACATCATCAGAACTCTAACATAGAGTATAATGCTCTCTTTTGCATGCACCTCATGAGACACATGCAGCAGCTGGAGAGACACATGGATTCCTCATCAAAAAACACAGTGGACACAAACCATACTATAATGTATGTGGAGATACTGAAATCCATGTCACTGTAATAAAATTGGATATAGCTGATGACATTACCAATGTCTGGTGAGGAGAATATGGCAATAACAGTGTCCCAAATACTAGTGTAAAAGGCTCTCCATAATGTCAAGCAAGTGTGTACATACCACACACACACACACACACACACACACACACACACACACACACACACACACACACACATACCCACACACACACACACACACACACACACACACACACACACACACACACACACACACACGTTAACTGCATTGAGACTAGAACCCCTGGATTTAAGGTAAGTGACACAGCTCAAGTCTGCGTTGGAGTGTTTCAGACAACACTTTATAGCTGATGACTTCAGCAGCATCTGGTAAGGAGAATATGGCAATAACAGTGTCCCCATGCTCGTGTAATATCAATCAAGTGCATGCGCGCGCACACACACACACACACACACACACACACACACACACACACACACACACACACACACACCAGTTGGCTGCAGTGAGAAGAGAAGCCCTAGCTATTTAAGTGCACAGACTACAGAACTCCATATTTTATGCAAGTACCATGGCATAAATCTGACTTGAACAAGATGGCGGGTCAACTTATAGTGGATGACATCAGCAGGGCATGTTGGAGAGAAGATATTCAGAGATCTGCAGGAAGTGGATGTGTCAGCACAAAATACTGTCAGTCCATGGGATTGGAGTGGTAAGTGTAGGATACACATACATAGATGCAGTTAACTGCACTAAGAACAGAACCCCTACCTAAATACACAGACTACAGAACTCCATATTTTACACAAGCACCACAGCACAAGTCTGAATTTTACATGACTGCAGGTCAACTTATAGTGGATGACATCATCATGACATGTTGGATTGAAGATGTTGGGAGACCTGCATGAAATGGATGTGTAGGCTTGTGCAAGTATAAAAACAGTGCAGTTGATGGGGTTGGAGCAGTAACTGTAGAATACACACTTCTGCCTAGACACTCACACAGTTGGCTGTAATGAGAACAGAACCCCTATATGAGCAGTAACTGTAGGATACACACTTCTGCTGAGACACTCACACAGTTGGCTGCAATGAGAACAGAACCCCTATCTATCTAAATACACAGACTACAGAACTCACTACTTTACACAAGTGCCACAGCACAAGTCTGACTTTTATAAGATTGCAGGTCAACTCATAGTGGATGACATCAGCAGGACACGTTGGAGAAAAGATTTGTTTTATTTATTTACTTGACATTTGTTTACTGGGGAGGACTGACTTGGCTTAGTAGCTCATTTTCAGTAGAGGCCTGGGGAGAAAGTCTCCAGATAAAGAGGAATACAACACAATATGATAAAATACAATGTTATATATGCAAGCAAACATTGATGGATACATTTAGTGATAGTTATAAATATTGCAAGTTTACAGTAACAAGAGATGTGTGTTACAACATCTAATATTCATTATTTACATTATTCACAGATTATTCACTGTAGACCAACAGGAGAAGAATGTGTTGGACTAAACTAGTCAGCATATTAACCAACATTGAACGGATACATTCAGTGATAGTTATAATTGTTGCAAGTGTACAGGAACAGAAGACTTGTAGTAGAACAGCTAACATACAATTATGTATGTTAGTCACACATTACTCATTGTAGCCCAGAAAGAAAATGTATTGGACTAAGCCAGTCAGCACATTGACCAATAGTTTAGAACAGCTATGGGAAATGCAGCAGAAGAATTGAAACAGATTGCAATTATTAGTATTAAGAGACATTGTGGTCCAGATATTTAGGGCTAGAGACGAGGAAAAAAGGAAGAGTAGGGATGGAAGGATTTGCAGGATGATGAGCTGATGTATCTATTAGCCTAGGGATTTGCAGGAGCATGTCCAGTTTTCATTTAGGTATGTAATATGTTGCTTTTTAAATAATGTGGGTTTTCTGTGGTGAAAATATTCTGTGGGATAGAGTTCCATTTTTTTGAGATTTGATTTGAATAAAGGGAGTCTCCAAAACTGTTGTTTGGGTTTGTGACTTTTAGCAGCAGTTGATGTTGGGAAGCCTGGATGAAATAGATGCATAAGCATGTGCAGGTATCAAA
Source organism: Protopterus annectens (assembly GCF_019279795.1). Lineage (NCBI taxonomy): Eukaryota > Metazoa > Chordata > Ceratodontiformes > Protopteridae > Protopterus > Protopterus annectens. The sequence continues at coordinate 1,133,083,913 of NC_056732.1, read as the reverse complement.
ATACTGCTAATCCATGGCACTGGAGCAGTAACTGCATGATACATACTTCTGCTCTTCTAGCCAAACATGCACAGATACAGAGCTGACTGCAATGAAAACAGAACCCCTACTTAAGTACCCAGACTACAAAACACAGTACTTTCCACAAGTGCCACTGCACAAGTCAAACTTTTACAAGACTTCAGGTCAACTTATAGTGGATGATATTAGGAGGGCATGTTGGAGAGATGTTTGGAGACCTGCATGAAATGGATGTGTAGGCATGTGCAAGTATCAAAATGCTGTCAGTCAATGGGATTGGAGTTGTAACTGTAGGATACACACTTCTGCTCTTCTGGCTATACCACACCCACACACAGTTGACTGTGGTGAGAACAGAACCCCTACTTATCTAAGTACACAGACTACAAAACTCAATACTTTACACAAGCACAAAGGCACAAGTCTGACTTTTACTAGACTGCAGGTCAACTTGCAGTGGATGACATCAGTAGGGCATGTTGGAGAGAAGATGTTGGGAGGCCTGCATAGGCTCAATAGGTTCATAGGTTCATAGGTTCATAGGAGGTTGCTAGCCTAATGGTCCTAGGCTTTTACAAGCCTAGCCATGTAAAAACACAAGTACCCTTATTAATTATGGTACTCCTTGAAGGCTTTGCCGAAGCAATAGATGAAGAATAATGTCTGTTTTGTCTAGTTCCGGCTTGTTATTTTTATTTTATTATAGTTAGATGGTTGTTGTTAGCAGACTGATTTTGTGATCAACACTGACCAGTCCTGTTCATGACGGACATAGGTGCCACCCCAGGGGTGAATTCACAATCCCCCATCCAGCTGTCAAGGTTGTGCTTGAATAGGGTCATTAAGGAGCACTGCTTCACATGCAGTGGGTGCCTATTACAAAGGAGTGGCAATCACTGGGAGGTATATATATCTCCCCAGCATGTTCTGTTTATGTCACAGGCTAGGATGAGATACCTGCAGCAAGTTAATCTTGTCCCATTTGATTTGCAGATGTCCATTTCTAGTAGGACAGGGTCTGAGACTGCTATGCAGGCCATGCATAGGTCACCTTTCAGCAGCCTGCATGATACTGAATGCAGTGACAGGTCTTTCACTCTTTCCATGTATGTCATGTTTTGGAGGCCCTGGATTCTCCTAGTAACAAACCTCAATTGCTGCAGGTGTCTGGTGAGGTACAGACAGAAGGGAACATTGTACTCAATTATTTATTTTACATTTATTTATTTATTTTATATTTGTTGGTCAGGTTTGTCCAGCTGAGCTGGTAGTCCTTTTTCAGTGGAGGCCTGGGGAGAAAATCTCCACAAATTTACAATAAAATTGTAAATAAAAATAGTATTATAAACAAAACCTTAACATTTTCAAGTTGGAACAGTAAAAGCATAAAAATTATTTACAGAGTTAAAGTTGACATTTAACTTAAGATATGTGCAAAAACAGTATGCAAAGCTTGTAAGTTCAGCCAAGGTAGTTGCAGTTAGTGAAGATCATACAGGTAGAATATAAGTAGAAATATTTTTAAGCTTGAGTGACAGGTAATTGCCTAGATAAGATGACTAAGTGAGCTGACACTTAGAAATAAAAAATGAGGGTAGACAGTAAATATGCAGGAGATTAAGACAGTTTATGGAAGGTGAGTACGGTGGCATTAGTGATCTGATCTAGAGTACAGCAGAGCTATGACCTTCCTGGTCTTGGATGTGATGGCCTTATTTATGAGGTGCACAATGCAAAATGTGTGTCTGCACATAGTGATTGAAGTATAGATTGCTATCAGCATGTGTCCCCAAGTCTTGCAACACTGTGCTTGAACTTAAAGTAGTGCTAAGTATATCATAAACCAGGGGTAGTCCATTTCCAAAGGGGACAATGAGGAATTTTTTGCTTTAAGGTTCAGTCCATGCGTTTGGCACCAAACATTTATCTGTGTTAGCCCCTTCTGTAATATTTTAGCATACTTAGGTGACTCTACATGCCTGCGTCCAGTTGACAGTCATCTGCATACTTGGTAAGCCACAGGGCATGTACATTTGCCTGGACTTCAGAGAAATATTTTACAAACAGGTGAGGGCCCAGCACAGATCCTTGTGGTATTCCACTGGTATGTGGTCTAGTGGTGGAGGTGCAGTCCCCAACTTTGACAGAGTGTGTTCTGTCGGTGAGACAGTTGTTTATCCATCTAGTAACTTATGGTTTAATTCCCAGATGGGAGATTTTCTCTGTGATACCTGAATGGGGATAGTGTCAAAGGCCTTGAATAACTCAACATAGGTGGTATGTCCTGTTATCCTGCATCCAGGCCTTTGGGCCAGTATCAAAGAAGTGCACTATGTTTAATAAGCAAGATCTACCCTTGACAAAAACGAAATAGGTTGGGTCAGTCTAGAAGTTGAAGGTTCCCTGTGAATAAGGTCCATGCTGATTCCTTCCATAGCCTTGTAGATAAGGATTTTAAGAGTTATGGGTCAGTAGTTCTAATTCTGCATGTTAACAGAATAATGTGCATTGCATATCATGCATTTGATATTAATTTCTGTAGTGCAGGTGATATATGTGTGAAAAGAGTACTGCGACACTAGGGTTGCAGTGTTTGGGGGATGCAACACATGGCTGTATTGTAAATATGTGACATACTGATAGATAGGGACTTCAGTTTATCTTTCTACATGTGATTTCACGTCATAGACAGGAAATGGACAGTAAATGGCAGTAATACATAATAATATTTGCTTTTCCTGTAGTGCAGGTGATATATGTGTGAAAAGAGTACTGCGACACTAGGGTTGCAGTGTTTGGGGGAGGCAACACATGGCTGTATTGTAAATATGTGACATACTGATAGATAGGGACTTCAGTTTATCTTTCTACATGTGATTTCACGTCATAGACAGGAAATGGACAGTAAATGGCAGTAATACATAATAATATTTGCTTTTCCATAGTCCTGCAAGCAGTAGGTTTGCACATCAGTTGGCAAAGTGTTTGTGCATGTAAGATACACATTTCTAATACTTTCAATGTTTGCTGCTTAACTGGCTCTGTTGGAGCAGGTGTAAAGGCATTGACACATTTCTTTTTTATCTCAGATGATACTGAGTTCGAATCCAGGTGTATCTAATACTTTTAAATAAACAATGATAATGCAGTGACATTAATTCTTATAGTACATGCATTGCTGGAGTTTAGCGAGATTGTGTGGAGATAACCACAGCACTGTACCACCACTTGCTGTCACTTGGCATTGCTATGCAATGCAAAACTCCATGCAAACATAGGGGACAAAAAGTGAAGGGATCCATTGATTTTTCTGCTACTTATGTGTGTTGTGTGTGATTCTATTTGTTGACCAGATTATAGGTGTTAAGATGGGGTAGATAGAAAATTGGTGAAATGAGGAGCAAGCAGGGGGAAAATCAATTGGAAAGCAATACAGGAATGTGCAAGAGGGAGGCAGGATGAAACATAGTCATACATTTCTTCAACAGTAAAAACTAATCATATGTGCAGAATATTAGCTGAATTGGGACTGTGACCTCCAAAGAGAAGGGTTACAACAATGTAATCATGTTGTATAACCAATTGGACTGAATCAAGTGTGTCAAGAAGACATGCATGTGAAATGGAGAGTGATGTATAGGAAGATTTTATTTTTGTGGGACAGTTGCCCATTCTTTTTTAATTCAGTAAGAGAGGACTGCTGGGTAAGGGACTCAGGTATGTCTGGGTAACTTGGGTAGATGAAACAAATGCAAACAAACAAGACAAACAAGACAAGAGATAGGGACAGTGAGGGACACAAAAGGCTGGAGGACACCATAATTGGGGTGAGAGGGGACAACCCAGACTCATGCTCTTCAAGCTTGGAGACAGTGAAAATAGAGTCCTCACCCACTGAACTGGCAACACTGTTTTCTTACTCCACTGTCGGCTGGAGTGCTTGATGTCTTCTCCTCCTATGGACGATGAGGAAGAACAGCCTCTCCATCTGATGTAGGTGTACACTAATGGTGCAGTGCATGACCCAACATACTAACAGTGGCATCTCCCAGCAGGTGATGAAATCACCGCCTCAGGCACTGCTCCAGGAGGGTACCACTGCATCAGCTTCTGAGGCAGTACTACCTGAGGACAGAGGTAGTATAGGGGCAGCTGAGGCAGTGCTGCCATGTTGGATCCCAGATGTGCTAGGCATCAGAGCTGGAGCCAGTGGAGCTGGTGCAGGCTGATCCTGTGGTGCTAGCCAACCTCGCTGCTCTATGTAGCATTTAGTGATGTGGTACACATGAATGACATGGAGACATTTTGATGACACATTATAAAAATTAAAAAAAAAAGAGAGGTAAGACTTGGGGTGAGAGAAAAAAGAGGTAAAATTAGAATCATCTTATGTGACATACAATGCATTAATACAATTATGCAACTCTTTTATCTGAAGTATTACATTTAAGTGTATATCCTAACAGATGCACACTATACTACACATTGCTGAAAGTAATCTTTGAAATGTGCATATATTGCACATGTGCGTGTTCCAATTATACAGATAGTTTACAAGAAGGCAACTGTGCCACTGGTATAGAGTTTTTAATTTAATGTAAGCATTACTGAAGAAATAACAGTATTGTATAGTTGTGAATCATGGTGTTTGAACCCACAATCTCTGACTAAAGTCTAATATTGCACTCCTGCAATTGGTTTGTGCTACAGAGTAATGCATGCATATTTGCTTTTACAGTTGGGATATGCATGCTCAATTTGACACAACTCTATAATAGACCAAAACTTATCTTTAATTATTAAAGCTACAATAACAGTTTTCTTCAACTGCATACATACCACTTGCTTCTCTCAGTCTCTCCAATCTAGCAACATGAGCCTGCCAATTGAACTCATGTTTGGTGGGAATTGGGGAAAAACAGAAAAGATGACAGAAAAAAGGACCAGCACCATGGTAAAGTAGAATCTCATAACAAACAAATAGTCAAACCAACAAATAAATGAGTTCTGCAAAAGCTGTATGGAAATATTTAATAACAATCACAACAATGACAATCGCAGTTCTAAAAGCCTTTTAAAACACCCCCCATTCTGGAATTATAGATAAGCTCACTAAACTAGGTATAAATCCCTATGTCACAAGATGGGTTGCCAACTGGCTCACCGACAGAACCCACACTGTGAAAGTAGCGGATTCCAAATCCAACATCAGACCAGTGACAAGTGGAGTACCACAGGGTTCAGTCCTGGGTCCTCTCCTGTTTGGTATCTACTTCTCTGAAGTGCAGGCCAACACAGAAGGTCTTTGGCTAACAAAGTTTGCAGATGACTGCAAACTAGGAGCCATAATCGAAACTGCTAACGATGTGGACAAACTACAAAAGGGCCTCACTGAGACAGATACCTTATGTCAAAGCCATGGCCTGAAGCTCAATGCCAAAAAGTGCATTGTCATCCCCTTTGGTAAAAACTCTGTACCCATGAACTACCACAGAGCTGGTAGTCTACTTAATGCCGAAAATGTGATAAGAGACCTTGGGACACAGGTGGACAGTAGTCTCTCCTTTGATAATCACATCACCACAGTGGTCAGGAAATCCTTCTACATGGCTCATCTCATCACAAAAGGATTCTCATCCAGAAAAAAAGAGGTAATTGTTTCTCTCTACTCATCAATCATTAGACCCATTATAGAGTACAACGCCCCTTTTGGTATGTACCTCACAAGACATCTACAACAACTGGAAAGACCACAGAAATACCTCACAAAGAGGATTACTGGTCTCAAACAGATGCCCTATGCAGACTGTCTCAAAAAACTACAGCTTTACTCTATCGCATATCGCCTACTCAGGGGCGATCTTTGCCTAACATACAAAGCTATGTCAAACCCAGAGCTGTTGGACATGCTCCACTTAAAGAAATCCCAATCCCTCTGAGCTACATGCTCTATGGACCTAAACATTGTCACCACAATAAACAGAACATGCTGGAGGGATAGATTCCTGTCCCAGAGACTTCCCATACTCTGGAACAGACTACCTATCTATGTCAAACAGAGCTCCTCATTAGCACTCTTCAAGAAAAATCTTGATGATTGGATGGGAAATGGGAAATTCACCCCGGGGATCACTTCTGTGGCTCTGCTCGACAGGGGCACAGGAAAATAATTTTCTTGGGTGGCGAAAGCCAGGGTACATTTTTTGGCTAGGCTTGTATGGGCCCTAGGGCCGATACCCTAATACCGACCTATGAACCTATGAACTTATAAGTCTCATTTAAATAATGTTCTTAAATACTGTAATATATAGCCCACACATACCAATGAATAAAAATAAACAAGATAAACAAATAAAAGCAAGACACTGCACAAAGGCTGGGTATGAGTGAACATTTAGTAAACCCATACCACGTTACAGTATCTGCTGTATAAAGAGTGGATATACATAAATGTTCAATAAGTCCACTCCACAGTAATGTTCAATACACAACAACAAACTTTATTATAAAACTGCAACACTTCAGCACACTTGTTTAAAATCAAATAGCAATAAAAACATACACACTTTTAAAGATGAGTGCTTTCATTTCAAAATTTCAAAACTTTATCAGATAAAATAAATTAAAAACCTACTTCCTTATGTATCCTAAATTGAACTACATCATCCCTAGTCAATGAACATAGAACCAGCATCAACCATTCATAAAAATCCCCTTATAAGGCACTTCATAGAATAATTAAATAATTAAAGCATAAAGGTAAATAATATATAAATATTTTATAAATATTTTAAATCACCATTTAAACCAAGACACAATACATAAGAAATTATCATTGTACTAAATCATATCTTTGCAGTACTTTCAATTTCAACATATATGTAATCAATATCTGTTTATTTAACCTGGAGCAGTGAGCTGCATCAAGATATCTGATGAGTCCTAGAACTTTTTCTTTAGAAATTTATGAAAAAATGTGGTGTTATACTTCTGGTTCTTGTATCCTTGAGACTCATGAAGTAACAATAAAAAATGTTAAGGTGAAATTACAAGGAAATTTTTCCTGTAATTCTGAGAGAGTGGTACATTGCACTCTATGTACTAATTGCTCATGTTTTTATACTGGTAAAATGGACAGTGAATTAAAAAATAGAATCTATGAACATATTTGAGTGATAAAAATGAAAAACAATAACTAATGCCTTAACAAAACACTGTATGGATAAATCAGGCATAGTTTTAAATTTATTGTGCTGTAATGTTTAATGATGAATGAGAGGGGTGGAGCATGGACTTTAGTTTTAGAAAAACATTAATTATGGTGGCAAATTTATCTTGATGCAGCTCACTGGGCCAGGTTAAATGAACAGATATTGATTGCATGCATGCTGAAATTAAAAAGCACTGCAAAGATAATATTTAGTATAATGATAATTTCTTATGTATTGTGTCTTGGTTTAAATGATTTAAAATATTTCTAAAATATTTATGTATTATTTACCTTTACTTTTTAATTATTTAATTACTCTATGAAGTGCCTTTTAAGGGGACTTTTATGACTGGATGATGCTGGGGGTGTGTTCACTTACTGGGGATGATGTAGTTGAATTTAAGATATATTAGGAAGTGGGTTTGTAATTTATTTTTTCTGATGTTTCAAAATTTTGAAACAAAAGTGCTCATTTTTAGGAAGTGTCTATGTTTTTATTGCTATTTGATTTTAAACAAGTGTGCTACAGGGTTGCGGTTTTATAATAAAGATCATTGCTGTGTATTGAACAGTATTGTGGAGTGGACTTACTGAATGTTTACTTATACCCAGCCTTTGTGCAGCAGATATAGTAATGTGGTGTGGATTTTCTGAATTTTCACTTATACCAAGCCTTTGTGAAGTGTCTTGCCTTTATTGGTTTAGCTTATAATACTTAGCCCATTGATCAAAATAAGTGATCAATTAACTTCCTTAAAGCTGCAAAATTACATTTAGATAAAATATAAATCAATTTTAGACACATTTGTTTGTGTTTGAATATAGGTTTGAAACTAACAGTTTAATTAATTCCAGACTTCTTCTCTGCCTGAAGTGTAATTAACCAGTTATAGTTGGACTTTTCAAGCCTATTATCAAGATCACCTCCTCTATAGTTGCCTAGAGCAGTTTCTCTGACCCTAAACAGAAAAATGTATTCATTCCCATTCTGTACATGGTGCTTAGCTAAGGCATTGGTTTGTATAGATCTGCATATATCAGATTTATGTTCGATGATGCATTCTTTTAGTTTTCTGTGGGATACACCTACATAAAAAGCTGCACATTTTTTACAGGTTGCAAGATACAATATTAGCTGTGTTGCAGTTGCAAAACATTTAAAGAAATATTCTTTAGAGGTCTGTTGATGTAAAAAAGATAGTCTTGTGCATAAATAAAATCACAACAACTGCAATTATAACAAGAAAAAGTTCCTAATCTCTTAATAACTGTAGAAATGGATGATCTCATATCCTTGTAACATAAACAAATATTTTGAGTAGAACAATTTTTTATAAGTAAAGCATGGTTCATCACCAATATATAGTGTCAGTTCAGGTAATTCTTTTAAAATTCAGCAATTCCTGATTCTGTCCTTCACAGATCTAGTATATACATTGTGTAGTTGAGTAGAGTATATTACCATTGTTATGTGTGATTTTCTTGTGACTATCAGTAATGCCATCAGTTTTACTAGAAAAATATGGTCTAGTGGTATTATCTCTATTCATAATCACATCCTCTTTAGTTCCATTTAATAATGTATGATCATATGTCCTCTCTTGAAACTCCATAAGCATTTCATCCATTTGCTGTAGGCAATGTTGGTCATCTGTATTAAGCCTACTAAACTGCAAAAACTGACTGTTAATGTTGTTAAAAGTATGCTCAGCATGCATACTTTTCTTGTGTAAATAATGGTTAACATGTGCCTTTTTTCTATAGATACCCGTAATAAAGGCACCATTATCGAGGGTGATCATAACATCTTAAAACTGTATTTGAGTCTCAGAATGATTCATCTTAAATTTCAAAAAATCTGTTGATGCATTAATAAACACAAGAAAATTGTTTAAAACAATAAATCTCCTTACCCATACAAAAAAACACATTGTCAACAAATCTCTTAAAATGCAGTATTTTCCTGGAAAATTCTATTGGTCCATAATATACAAACTTTTCCTCCCATTTGTTGAATGTTAAATTAGCATATGTATTGGCGATGGGAGTGTCTGCTATTTAATGATAGAATTGTTTATCAGAAGTGAATATGTTATTGTCAAGAACTAGTTCAAGTAATTTGCAGAATGTTTCTATCTTTCTGTTGGATATAAGTTTGTCCTCGCACAGCAATTTCCTGATAACCTTGACTCCATACTGGTTGGGAATAACAGTAAATAATGATGTTATATCTAAAGTCACTAGTAAAAAATGTCAGTATCTCTATTTGAATATCATTCAGTAACCAATCTCATTGTTTGATGGGTAAGAGATTTATGGACCTTTTGAGATCCATATAAAATTGGAGTAGCAGGAGATGGCATATCGAAACAATTGGATCTATATAATTTTTTTCAATGTGTCATATCCTGTTACTCCAATTTTATATGGACTTCCTAAAATCCATAAATCTCTTACCCATCCCACAATGAGGCCTATTGTCTCTGGACAGGGATGGGTTACTAAACCTATTTCTCTATACATACAAGAGACTTTAAGCAAATATTTAATTTATGTTGAGTAACATTAGGGACACGGAGCACTTTTTTGTATGCAAACGCAGATCTATACAAATCAATGCCTTAGCTAAGCACCATTTAGAGAATGGGAATCAGCACATTTTTCTGTTTAGGGTCATAGAAACTGTTCTAATCAACTATAGAGGAGGCGATCTTGATAATAGGCTTGAAAAATCCAAATATAAGTTGATAATTATGCTTCAGGCAGACAAGAAGCCTGGAATTAATGCAACTGTTAGTGTCAGACCTATACTCCCAACACAAATGAATGTGTCTAAAATAGATTTACATTTTATCCAAATGTAATTTTATAGCTTTAAGGAAGTTAATTGATCATTTATTTTGATTGGCGAGCTATGTATTATGTTGTTTAAGAATACTATTAACATGGGACTTAAGTTTTAGCAGGTTTTTAGCACTGAGGAAGGATTTTTTATCTTAAAGCTTTGTGATTGTCATTGTTGTGATTTTTATTAAATATAGCCATACAGCATTTGCAGAACTTGTTTATTTGTTGGTTTGAATGAACAGAAAATAACAGAAGAGCATTGTGCATGCCAGCTTGGCCTATATTAGCTTTCTAAGCCTTACAAGTACTCTCTTATTGTCATACAGGTGGGGAATGTCTGCAGTCTCAAACTCATGCAACTAACAGTTGATAATATCCCCTTTTCACCTGTGTAGGTCATTAAAGTGATGCCTACTATGCTCAACAGTGTATGCAATATCAGTGGCACTGGATACAGCCTGGGACAGACTATTCCACACCTCAGACTTGTACTGGGAGGCAGAATAGTTCCCCTGTAGAAGCCTTTGGCTACTGCTGTTTACCAGAAGTCCAGTAAATATCCTAGACTCTTGGATACCCCACCTCTGTAACCTAAATGTGGTGCCTTCCTCTCTGATGCCATCCATATCTACCAGCTGAACTAGAAACTGATTCTTTCTCATTTACTGGTAGTGTACAAACCCAAGCAACAATGTTAAGTGTGATTCCATGATGTTAAGCGGAGAACAGCAGTGCCAAGCAAGGAGGAAATAAATAGTTGAAATTGGAAGTTTAATGTGACACTTGGCCTTAGTTTGAGGGGTGTCCACAAATGTACCATGGAAATATATATTGGAAATTGGAATGTAACTTTTAGATGAGTCAAGTTTATAGACACACACTACATGCATACATGTAATGACCTCACACATTTTTTTTTGCTTTTATACACTGAGGAAAACTGATTTTTACACTGTGGTATTCAAATCTAGGCATAAGAGACAAAACATTTTCTTCCACAGTGTTGATTTTCTATCATTGCCATAGAAGAGGTGCAGTTCAGACATTGTCTCGAATCATACATAAATACAGGTGACAGTTTGAGCTGTTACACATGTATATGTGTGTCCTGACAAGGTTATTGGATATAGATCCAATTGTGTATGTGTCTTTATGCAATTGTGAAACCCATGCAAGTCCAGATAACAGAATTATACTTACAGAAATATAGTAGAGAGTATACCCTAAGTCAAACATCTGAAAACACAATAATGGTGTCTCATCCCTCATACATATAATTCATATCAGCTCCACTATCTAAAGGGTTATAAATGAGAGTGAATATAATGGGAAGTGGAACAACAGTAAAAGTGTATGAAATATCCTGCATTAGAACCCAAGGCCATGTGTACGGCAGTCCTGCACTTACACCTATTGCCACAAGAATGTTGAAATAGCACTTGTCTATTTTTCAGTTCATTGCTATAAACTGCACTGTCACAACAGTAAAAGTAGATTGCACATGTTGTACTAAAACCCAGGACAATCTGTACTCCAACCCTACATTTACATCTGCTTTTTTTTCTAATTTCCTAAGCATTCTTAAGGTCTCTGTGTTAACCACTGCACAACACTGCTTAGCCGGTTTACTCTGTGTCCAACAGAATTAATTGAATATATCTGGTTTCATTTATTGGCTGTCTGAGTCCTGTCTGCAGGTGTTCGATGGCTGCAGTTGCTGGCAAACCTTGCTAACCACAGTGCAATGCTGCTAAGCTCAGTTGCTTGACGGAACACAAAAATTGCAACAATGTATTGTTTTTGCCCTTTGCTCTTTTACAGATGCCCTGTTTGCAGGTGTTCTGCAGGTGTTCTAACTGCTTCCTTGGTTGGCCACTAGTCCAGTTTGTGTACTACCTCACTTCACGCAAAGGAGATAACACAGCCAAACCTAACATTCATTTTCTCCTTTTCCTTTGTCACGTGTTAAGGTCATGTCTGTACAAATCTCCCATCTTTTATTTGCTCACACTAAAAGTAACAACATGCAAGGATATGTCAGTCATTCATATTATTATACAATACACTCCAGGTTCAACACTTACCTTGTAAATCCAGCAGTTGCAACAGTTTTAGTTCAGGGCTGACTCTGATGCAAGCAATACACAGCCAATACATAGGTTCATAGGTTCATAGGTAGGTACTAGGCTATTGGCCCTAGGGCCTATATAAGCCTAGCCAAAGGTACCCTGGCTTTCGCCACCCAAGAAAATTATTTTCCTGTGCCACTGTCGAGCAGAGCCACAGAAGTGATCCCCGGGGTGAATTTCCTATCTCCCATCCAATCATCAAGATTTTTCTTGAACAGTGCTAATGAGGAGCTTTGTTTGATATAGATAGGTAGTTTGTTCCAGAGTATGGAAAGTCTCTGGTACAGGAATCTATCGCTCCAGCATGTTCTGTTTATTGTGGTGACGAGGTTTAGGTTCCTAGAGGGTGTAGCTCGTAGGGACTGGGATTTCTTTAAGTGGAGCATGTCTAAAAGCTCTGGGTTTGACATAGCTTTGTGTGTTAGGCAGAGATCGCCTCTGAGTAGGCGATATGCAATGGAGTAAAGCTGCAGTTTTTTGAGACGGTCTGCATAGGGCATCTCTTTGAGGCCGGTAATCCTCTTTGTGTGGTATTTCTGTGGCCTTTCCAGTTGCTGTAGATGTCTTGTGAGGTACATACCAAAAGGGGCATTGTACTCTATAATGGGTCTAATGAGTGACGAGTAGAGGGGAACAATGACCTCTTTTTTCCTGGATGAGAAACCTTTTATGATGAGGTTTGCCACATAGAAGGATTTGCTGACTACTGTGGCGATGTGATTATCAAAGGAGAGACTACTGTCCACCTGTGTCCCAAGGTCTCTTATCACACTTTCGGTGTTAAGTAGACTACCACCTATGTGGTAGTTCACGGGTACCTAGTTTTTACCAAAAGGAATGATAATGCACTTTTTGGCATTGAGCTTGAGGCCATGGCTTTGACACCAGCCATCTGTCTCAGTGAGGCCCTTTTGTAGGATGTCCACATCTTTTGGAGTTTTGATTATGGCTCCTAGTTTGCAGTCATCTGCGAACTTCATTAGCCAAAGACCTTCTGTGTTGGCCTGTACTTCAGAAAAGTAGATACCAAACAGGACATGACCCAGGACTGAACCCTGTGGTACTCCACTTGTCACTGGTCTGAAGCTGGATTTGGAGTCTGCTACTTTCACAGTGTGGGTTCTGTCAGGGAGCCAGTTGGCAACCCATCTTGTGACATAGGAATTTATACCTAGTTTAGTGAGTTTATCTATAATTCCAGAGTGGGGGATGGTGTCAAAAGCCTTGGCGAGATCTAGATAGGCTGTGTGAACCATCTTACCCTCATCTATGGCTTTGGTGACTGCTTCAAAGAAGTCTATCAGGTTTAGGAGACATGATCTGCCTTTTACAAACCCGAACTGGGTGGGGTCCTGAGTTTAGAGATTACCAATGTCATTGTTTATAAGTTCCATGATGATACGCTCCATGGCCTTGCAAACCAGGCTCGTTAAGCTAATGGGGCGGTAGTTTCTGGGGTCTGTTGTGGCTCCCCCTTTGTGGAGTGGGATAACTGTCGCTGTGCACCATTCAGTGGGCACATAGCCTGAGGTGAGGCTATGATTGAACATGGTACTTAGGTGGGGTGCCAGTTCGTTCTGTAGTTCATGTAGAACACAGCCTGGGATGTCGTCAGGTCCCATGGATGCTGTGTTCTTGGCTTTGGATAGTGTGTTTTTTACCTGTGCAGCCATGATTACAGGAGCTTTGCATTCTTCTGGTATAGAGATGGGCCCTTTAGGGGATGACAGAGGGGTAAAGTTAGCACTGAACCTATCTGCCAGGATGTTGGCAATATCCGTTGGTTCTGTATATTTAGTGCCATTGTGCTGTAACTCAGAGCAGATCTGAGTGTTGCCATTGAGATTCTTGACATAGTTATAGAATGCTTTGTGGTTGTCTTTAGAGTCAGTGGCGATTTTGTTTTCATAACTAGCTTTGGAGGATTTTATGAGGGATCTCAGCTTCTTACTGAAGCTGACCAGGGAGTTTCTCCAATCATGGGATTTTACTCTTTTTTGCAATAGTTTCTTTCTTCTGTTGTAGAGTTTGTTTATGGCAGGGGACCACCAGATTGGCTTCCTTTTTTGGAGGATAGCATCTTGGTTCTGTTAGGGATTGCACAATCCATGCACTCATGTAAGTGCTTATAAAGTGCATTTGTGTAGGATTCAGCAGTCATACCTCTATTGTCCGTCAGCATGGGTGTCGTGAAGTTTGCCACTTCTGTCTTAAGAAGCGTGAAGTTGGCTTTGGAGAAATTTTTTACTGTGGTTTCCCCTAATGGGGGCAGGGGAAGGGATGTGGATGTCTAGGGTGATTAGCTTATGGTCGGATCTGACCAACGAGGAATTGACCTCTGGTGTGGAGCACCAGTCGCCCATGTTGGTAATAACCAGGTCTAGGATATTGCTGCCCCTGGTGGGGGTGTGGATAAGTTGATCCATGGCATTGGAATTTATGAATTCCAGAAAACGTTGAGCACAAGAGTTGGTACATGAGTAGTTTTCCCAGTTAATGGTAGGGCAGTTGAAATCGCCCATTATTAGGGTGTTAGGTTGTACCCTAATATTTTCCAGTGTATTAAGAAATGATGAGTGGGAATCCTGAGGCATGGTGGGGGATCTGTAGCAAGCTACAATTTGGATTGCGGTCTTGCCCAGAGTTAGTTGCACTTGAATAATCTCGGATGCATTATGCTGAGCAACTAGCCTAGAGGTGTGGATATCCTTAATGAATATGGACACACCTCTGCCTTTAATGTTTCGGTCCAGGTTAGGTGGCTGAAAGGTGTGGTATGAATTATAGCCTGGTAATGCAGGGGTACTCTCTGGAGCCTTGAACCAGGTCTCTGTCACTGCACAGATGCCGATGTTCTCCATTTTAAGGAGTGCCTCGAGAGAGTGCATTTTGAGGTTTAGACTTCTAGCATTCAGTAGCAATACCCTCAGATTCTTCTTGCCTGTACCTGTTAGGGTGGTGAATTTGTCATTTGAACCTTGCCTAAAAAAGGCACTATAGGGGTGGCTAGAGCCTTAGCCAGTATCCGGAATCCCACAGGCGACAGTTGCAGGCCATCTCTGGCAAAGCATCGTGGCTTGTCGATCATGTCATCCCAGACAGACAGATACTGGATCCCCTTAGAATGACACCAGAAGCTTAGCCAATTGTTGAAGTCAATCATTTTGTCCTTGTACTGTGGTATCATTCTGGGTGATGGCAGGATGCTACTCAGGGCTAGGGGCATACCTGCCTGGGCTACAAGATCGGACAACTCCTCCATGTCCCTTTTCATGTAGTCCAAGGAGGTACGTCTCAGGTCATTCACACCAATAGGACAACGACAGAGTCATATTTGTACTTGTTGTGGAGTGACCTGAGTGCATGCATTATGTGGTGGATCCTGGCACCTGACAGGCAGCTGACAGTAACTTTCTCCTTGTTTAGCCTGGTGATTGGAACATCAGTGTGCCTGACTATAGAGTCACCTATGACTAGAGTGTTGGGTACGTTGTTATGCCTTATGGGCTGTGGCTGAATGGCACACTGAGTTTGTGGGCTATGTGTCATTTGGGTTGTGTTGGGGGGGTGGAGGTTGCTTGTGTTTCTGCTTTGGAGGTCCCTGTTGCTTGGGCAGGTTTTTACTGAGAGCCTCCGCGAATGCAGGTGTGTGTTTTGTGTTTCTATGTGTGTGTTTTGGTGGTGTAGGTTTTGAGAGACTATGTGCTGAGTGTGGTGTGGTGCAAGTGTTTACCTTCTCCTCTTGACTGTCTAGTCCAGTCTTGGGTGAAGAGAGCTTTGCTTCCAGTTTGGCTATATAAGTGCATCTCTTACAGGTTGTAGTGTTGGGTGGTAGGAGGAGAGGGTTGTCTGTGTACATGAGGCAATTACTGCATTGCCCCAAGATGCCCAGATTTATCAGGTAGACAGAAGAAAACACTGGGGGCTGACCCTTAGACATGCCTGGATAGGTGCTTATTTGTTAAGTACTAGAAACTGTTTTCCTCTAGACAGTGAGGAAAGTTGAGTGCTGTAGTAATTTGTAGCTTATTTAGTGCTTACAATAAGTTCAGAACAAGTGCTGAAACAAAAAACTGGCTAGTTCTAAGAAACAAAATTAAGCTAGAAGGCTTCCCTCCAACACAGAAAGGCTTGGGCCCTAGAAGCCTACAAATAGTTCTGGACACAGCAAATCTATATCCAGGCTAGACTACCCACAGGAAAGGCAGGAAACAAGCTTAGAAAAATTTTTTTTTTTTTAGTGGAAAGAGAGAAAGGAGTAGCAGAAACTAAGCTGATTGGCCTTCTCAAATGTTCTCCCTGTATTGGGTAGAATGAGGTAACGACACTAGACTGGGAGGAGGGTCCCAGATCAAGTTTACACTAGGGGCGGGCAACTGCAAAGCCACCAACTATAAAAACACTATACCAACACGGAGGGAGGGTGGGAAACAAACTGCAGAAGTGTTTCTCACAGCTGAAAAGCAGCAGTGAGCCTTTAAATGAAAGTTTTAAACAGCTAAAGGAGCCTCTAGAAAAAAGAGTTTAACTGCAACAAGTTATCAGAAACAAACAACCCAACAGATGCTTAATAAAAGTGGACAATTTCCAGTTAATACCTCACATACAGTGAAACTAGCTAGAAAAATACACAGTATACAAAGTGCTATAAATAACAAAGAAATAAAGAACAAAATAAACAAAAAACAGGATACTTAATGATATATATTATAGCTCCTAGTTTGCTCAGTGTCCTTCCTTCGATTAGCTCAGTGTGAAATGGCAGAACATTCACAACTGAACTTCTTAGGTAATAGAAAGTTGAAACCTGAGACAGCTTTTAAGAAAGAAATCTCAAAAGAACCAATGAGGTGCTTAGTCTAAGCTGTAGTCCAGGTGACCTCAGTCAGCCAATGACCTCAAACAATTCTCTGGCTGGAGGTAAAGGTTGTGACAGTTCCCTGGTATCAGTTTTACTATACGTATGTGTATAGGAGGAAGGTTTTAAGCCCTTAGTTCGTGAGTGAGTGTGCTGTGCATTGTCTCCTAGCCAGTGCGAGGGCAAATTGAGCACACCTACATCTGCCTACACCCACAGCAGCTGCTGCTTCCCCCTCTGACTGCTCACCTCTGTGTAGTTGTGGTGACCTTACCTTTGGTGGTGGAATGTGTGCTCCTTCCCCTTGTCGATTCTGCAGAATCTGTTTTCTCAGGATGATGTTATGTAGCATGGCACATACTGTGAATATTTCAGTACATGTCCATGGATTGTACTGTATGCCTCCCCCAGATGTTTCTAAGAACCTGAACTGTAACTTCAGCAGCTCAAATACATGCTCTGTGATATTTATGGTTTGAGCGTGTGCCTCATTATGGCATTCTTCAGCAAATGTGTGTGCATTTCTGAGGAATGTCTTCAGCCACAATTAGAATGCATAACCTGCATCCCCCAGTAAATGGCCCTGTGAGATATCCCCCCCCTAGTGAACATCTGGTACAACTGGGAGGTTTGCCAGATATGTGAGTCATGGTAACTGCCTGGGTTGTCAGCTCACACATTATGATTCCCTTGGCATTACATATAACTTGGCAGTTAATAGAGTGGAAGCCCTTTCTATTAATGTAGAGCTCTCCCTGTTCCCCTAGTCATGCTTTAATTTCTACATGTGTGCAGTCAATGGTACCCAGTACTCAGGGTAGTGTGCTACAGGGTAGAACTCCTACATATTTCTGACCCTATCCTCAGGAGTATGGGGAAAATATATGTGGTCACTAGCATGTTAGAGCATAGCATTTAAGAACTGATGTAGGATCCTGGATGCTGATGCCTGTGACACCCCCAGCATGTCCCCTGTTTGTCTCTGAAAAGTACCTGTAGGTAAGATTCTGAGTGCTACATATACCTTTGTCTCCACTGGGATGGGTTCCCCCTCAGTTTCCCCTGGCTATGAGTTGAGGATGACAGAGGTTGCAGAGTTCCTGTAGTGTGTCTCTACCCACCATGTAGTACTCTACAATTTCCACCTCATGCAGATTGTGGTAAGTTAACAGGGGTCTAAAAACTCTTCTCCTTCTTGGCTGTTGTCTATTAGCAGCAGCAGCAGCAGCATAGACGTCAGCCTGTTGCACATACACATGAACTAAACCATCAGCAGCCCTGAACATTCTTACTGTGTAGATGCCTTTCTGTGGCTGTATCCCAGTAGGTTTTGGATTTCACAGGGAAAAGCAGCACTGAGTTTACATGGTTGCTTTATAGCTTGTTGAATAGTTCCTCCATCCTGTATTAGTTGATTAGCATGCAATTCAGCTGGTTATGCTGTAATTTGCATGGCATGATGTTTACCTTGTTTGCGCTTACTGAATCCAAAACACTGCCCTACCATGTGTGCATTGTGGCTCTATGTGCACACTGTGGAAACAGACCATGTAGGCTAAACTGAATCTGGTTGTACATGAGATATTTAGAATGGATGTACTGATGCTAAAAAAGAAACGTGAATTTAACAAGTGTGTAGTTGAATTCCTTCAGGTCATATTTTCATCCAATGGAAAGACAAGATACAAAATGTTTAATGCAGTTCATGTCATGTCTCCAACATTTGCTAGGTATTGCAAACTATAACATAGGAGTCATTACATATTTCAGCAGAATAACATGTTTAAGTTTGAATACACAGGTACACCGACAACCGAAAATCCTTGATCATCTAATAGAAAGTTTTTTCTTCTGCTTTGGTGGTATAAAACTTCAGACTAAGTGTGAAACACCATTAGATGTTGATGTAAGGTCAGAAGGCTTAGGAGACATTCTAGTGTATATGCAAGGTAACAAACACAGAGTACCAGCCTGTACAACAATATCATTGGAAGACGTAAGAAAAAGTTTTACATAAAAAAAGAAACATTGTTAAAAGTAAATGTCTATGAATACCTTTATACTTACATACTCAGAAAATAGATTACACCAAATGAATCCAAATCAACTAGAGACAGTGTCATGGGAGGCAATCCCTAACAGTATGAATGCACCATATGTATTCAGAATACATTATAAAAGAGGAGAGAAACTATAGTGATTATTTCATAACATCCTATGATTACAAGAGAAAAAGGATTGGGGAAGGAGAGAGATATCTTAAAGCAGCAGAAGAACACAATAGACATAACAGTAGACAGTGCTGCATCAAGGGTTCATTGTTTGAAAGAAATAAGAAAAGAGAAAGAAAACATGCCTAACAAAAACAGTGCAACACTTCCATAAAACAGATGAATAGCATAATAAAATAAAGATGACCTAGATACTGAAATTAAAGCATTTAAGAAATGCAATGATGCAATAACATTTTCCATGAATTGATCTTATTTTCAGAAATAAGCAAACGTAAACATTTTAAAGAGACTACATAATAGGTATAAATGAAATACACACAAAACATACAACTGACGATGATAAAAAGGGTCCAGATTTGAGTCAGGATATCTTTCCAAATATGACTGACATGATGGAATGCATTTTTCATTACTAGTTACATTGTCTAGAATACAGGACAATGGCAGTATTTCTGTCCAGATGTTAAAATTAGTAAAAGCACTCAAGATGAAAATAAGTCTGAACTTTTATGAGTCATTTTGTCAATGAAGACTATTGTTGTCAATAGATTTAATACTTCAGGTTGCCAGGCATAGAGTCTGTATCATCTACATCAGCCAGTTCTGTGATGCTTATTTTTGACAATATTTTCTAATTGTTTGGTGTGCCAACTACTATCATGTCTAATAATGGTACACAACTCAGCAGCACTGTGTTCTAACTCATTACATCTGAGTGACACCTCCAGGTGCATCTACAGTTAACTCCTACTGATGCCTCCAGGTGTCAAATATTGCTTGTTCATGTTTGTATCAATAATTCTAAAACCATGTGCAAAGGTAATTGATTCGATACTTAAAAAATATGTATCTAAAGAAGCAGGAATATGTAAGGACTCATGGTCATTTTTGGAGAAAATTAATGAAATAGAATTCGATGATAAATGTAATTTTCTCACAATTGATGTAAGAGATTTATATACCTCAATACCACAGGACCTAGGTATTGAGTGGGTGTCCCTTAATCTTAGGAAAAAGGGTGCCCCATTAATGGAAATATCATTGATGAAAGAATTACTGGATATTGTGTTATCACATAATTGCATTTGCTTTAAAAATAATTTTTATCATCAAACAAAAGGAGTGGCAATGGGGTCCCTGTGTGGCTCTAGTTTTGCCAATTTGGTAATGAATTATTGGGAATATAATTACATTTTCAATATAGAGCATATAAAATCCCAGATAGCATATTTCACCCGATTTTTGGGTGATATCTTTATCCTGTTTAAAGGTGATAAGGACCAAGCTAAAGTTATGGTAGATTATTTTAATCAGACCACTGAATTTCTGGAATTTACATATAATTTTCATGAAAAGGAAATAGCATATTTAGACATCTTATTGATTAAAAATAATGCTGAAAATAAATTTGAGGCAAGGATTTATAGAAAACCTTCGTATTCTAATACATTCTTTCATTTCTCAAGCACACACCCTTTCCGGCAGAAAAAGTCGGTGGTTAAGGGACAGCTTGTAAGGGCAGCACGCATGACAACCAGAGAGGATGACTTTATATCTGAATGTAATTTGATAAGACAAATGTTCACTAAAAGAGCATATCCTGATGCTCTCTTAGATGAGATCATAACTGAAGTGGTGGATAAAAGAAATGGAGGAATGTATAAACCTATTTTGGGTCAAAATGAAAGGGATTACACCCTAATAGAAATGAATATTAACACTAATCCAGAAACAACAAATCAAATATTTAATAGCGATAACAACTTTAATAATACAAATATTAATTTTGTTATCACTTTTAATATGGATTTCCAATACATTAGGAATATAGTATGTAAAAACTGGAATATTATCACACAAGATAAGGACCTATTAGAAAAATTAGGACCAACTCCAAAATTTGTACTGAAAAGAGACAGGAATTTTAAAAACTTGTTTGAGAATGTCCAAAACACATATATTAAATATAAAGGCATGCAACAATGTCTTGGATGCCCTTATTGTAAGTATATTCAAGTAGAATCATCAATAGTCATGGATAATAGGAAAGTACTGTATAGTAAAGGAAAATACAACTGTAATTCTAAAATGGTCGTTTATTTAGCTAAATGCCAATATTGTCCCAAATATTATATTGGCAAAACAAAACGGAGATTGAGGGACAGAATATATGACCATTTATACAGTATTAAAAAAATGAGCCAGGACAATGCATTAGCTAAGCATATTCAAGAATGTCCTGGGCATGAATTTAAGTTTTGGGTCTTAGACCAGGTCCCACAAAATATGAGGGGAGGGCCAACCGAATTAGAACTTGATAAATTGGAATTAGTATGGCAAATACGTTTATATGCATATAATGACCCTGGTTTGAATGATATGTGTTCAATTATGCCCATATTAAAAATGAAAAGTTTATGTAGGTAATCTACTGAATTAGATGAATGTGTTTTAATAACGTAGATTTTATATTATTATGTTATTTAAGGTATGTTTCTGCTGCTAAAGTACTACTGTTTTACTTTTGTTTTATTATACAAAATACTTAAATATTATTGTCTAATATTTAACATTTTGATATAT
Organism: Protopterus annectens; assembly: GCF_019279795.1. Taxonomy (NCBI): domain Eukaryota; kingdom Metazoa; phylum Chordata; order Ceratodontiformes; family Protopteridae; genus Protopterus; species Protopterus annectens. Next base: position 1,133,062,031 of record NC_056732.1, on the reverse strand, counting down.
ATTCTTATATACATGTTTAGTATATTTATATAATGTTAAGAGTTCCAGCTATCCACATTAATAATTATAACTTGCATTTTAGATAATACAAAATTTAGTTAATTATTATGTTTGTTTAAAAATATCTGGTTTTATTGATTTTAAAAGATAATACAGCTTTAATTTTTGTAAATGAGTACCACCTGATCAACTTGAATTAGTATTTAAATGGTGGTAGATGCTGAACATTCCATCTGAAGAAGTTCATGGGTTTTATTTGAACGAAAAGTGCTTTATGGAATAAAGGTTGTAACCCACAGTGAAGGTTGCCAGTTGTCTATTTGGTGGAATAATTCTAAAACCATGCTATGTACAAGGTTTTAAAAGATTTCATCTTAAAGCTTACACAATGGCAAACTCAACTGCATGAATATCTGACCCATGTCTAGTGCAGGTAAAGAGATATTAACTGTTGTTTTTATTATATTAATTTATATAGATATAAATTTCACACATTTTTCTAAATATTTCAACAACCAAGTAACACAGACAGAACTCTTTAGACTCATATGAAAGCTCTCAGCTAGATAAAGAAAATGCTGCTAACAGTAAGTGTGTAACTTGAGTGGTTGCTGAGATATTGTAAGTTGTTTACAAAATATTAAAAACATAATAGTTACTGTGTTTACTGTGACTTAATATAATTCAGTGTAAGACCTAGAACCTAAAGAATACTGCCACTTTAAAAATAGCTTGTGCTGAAGGGTTTGTCATTTATACTTCTTTCATAGCCACTAGGGTTCCAGAGATATGAACATTTGTTTGAAATGTGAGGACATAATTTGCTTCTGTCAAAAGGTCTAGGCACCGCCTGTTGGAAGTTACACTGCAAACATCCTGGGCTCCATTGGAGTGAATGAGTTAACAATGACTATAAAAGAATAAATCACAGAAGGATGACTCCATTTTGGGCTCTAGCAAATAACATGTTTGTTAGGCTTATGACTGATAAAAGGGATGCTATAAAGCTTGCTGATTTTTGAGTGCAATGGAGGCAACAGTTATTCAGCATTTTAAGAGGATACCATGGTTCAGTACATTCCCTAACACAGGCAAAGCCATCTAGTTTGATGTTTGAATCCTAGGGCAGAAAAAAGTCCTAGTATGAATTTACCAAGGGACAAATCAAATAAACCATTTGGTGAAAGACACTGAACACACATTTAAGATAAGGATATATGCAGATTTTAGAAGTCTAACAACAGAATACACCTTCATCTGTTTCCATAGTGCAAGTAAGGTGAGAATAATATTTAGTATTCTATGGTGCTGAGTCATACTTTACAGAGACATTAATGGTCCTATAGTAAGTAATGGAAGGCATACTTTGACTAAGCAGTGTTCTGTCTTGAAATGTTTCAAATGTATTTGAAGACTGTAGGATTAAACATAGAGCAGCACATAATAATCAGGCTACTAATGGAGCACATCTTTGATAGCTGCCTGGAAGGTAACAAAGAATTATAAAGAGACAGTTCTATTTAAATGACTGAGATTGTTATGACGGAATCTGAATACTTGGATTTTGAAATTTTAAGGCAGACAGCAAGTATGCATAAATGAACCAATGTCTGTATATAGAAACAGTCTAATTTTTAAGAATTTATAATATTAATTAAAAATCTTTATAATAATCCTAAAGCTTACATTAAAGTAGAGTCCTTGGTTTCACAATATCAATAAGGAAATTATACAAGGTTGCCTCCTTTCACCTTTAATTTTGCTTTAGCAATTAAGCCACATTATTAGAGTTAATCAAAAATGGAAAATGTTATCTTATTTTCAATCTAAAATTCATCTTTCCATTCATAACATCTTTTTAACAATAGATGATGTAAATAACTCTATATGTGAAATTAATAAAGAAATTAACATATTTAAATCAATTTATCCAATGAAATGTAATAAAAATAAAATGAAGCCTATTTAATAAATTACAAATTAATCCTATCTTAATGAATAAATACAAGTATAATTGGGGTAAACAAGAGGTAATGATTTTCCTAAACATTAATTTAATCATAAATAATAACTTTTATAACTTGACTAAAGAAATAACTAAACTAGTTAATTAATGAAATGAAAATATATTTACTATTGAAGACAAATTAGTCTTACTTAAAATAATTATTTTACCTAAACTGTTATAGGTTTTATTATCAGCAGTATTGTTATCCAACAAAACCTGAATTAAAAAAAAATGAAACAATTTCAATGTCTTTATTATGACACTCCTTGAAACAAAAAATGTTTAAAAGTCAAAATAAATTTTGGGAGCACAGTAGAATTGAATCTCCTTATTTGGATTCTTATGCTGTACACATAGTGTTAAATATGATAATTTCCTGGTTAGAGTCTTCATATACAAGTCAATGGAAAATATTCAAGAACAAATAGTTAAATTATCTAATAGGAATTTAGATTTTAATAAACTAAAATTAAAGGCTTCTTTTCAAGGAAATTATACTAATAATATTAAATCTACATATATTAAATTATTGTTAGAACATTTTAGAAATGATATATATAAAATTTAGCTTTGTTTAAAAAGTCGAGGTTTCTTATAAATCTAATTGCATGTACATTGAAATTTATTGAAAGTCATAATAGCAAAAAATATATAAATTTTGAAATATAAAAATATACTCTTGTGGTATGATTGTTTAGATAATAACTCAGTATTAACTGTGGAACTTTTTTAAAGAAAATATAATCTAAACTTAAACAATGTTAAACTTAAACAATGTTTTATTAGCACAATCCATTTCAGAGAAATTAAATGATTACTTGTTTTAATACAGATGGAATTAAATATATACCTTACATGTATATGTTTATAGTTTCTGTTATTAAATTGGAAACTTCAAATGAAAGTGGCTTATTATTATTCTACAAGTTGAACTTGAATAATTATTTTGACAAAGGCTACTGGTATGTTTTTGAAACTAGTGGTTTACATGATCTAATTGATAAAGAAAACAGATTTCTGTTGAATTCAATTGGTTTTACTTCTTCAAGTCTCTGTTCAAAAATCTTTGTGTGTGAATATGTATAACTTCTTCTAAGATACCAAAGTTTAGTAAAACTAGTATAATATCATGTCGGAGATGTAAAAACAGATAAAACAAGATTGGGCTCATATCTTTCTATAATGCAAAAAAAACTGATTTCTTATTGGAATGATATTATTAGCTTTTTTAAAGGCTTATGGACTGATAATCATAATCTAAGAAGAGAAACTTAATTAATAAATGTTCCTGTTCCAAAAGAAGTTAATAATAAGTGTTTATTATTTTGGAGACTTTTAGGGGGTGGTTAGGACAACTATACATATATATATATATATATATATATATATATATATATATATATATATATATATATATATATATTGTTGCTATATTGTTTAATTTAAAATTAGTCAATCTTCCTTTCTCTGAAAATATTGTAAGTATCCTAAAATATTCAATAAAAATTGTTTAATCAAGAAATGTTTATTATAATAGTCTTATTTACTTTAAAATGTTTATTAAGTACTTTTAGTGTAATGTGTTTGTCGGGTGACACAATTTCAGGATAATCCTATGGGCTACGTTTTTAAAGGCTGCAGGACCATTAGCCTAGTACACACCTATGAACCTATGAACAGCTTTAACTATTTTAGCAAGCAAATTGCTTGTTCTTAATAACAAAAAATATCCTGAAGTCACCCAGTAAAAACATGAAAGGTAATATTATTGTGAGCTTAACTGTAATGAAAGTGCTTTACCAGTGTAAAGATATAAGGAATGATGTTTGGGGCAGAAGCATATCATGAGTTGAGCACCTCAGTGTGGGTATTTTTTTAAAATTGCACTTTTTGTAACACCCCAGAAGTCTATTTCTTAAAAGATTAATATTATGACAATGAGGCTAGTTGTTGTAGGCTTTAGCAATTGACTTTTGCAACAATCCAAGAGTCGACACACACAAAATTTATCTTGAATTATTCATGCAGCTTTCCAGTAGTAGTTTATTATAAAGAAATGTTTTGAAAGAAAAGAAGATGGATTTATAAATGCCTTTCATGTCATACTAATCACATTTATAAGATGAGTAAGGATGAGCAGCGCATTCGTGATTCAGAAAGCTGATGTGGACAGCTTGAAAACAGGGATTAGCAGAAATACTTGTTAATAACGATATAATGAGCTGTGCTGTATGCTAGTGAAGTAAAAAAAAATCAGACTTATTCAGAAATGTATAAATAATGTGCAATCATGCCATGCCCAAGTTAGCAGTGAATTTGGCCATATACTTCCAATCAGCCAGAGGGAAATATTAAAATATGCTAAATATTGTGCCAGCTATTGTGAATTTGTATCTGCAAGAGGGTCTTATACCAGCTGCTTCAGCATAATATGCACAATGTTGCTTTCTGAGGTACAGGGTCTTCCCCATGCTTAACTTTTCATGACCTCCATGACATTGACATAATAGACCACTACAGGGTCAACAGAGACACCATAGAACAAATAGTGGACATGTATCACCCAGTCTATCCTAGTGGATACAAAGACATGTGGCTTTACATATTTTAGTTACAGGGACCTTTCAGTGTTCTACTGAGGACACAGTGTTAGTTTCATAGACTTCTGCTTGCAGAATATTCCACCAGTTCCTCAATACCATGTTTCAGCATGTGGGGACAATATGTGTTTTTCACATTCTCCAGAGTAGAGAGTTAGTACTGTTTGAGAATTTTACACTATAATCCATATCTCAGAGGCACTGGACTCATAGACTGCACCAATATTGAAATAAAGGCAAAACCTAGTGAACTGGGAAGGAGGTAAGTGAACAGCAAAGGGTATCAATCCATCAACTGCCAGGTGGTCTGTACTACAGGCATGTTCCATAACGCCCACATATTGTACACTTGTGGCTTTTACCAAAGGTTTGCAATAGGTAACTTTCCATGGGGAAACCTAATGGGGATGCTTTATATGCCCTAGAGTCTTAGCTCATGACACCAAAGAGAAACAGACAGAACCCTGCAGAGCAAGGTTACATCCAAGCCCATTTACAAAGGAGAAGCATCACAGTGTGTATGGTTAGGCTGCTGAAGTCATGTTTCCACTGCATGGATACATCTGGTGGCACCCTGCAGTATGACCCTCCCACCTGTGCCAAAATGCTTAATGTGTAAGCTGGGTTAAATAACAAAATAGTTAGAAAATAATTACAGCAGAGTGCCCCAGTGTGAGGACTGCAGTTCCCAACACCACAAGCAGTGGCAGATGATACAAACAAGGAGTCAGAAGAGGATGCAGACAGGCCCAGTATGCCATGGCACTAGCTGAGAGGCATCAAATTGCATATATTCTCACTACATATGCTATATAAGAGCTCAAAAGATATAGACACTAACAATAATGCATAAAAATAAAAGTGGTTATGCTTATCATTGTATTGTCTGGCTACTAGGTGTATCAGACATAGGCAGACCAAGTCAGATACTCTTACAGTGGCCAGGGCAGCTTGTCATCAGTTGCACAGGTGGGTAAGCAAGCCATACTACATAACCACTACAATTCTTAAGCAGATTGAACAGACAGTGTAGTTATGCATATATAGGCATACCAGACTTTGGATATCCATGCATTGCCTGGCCACTCCATGCATCAGACATAAGCAGCCCAAGTCAGCCACTTTTTCAGAGACCAGAGTGTTCTTGTTATCATTTGCACATGTAAATGAGCAAATTGTACTACACAGCTACTGCAATACTTCATCAGATTAAACAGACAGTAAAAATGATGATGCCTACACAGGAAAACCTGACTTTGACTACCCATGCATTATTTGTCCACTCAATAAATCATATATAGGCAGCCCAAGTCAGACTCTCTTCCAAAGGCCAGGACACTCTTATCATCATTTACAGAGATAAGTGAGAAAGCTGTGCTACACAACTACTAAAATGTCTAAGCAAATTAAATAGAGAGTAAAATGATGATAGAAACACAGGAAAAACAGACTTGCCTACCCATGCATTGCCCAGCCAGTCTGTGCATCAGAAATTTACAGCTCATGTCATCTGCGTGTGGGAGGAGGGTTACAGAAGTGCATGTCTTTCACAGGGAAGTGTGTGAATGTGAGAGCTGAGGAGTAACAAATGAATATTTGCACTTACAATCAGTGTGACCGGGTTTAGAGTGAGTGGCTAATGTGTGTATGGCTGTCCAGCAACAGATGTGCTGGGACACTGTCCAGGTGCAGTCCACTGTCACAGAGATTCAGCTAGAAATGGTCAAGCTATTGTAGGGTGTACATGCAGATTTCCAACAGTTAATAGAAATAATGGAGAGCAGCGATAATACCAAGACCACACTCATGTGCAGTATGATGACACACACATATACACACACACAGACACACATACACACACACACACACACACACACACACACACACACACACACACACACACATGCGCACACACGCACACACACACTCGCACACATGCACGCACACACACACACACGCACACACACACACACACACACACACACACACACACACACACACACACACACACACACACACACACACACAAACACACACACGCACACACAGCAGCCATCTCCACCTCCATTTGCACACTAGTCAGGACCTACCAAGCTCAAAATGGAAACATTGGTGGACAGGGACAAGGCCTAGGTATTACCCAGACACGTTGGAGCAGAGTAGGCTGCACAAGACATGAATTTCAGAAAAGTACTGGAAAAAGTAATGATGTAACCCAGGAAAATGCAGGCAGGTAGGTATTGTCAGCCTTCAAGTAGCAGAACCTCTCAGGTGAGGTCTTGGCCATGCAGCACTATGGGATCAGTGTCTGTGGGATCAACTACATCTAGCAGGTCACATCACTGGAGCAGGTCAGCATGAAGCTCTTGTCTAGCACTCAGTCATGACTATGGGCACTATCACCCACACTACCCTTAGAGGACATTGTGTATGACACATATGAGCTATTATAAGTTGGGTTGCACAATTCTACTACTGAAAATAACACAAATTACAATTCAGCTTCATCTGTTTGATGTGAACAGTGTTACTGTTTAGAATAAGAAAAAATAAGTTTAAAATGGAAGAAATCTTCATACTACAATGTAGAACACTAAAGACCTCCTACCAATGAGGATGTACAATTACAGTAGTACGCTAAATCCTGACAGCAACACTAATAGTGTTACCACTTCACTTTCAGCACTGCACTAATGATTGCTAGCACTGCTGATGGTGCAATGGTTGGTGTCTGTTACAAAAGGAATTAATCTGATGTGCAGTACCTTTACAGAGAAAAAAATTGTTTATATATATATATATATATATATATATATATATATATATATATATATATATATATATATAGATATATATACATATATATAAGCCACTGTCAGTGAATGGAAAAAAGATGCCACAACCTTCTTTTTTAGCGCTTTCGTCCAATTTAACAAAATATGAACTTCTTCAGAAAACAACACTCATACAAATCGCAGCATTTAAATAAATAACAACCATGTCACATGTAAATGAATACACCAATAAAATGCAGTAAGCACTTAGTATTTCTGTCGTAGTTTACAATCATTTAAACATTTAAACTACACATCCACCTTTTTTACAAAGGACAAACAAAACTAAAATCTATGATTTTATAATCTTTGTGCTTGCAAAAAGCATTTAATATTAATCATACCATTCAATCCAGGAAGCTGATCTGCATTTAGTAAAATTTGCCATAAAGTTTCTTTACATTCTAAAAGAACTTTAAAATCTCTGCTAAATTTGTCATTGTTGACTCTCTCTCTAAAATAAAAAATGAAAACTTTTTGAAACTTTGACAAGTCACAGAATGCTTAACTAATGCGTTAGACATATCCTTTTTACGTGTAGCTAAAGTATGTTCATATATACGTTTATTTAATGCTCTTGTTGTTTTTCCTATATAAAAATGTTCACAAGAGCTACACATAGCTGCATAGACCACATATGTTGTCTTACACAAAAATACTCTATTCATATGTTTAAAAATAACTGATGTAGTCCCTGAGATATATCTACACTGTTTGCATGTCCCACAAGGAAAAGTACCCAAATTAAAACTTGTTTTTTCTTCTTCATTCCTATAACGAGTACTTCTCTCTAGAATAGTCTTAATGTTAACTACCCTTTTATAAGTAAATGCAGGAGAATCACCAATAATTCTACTCAGTTCTGTATTACCTAACACTACTTTCCAGTTGTTTAAGATGCAATTTTAAGATTCAGTCTGAAGTATATTTTTGAAGGAGTTGCTAGACCTGATCCTCGAGAATTTGATATCAAAAAGAAAAGTACATATAACCCATTGTTAAATTCTACAGTGATGGTCTTTGGCAAGTTATGCGAGCAAGAGTTTAGGAAATTTAGGGAATTTGATGATGGCAAGTTAAATCTCCTTCCCTCTGAAAAATCAGCATTGGATGATTTTGCAAAAAACAAAAGTTGGCATATTATGAAAGCTGATAAGGGTGGTACCATCGTAGTTATGAGGTCCACAGACTGTAGTGTGGCAATAAATTCTCTGTTAAGTGACAATAGTTGTTACAAAAAAGTCACAGCAGATTATATTACACAAAGTTTTTTGAGATTGGACACCTGTTTATTTGATTTGTTCAGTCAAGGTAACATAGATTATTCTGTCTATAATTTTTTACTAGTTGAACATCCTAAACTGGCGACACAATTTGGTATCCTTAAGGTACATAAAAATAGGGAAGACCCTCCTTTTAGACCTATAGTGTCAGCCAGTTTTTCTAAGACAGAACCAGTTTCCATATGGCTGGACAAACTTCTGAATCCTGTAGTGCAGAAGTCCAAATTTTATTCAAGAGATTCGTGACATTTGTTAGAGTCATTGAGCCAACTGGACAAATTAGAAATTCCTGTTAAATTTGCATCATTAGATGTGGTTTCTCTTTACACACGAATAGACCAAATGATAGGTACAGAATATCTGAGAGATTATTTAAGTCAATATGCTGACTTTTATAACAATCTTGTCAGTACAGTTTGTACCCTGATGGAACTTGTTTTAGAGAATAATTTTTTCATATTTGAAAATGCATTTTTTCAACAAACCTCTGGTATTGCGATGGGGTCTAGAGTAGCCCCATGTTTTGACAATTTAGTGATGGCAGTGTGGGAAATTAAGTTTCTCATCACTCATTCTTTAGCTGAAAACATCTTATTTTACAAATGTTACATAGATGATTTGATTTTTTTTTATGGAAAGGGGATGTAGAAACTTTTCATACATTTGTCCAATATCTGAATAATTCCACTATTTTTTTGCAATTTACAGTGGGAAATGTTGATGTCAGTATTAATTTTTTGGACTTGCATTTAACAGTTAGTCAAGATGGTTCATATTTTGAAAGCTGTCATTTTAGGAAGTCCCCTTTTGTTAACCAATATTTACACTATCACAGCTTACATCCAGCCTTTATGAAATGAGGAGTTGTAAAAGGACAATTTATTAGACTCAGCCGTTTAACCAGTATAGATGAGACCTTTCAGTGGGAAACACAGAAACTCATGAGTTTTTTTGTACAAAGGGGTTATGATAAGGTCTGGTTAGACAGTATTATAAATGAGGTTGTTGGTCTTAGGATAAACAAAGCTTGTCTGATTTTAAGGCAAGCTGGTGACCAAGCCCAAAGTAGATTAGAAATAACTACAACAGCAAGTGATTACACTTTGGCTTTTCCAATTCCTATCACTAATGAGATAGTATACATCAGAGACACCATCTTAAACAACTGGAAAGTAGTGTTAGGTAATACAGAATTGAGTAGAATTATTGGTGATTCTCCTGTATTTACTTATTTTATTTATTTATTTATTTATTTTACATTTGTTGACCAGGATAGTCCGACTGGATACATGTCCATTTTCAGCGGAGTCCCGGGGAGAAAAGCTCCAACAGGGTTAAACAATGATATATTGTTACAAAAGACATAAAGACAAATTACATTGTATTAAGAGAGAGAAGATTATTACAATAGAAGGTACAATTGGTTACATTTCGTTACATTCAGGTTAATTCACACTTAGTTGAATAAGACAAAAATTGCCTATTTTTATGTAGAATTGCTCATGGGAATGTTAGTCAGGGTTTGTACAAGGACAGAGCCAATGTGATTTATAGTGGATTTTTAGTTTTTTTTTGAATAGAACTAGTGAGGGTAAAGACGTTAGCTTATTGGGAAGAGAATTCCATACCTTGCCAATCATATTGGAGTACAGTGAATCTCCGCCTAGGTTATGGGACTTGCTAGTTTGTATTAAGAGTTTGTTAGATGAGCGAAGAGAACTTAGGTTGGAGTAAGGGGTTAGTATGTTCTTTAGTGCAGGGGTGTTCTCTGGATGTTTCAGGATTTTAAAGGCTTCTATGAGTTGGTATTACAGTAAAAGATTAGGGAGTTCTAGCCAGTCAAATTTTTTCAGGCTAATGCAGTGGTGTGTTCTATAGGGTAGGGCAGTGATGAATCTAGCAATGTGGTTATAAGAAGTGGAAAGACGATTGAGGTCAGACTTGTTGAGGTTCGTAAGGATTGGGGAGGCGTATAGTAGGGTGGATAGGAGGTGCGAGCGGGCAGTAGCTAGCCTAGTGGCTGGAGTTAGGAAGGTTTTTAACCTATATAAAGACCCTAGTTTTTTGTTTACCATTTTAATAGTTTGGTTGATGTGGGTGTCAAATCGTAGTTTATTGTCGATGTTTACTCCTAATAGTTTAGCGTTGGTAGTAGGTGAGATAATGGTACCATTATTGGATTGAATAGTGAATTGTGTGAAAGGTGTTGTGTTGGTTGGGTGGAAGAGAAGTAGTTGGGTTTTTTTGGGTTTAAGATGAGTTGATAGTCAGTTAGCCAATTTTCAACTTTGGTAAAGCAGTGTTGGGTAGTTGTTAGAAGGTTATCAAGGATGGGATTAGAACAGATGAGAGTTGAGTCGTCTGCATATTGGATACAGGTGGCTTCGGGGATAACTGAATGGAGGTCGTTTATGAATATTGAGAACAGAAGAGGTCCTAATATGGACCCTTGAGGTACACCTATACTGTTCGGTAGTAGGCAGGAGAGTTTGTTCTGCCACATAACTGCCTGTTGTCTGCCTACGAGGTAGGCCTGAAACCAGTTTAGGACTTGGGTGTCTAGATGTAAGGTTACTAAAGTTTTGAGAAGTAGCTGGTGGTTTACCATGTCGAAAGCTTTCGACATATCTAGAAAGAGAGCCAAGGAAATATTTTTGTTATTCCGGTTATGGTTAATTTTCTCGGTGAAAGAGAGGAGGGCAGTAGTCGTGCTATGGTGGGGTCTAAATCCATGCTGACAGTCAGCTAGTAGCTTGTTTTGGATGAGATAGGACATGAGTTGGTTATGCACACACTTTTCCATAATTTTGGCAAGTGGTGATAATATGGCTATTGGTCTATAGTTAGAGAGTTCAGTGGATGTTCCTCCTTTATGAAGAGGTATAACGTAAGATATTTTCCAGATTGCTGGGATAGTGGACTCAGTAATGGTTCTGTTAATTAAGATTGAAATGGGGTAGGCTATGACATCTGCAGCAATTTGCAGGTATTCTGCTGGTAGAAGATCAGTTGAGAGGTTAGTTGGCTTTAGTTTTTTCAATTGGGATCGGATGAAGGCGGTGGATATGGGTTGGAGGTTAAAGGATAGTGGAGAGTTGGGTGTCATATTGTTTGGAGTGGTAGAGGGAGCAGGTAGCTGGTTAGCTAGTAACTGAATGGTTTCGGTGAAGAAGGTATTAAAGTTGTTAGCTACTTCTTCTGGGTTCTTATCAGATAGAGTTTCTGGGGTAGGAGTGGTGGATTTTCCTGGTTGGAGAAGTTTGTTCAGTCCTGCCCAGAATTTTTGAGGGTTCTTTTGGTTTTTGTTTTGTAGGTGGTGAAAGTAGTTTTTCTTATCTTGAGTGGTGGCCTTTTTAGTTTCATTTCTTATTTGCTGGAAGATGACCCGGTCTAGTGGTAACTTGGTGGTACGCCACTTGTTCCATGCTTTGTCCCTATTAATTATTTTGGTTTTGGTTTCTGTGGTTAGCCAGGGTGCTATGTGAGTTTTGATTCTAGATACCCTTTTGGGAGCATGAGAGTCAAGTATGGTAAGGAATGTTTCATTAAAGTGTGAGACTGCCTCATCTAGGGGAAGGGATTTCAATTTTGACCAGTTACAGTATTTAAGTTCCATGTTAAATTTTTTTGGATCAAATTTTTTTTTGTTTCTGATTGTTCTATAAACTGGCATACTAGCATTGGGTGTATTATCTTTCATAATGTAAGTAAGCATATGATCACTAAGATCATTGGGGAGAGTCCCCGGGGTATATTTTTGGGGGTGCTCCTTGACGAGCACCCAGTCAAGTATGCTTTCTTTTGTTTATTATTACCTAGTCTGGTGGTAGAGGTTATAATCTGAGAGAAACCATGGAGATTTAAAGAAGTAGGATTGGACTGTGCAGAGCATTGGTTCCAATCAATGTTAACATCTCCCAGGACTATTGTTTCTTGTGGATAGTTATTATCTATCCAGTTTAAGATGGCTTCTAAAGTTTCGATATTGTTCCCTGGGGGTATATAGATGACTATTAGGTTTACGCTTTTTAGTTTATTTAGTTGTATTTTTAGAGCCAATATTTCAGCATTAGCAACCAAGTGTGGTTGTTTGGGGTTAGTTAGGATGTTTAGCATATTTTTATAAAGGACAGCTATCCCACCTCCTCTTTTCTTTATGCAGTCAGCTCTGAGTATGTTGAACCCAGGTGACATTATCTGATTATCTTTGGTTGATGGTTTAAGCCATGTTTCAGTTAGACACATGATGTCAGGTAAATAGGTTGCAAGCATGGCATGTAGGTTGTGAACCTTGTTGTTCAGACTTCTTATGTTTAAGTGACAGATGAGTAGAGAGTTAGCCGGTCTAAGGGAGATTGGATGTTTCGTGGGCTCTGTTGATCTGGTAGGGCCTGGGTTGGGATGGATGTCTCCATCTTTGGTGATGTTTTTACTTAGGTATGCTATTAGTTTTAGGACTTTGGTTAGTAATTTTAGACCATATTTTGTTTTAGTAGTTATTTGGTGGAGGGTAGTTAACATTAAGACTATTCTAGAGAGAATTAATTGTTATAGGAATGAATACAAAAAAACAAGTTTTAATTTGGGTATTTTTCCTTGTGGGACATGCAAACAGTGTAGATATATCTCAGGAACTACATCAGTTATTTTTAAACATATGAATAGAGTATTTTTGTGTAAGGGACATTACACATATAAGACAACAAATGTGGTCTATGCAGCTATGTGTAGCTCTTGTGAACATTTTTATATAGGAAAAACAACAAGAGCATTAAATAAACGTATATATGAACATACTTTAGCTATACGTAAAAAGGATATGTCTAACGCATTAGTTAAGCATTCTGTGACTTGTCCCAGTTTCAAAAAGTTTTCATTTTTAATTTTAGAGAGAGTCAACAATGACAAATTTAGCAGAGATTTTAAAGATGTTTTAGAATGTAAAGAAACTTTATGGCAAATTTTACTAAATGCAGATCAGCTTCCTGGATTACGAAAGCGCTAAAAAAGAAGGTCGTGGCATCTTTTTTCCATTCACTGACAGTGGTTTATTTGGTTCCTTTGTATTTTTGTGTTACATTAATATATATATATATATATATATATATATATATATATATATATATATATATGAAAAAAGTATAGGGCTGGTCGAATATACTATAAGACATGCTTCCTTCCTTTCTGGAGGAAGTGAACATTTCCTGTAAACTGCAAGGAGGAATATTGTAACAACACATGCTTACATGCATACATTTCTTCCAATTACTAATAAAAAACCCTCTCTGAACATTTCCCAATTAATGAACTTTCCTGCAGAAGCAGTACAACTGCAAAATATTCCAGGACCCTAAACTAACCACGTACAACAATGCAGTAGAAATTAACATATTCAACATTTTGCTTTTGCCAATGCAGTTCACTGCACAGATTGGACTGAACGGTCAGGCATGACACTGAATTTGTGCTGCCACTAAACAAAACAGATATATAAAGCAGATAAGTACTTAAAAAAAAGTTTCTCCCCTATTTTCCCCACTGGGAAAATACATAAATGGGGGAAAAACACAACAAGGGAAGGGTGGCTTAGTACTAAGCAACATATTTTAAAATTATAACTAATTACAGAAATATAATTACAATGTTCACTTACCATCAAGATGACCATGGGGCATCCTGCCATGCAGGAAAAATTTGTAGAGATTGCTTGTTTAGCAGATATGAGAATCATGGCACTGTAGAAAAAAAAAGAATGAAACAGAGCCACTGAATACTACAATACAATAATTGTTTTTTAGTGTCTTAGTCAAACTACATTTAGTGAGATGGGGTAATTTTGCACAAAAATTGTTGGAATTGGAAAGCAGATGTACATTAAATTTTAGGAGACTTGCACTCAGAGGATTACATATAAATATTAACCTAAATTTCAAATTTTTGTAAATGTACATTTATATATTCATACTTGTTAATTCTTGGTTGGAGTGCGGGGAGTGCCTTCTGTGTGGAGTCTGCATGTCCTCCCCGCGGTTGGGTGTGCATTCAAAAGACATGCGTGAATGGGCATGTCTTCCATGAAGGTTGAACGTCGAGCTGGCACCTCAGCGTTCATGAAAATCTACTGCAAATCATTAGCAGACCGGAGTTCCGGTGTGGCGACCCCTAACCTGGAAAAGCCAAAAGACAAACAACAACAACAACAACTTGTTATTTATGACATTTGCATTAATATTTTTGTATGCATCATTGTAATGGTACTTGTTTCTTTAAAGGCTTAATTGGTTAATTGTTTGTATTAATTGAAGACTGTTTAAAATGGCTGTATGTTGTAACAAAAAATTATTCCTCTGAAGACATTGAAACAAGGTACCAGAATGCCAGTAAAGTATTCAGTGGTTCTGTTTTGTTTTGCTTTTTTTTTTCTACTGTTTGTTTCTTACACTGCCAAGATGCCCCAAAACATCACACACTAAATGGTAGTTGACGGAATGGTAGCCTTTCCTATTTTTGTAATTCTACCCCATGGTCCTAAGGGGGCTCTAATAGCAATATGGATGCAATGCATTTTAACAAGCACCTCAGGGAAATGCACCATATCATAGAAGGCACTCATGGTTCTGGATCAGTCCAGCAGCAACACTGGCAGATAAATATTGGTGATCCACACATCCCATGAGAATGTTGAGGAACTGCTGACGTATTTTCAAGGCAAAAGCCTAAGATACTCCCAGCATGTCCCCAGTCTGTCTCTGTACAGTCCCTGTGACAAGCTGAATGCCAAGAAATGTATAGTTATCCCCTTTGGGAAAAAACATGTATCCGTAAATTACCATATAGGTGGCAGTACACTAAACACCAAAAGTTTGATAAGAGACTTAGGGATACAGGTGGACAGTGGTCTCACCTTTGATAACCACATCACCACAACAGTCAGGAAATCCTTCTATGTGGCACACCTCATCACTAAGGGCTTTTCATCCAGAAAAAAGGAGGTCATTGTCCCACTGTACTCATCCCTCATTAGACCCATTATAGAATACAATGCCCCATTTGGTATGTACCTCTCAAGACATCTGCAACAACTGGAAAGGCCACAGAAATACCTCACTAAAAGAATCACAGGCCTAAAGCGGATGCCCTATGCTGACCACCTTAAAAAACTCCAGCTATACTCTGTCACATATCGTCTACTCAGAGCCAATCTTTGCTTAACATACAAGGCCATGTCAAATCCAGAGCTGTTGGACATGCTACACTTAAAGAAATCCCAATCCCTCAGAGCCACACGCTCCAGGGATCTAAATCTTGTCATCACAATAAACAAAACATGCTGGAGGGATAGGTTCCTGACCCAGAGACTCCCCAAACTCTGGAATAGATTGCCCATACATGTCAAGCAGAGTGCCTCTTTGGTCCTCTTAAAAAGGAACCTTGATGATTGGATGGGAGAAAGGAAATTCACCCCGGGGATCACATCAGTTGCCCTGCTAGACAGGGGTCCAGGGAAGTAAATAGTGTGGGAAGAAATAGCCAGAGAATTGTTATGGCTAGGCTTGTATAGGACCTAGGGCTGATAGCCTAGTACCAACCTATGAACCTATGAACCTAAGTATAGTAAGGGCTATACATACATTTGTATTCACAGATATAGGAAGGCCATGCATTTTGGCTCAGGTGTGTGTGTGTGTGCGTGTGTGCGTGTGTGTGTGTGTGTGTGTGTGTGTGTGTGTGTGTGTGTGTGTGTGTGTGTGTGTGTGTGTGTGTGTGTGTGTGTGTGTGTGTGTGTGTGTATGTGTGTTTTTAAATACATGCATAAATACTGTATATGACAATAACTGGAGACATATCGATCTCTTCTGTTCTCCATAAATCTCTTCTTCTTTTTTTGGTCCTGTATCATCTTCTCTACAAAATGGTTCAATCTTTATATCAATGCCTCATATTGGAGCTGTTGAGGAAGATGCTCAGCTTTGGCAAGAACTGAAGATCATGTGGGACAATGCAAGGATTATTGCTCTAGTGGAAGTGTATAGATCAGTCAAATGCATGGCAACTTTGGAGAGGGACAGCTTTGGAATGATAGAGCAGGGTGCTGCACAACTGACTGCTCTGTAAAATGTTTCTCAGTCTGCCTAACCTTTCATAATTTTTTTGACAATTACATGAGTAAAGGTGAATAGAGTGGCCCTAGATGATATTGGGAAGTAATGTACTGTGTCCGTTTGAAGTGATGCAGCTAGTATATTTTCATTGGAAATTCACATTCTTCTATTTTTATTTTGGCTGCCCACTCCATTGCAGATCATCTGTTTCCATTTATTCCTGTCCTCTGCATGTCGCTTTGTCGCACCAACCATCTGCATGTCATCTCTCACCACATCCATAAACCTTATCTTAGGCCTTTCTTTTTTCCTTTTACCTGGTAGCTCCATCTTTAGCATCATTCTCCTAATATACCCAGCATCCCTTCTCAGTACATGTCCAAACCAGTGCAATCTCGACTCTCTGGCTTGGTCTCCAAATTGTCCAACCTGAGCTGACTCGCTAATATACTCATTTATAATCCTCTCCATACTCATCACACCCAATACAAATCTTAACATGTTTAGCTCTGCCACCTCCAGCTCTGGCTGCTCTCTTTTCATCAGTGCCACCGTCTGCAACCCATATAACATAGTTGGTCTCACTACCATCTTGTAGACCTTTCCTTTCACTCTTACTGGTACCTGGCTGTCACAAATCACTCTTGACACTCTTCTTCATCCACTCCACCCTGCCTGAACTGTTTTCTTCACCTCTCTTCCATACTCACCATTACCCTGAACTGTTGAGTCCAATTATTTAAACTCTGTACTCCCTCTCATTCAAACACATGTTTTCTGTCTTAGTCTTGCTGGCCTTCATAGCTCTCCTCTCCAGAGCATATCTCCACCTCTCCAGGGTCTCCTCAACTTGTTCCCTGCTCTCAGTACAAATCACAATGTCATCTAAAAACATCATAGTCCACAGGACTCTTGTTAACCTGTCCATCACTACTACAAATAAGAAAGGGCTCAGAGCTGATCCTTGATGTAATCCCACCTCCACCTCAAATCCATCCATCACTCCTATCGCAGACCTCACCACTGTCAGACTGCCCTCGTACATACCCTGAACAACTCTTACATACTTCTCTGCCACTCCTTACTTCCTCTTACAATACTACACCTCCTCTTTAGGCACCCTGTCATATACTTTCTCTAAGTCCACAAAGACACAATGCATTCCTTCTGACCATCTCTATACTTCTCCATCAGTACTTAAGAGAAAGTCACTTCTATATCCAAACTGGAAGCTATGCAGTCTCAAGCCAAGACCGGAATAGCTGATCATGAGGAGAAGGTCAACACCTGCACCACATCACATGCAACATATAGCCCTCCAGAACATCCACCATCACAGCTCTCAAATAAAAACACAAACCACACACCCACCTTCATGGATCCTCTCAATAGAAATCTACCCAAACAGCAAAGACCTCCTAGGCAGAAATGCACTTGACCACCACAACAAAGCACAAACCACAAGACACATAGCTCACCTACACAATGTGCCCCTTAACCTAAGACCCTAAGGCAAAACAGCTTGCCCAATACATTAATCATAGGTGACTCAATAGTGAGGCATACTGATGTCCTACTCACTAGGTTGAATAAGGAGAAGGTAACAGTTGTCTATCAGGTTCCAAAATCCAACATATAACATATGCACTCAGTTCACTCCACAACAAGTACAAGTATGACTCTGTCACTGTCCATGTGAGTGTGAATGACCTGAGACACACCTCCCTGAACTATATGAAAAGAGACATGGAGGAGCTCTTGGATTATGTGGCCCAGGCAGCTATGACCCTAGCCCTAAGTAACATCCTACCATCGCCCAGAATGATACTGCAGTACAAGCAGAAAATGATTGATTTCAACAATTGACTAAGTTTCTGGTGTCATTCTAAGGGGATCCAGTATCTGTCTGCTTGGGATGACATGATTGACAGACCTCGATGCTTTGGGTTTCTGGATACTGGCTAAGGCTCTTGTCACCCTATAGAGACATTTTTAGGGGATATTCCAAAGACCAAATTTCCACCATAACAGCTATAAATAAATGCAATCTGAGGGTCATGCTGCTCAGCATTAGATGTCTAAATCTCAAGATGCACTCGCTTGAAGCACTCCTCAAAATGGAGAACATCGACATTTGTGCTGTAACAGAGACCTGGTTTAAAGCAGCAGAAAGCACCACTGCACTAACAGGCTATAACTCATTCCACACCTTTCAGCCCCAGAACATGGACTGAAACTCCAAAGGTGGTGATGTCTTTATATTCATAAAGGATATGCACACCTCCAGACTAGTAGCCCAGCATAACGCATCTGAGATACTTCAGGTACAACTAACATTGAGTAAGATAGTGGTTCAGACAGTAGTCTGTTATAGGTCCCCAACCATGTCCCAAGACTCTCACTCCATGTTCCTAAGTACCTTGGAAACTATTAGGATCCAACCCAGCACTCTCATACTAGGTGACTTCAACTTCCCCTCTATCAACTGGGAAAACTACTCATGCACCAATACACTGGCTTCCTGGAATTCATCAATTCCAGTGACCTGGACCAGCTCATTCTTACCCCCACTAGAGGAAGCAAAATCCTTGACCTGTTTATTACTAACATGGGCAACCATTGCTCTAAACAAGTAGTCAGTTCCTCCCTGGTTAGAGCCTACCACAAACTAATCACCATGGAAATCCACATCTCACTTACACCCCCTGCAAAGGTAACCACCATGAAAAACTTCTCCAAAGCTGACTTTGGGCTCCTAAAAACAGCTGTGGTTAACTTCATGGCATCCATATCAATGGAAAATAAATGCATGACTGCCAATTCATACACCAATGCACTGTATGAACACGTACACAAATGTATGGAACTAGCCATACCCAACAGAACCAAGATGCTCTCCTCCAAAAAAAGGAAGCCAATCTGGTGGTCCTCTACCATTAATAAACTCTACAATAGAAGAAAGAAACTGTTGCAGAAAAAGGTGAAGTCCCAAGACTGGAAAAACTCCCTAATTAGCCTCAACAAAAAGTTGAGATTCCTCATCAAAACTTCTAAAGCCAGCAATGAAGGCAGAATTGCGGCAGACACTAAAAAAAAACACAAAGCCTTCTATAGTTATATCAAGAATCTCCATGGCAATACCCAGGTTTGCCCTGAGTTACTGCACAATGGTACCTACTATAATGAGCCAACAGATATTGCCAACATACTGGCTGACAGATTCAGTGCCAACTTTACCCCTGTCTCCACCCCAAAGGACAAATCACAATACTGGAGGAATGCCAGGCACCCAGCATTACTGCGGCACAGGTTACAGCTGCATTGTCCAAGACCAAGAATACAGCTTCCATGGCACCTGACAATATCCCTGGATGTGTTCTACATGAACTACAAAATGAACTGGCACAACATCTGTGTGCCCTTTTCAATCACAACCTCACCTCAGGCTTTGTCCCTACTGAATGGCACACTGCTAGAGTCATCCCTCTCCATGAAGGGGGAGCAACTACAGACTCTGGGAATTATTGGCCCATTAGCCTGATGAGTCTGATATGTAAGGCTATGGAGTGCATCATCGTGGACCTAATTAACAAGGATATAGGAAATCTCCAAACTCTAATCCCACGCGGTTTGGTTTTGTGAAAGGTAGATCATGCCTGTGCATCCTAGTTGACTTCCTTATGTCAGTCACCAGAGCTGTGGATGAGGGCAAGACAGTTCATACAGCCTACCTCAATCTGGCCAAGGCCTTTGATACCATTCCCCACTCAGGAATTATTGATAAACTCACCAAACTAGGCATTGACCCCTATATCACAAGGTGGATTGCAAATTGGCTCACATATAGAACCCACATTGTGAAAGTAGAGGAGTCCAAGTCAAACTGCCCACCAGTCATGAGTGCAGTCCCACAGGGTTCAGTTCTGGGTCCTCTCCTGTTTGGCATCTATTTGTCAGAAGTCCAGGCCAACATGGAGGGACTCTGGCTGACCAAGTTCGCAGATGACTGCAAGCTGGGAGCCATTATTAACTCCCCAAGTGATGTAGACATCCTACAGAAAGACATCACTGAGACCAATGACTGGTGTCGAAACCATGGCCTTAAGCTTAATGCCAAAAAATGCATCATCATCATCCCCTTTGGGAAAAACTCACTTTGCACTAATTACCACATCGATGGGAGCCCACTGAACACTAAATGTGTCATAAGAGATCTTGGCACACAGGTTGACAGCAACCTTGCCTTCGACCACCATATTGCCACTGGGGTCAGAAAGTCCTTCTATGTTGCACATCTCATTACCAAGGGCTTTGCATCCAGGAAGAAAGAGGTCATCATCTCTCTCTACTCTTCCCTCATTAGGCCAATCATTGAGTATAATGCCCCATTTGGCATGCACCTCAGTAGACACATGCAAGAGTTGAAAAGGCCAGCAAAACACATTTCAGAGACATCAATCTCATTACCACAATCAACACAACATGTTGGAGGGACAAGTTCATAATCCAGAGACTGCCCATGCTCTGGAATAGACTTCCCATACATGTCAAGCAGAGCACCTCACTGGCCCTCTTCAAGAGAAATCTTGATGCATGGATGGGAAATAGAAAGTTCACCCCAGGATCATGCCAGTGCCTCTAGTTGATAGAGGGACTGGGAACTAATGTCAGGCAGCATGATGCCAGGGCTCTGCTATGGGCTAGGCTTGTAAAGGCTCCAGGGCCATTAGCCTAATACACACCTATGAACTTACAATACCATCAGGGCACATATCGCATTTGTAGTGCTCTTTCTTGGCATGTAACCATATTGCTGCTCATTAATCATCACCTCCCTTCTTAACCTAACTTTCACTACTCTTTCCTATAACTTCATGCTGTGGCTAATCAATTTTATCCCTCTGTATTTACTATAGCTCTGCACACCACCCTTATTCTTAAAAATCAGTACCAGTACACTTCTTTTCCACTCCTCAGGCATCCTCTCACCTTCCAATATTTTGTTAAACAATTTTGTTAAAAGCCCCACTGTCATCTCTCCTAATCACCTCCATGCTTCCACAGGTAAGTCATCTAGACAAACAGCCTTTCCATTCTTCATCCTCTTCATAGCTGTCCTTACTTCCTCCTTGCTAATCTGTTGCACTTCCTGATTCACTATCCCCACATCATGCAACCTTCTCTCTCTCTCTCTCTCTCTCTCTCTCTCTCACTCTCTCTCATTCTCTTCATTCATCATCCACTCAAAGTACTCTTTTCATCTGCTTAACACACTCTCCTAGCTTCTAAGTATGTTTCCTTAATCACCATAACCAGCTGCATATCTCATGGTGTGTTAGTTAATACATCAATCAATAATTAGGATAATTGTAAATTGCTGGTCTAATTGGATGTGTATTTAAAGGAAGTCAAAGTGAAATGTATTGTTCAGAAGATGTCCCAAACAGATATTGGGAAGAAAGTGCTTAATCAACATAAAGTTCAATAAAGTGGATTTTGTTTTTTCTTCTGGTGACTGCACCTTCTTTTTATTTTTTGGTAGTTTTACATTTTTAGTTAACTCTTGTTAGTGATACTATTGCCTAACATACTTACCTTAAACACAAGCCTTAATTTCCAGTGGAATGAGTACCCTCGCTCTGGCCCTGCTTCTACAACAAGGCAGATTTGGCTCCCACAGTTACTCTTGCAGCTTCTTGTCCTCCAAAGTGTTCACTCTCTCTACCTAGGCCCATTGCCTGCAGCATCAGCTGCAGCCTATAGCACACACATCTGTATGTAAAAGTAACTGCTACAGACGTACCCTGTTTGATGACGTAGTACCTTGACCCTGGGAATTTCCAACACAACATATCAGAAAGGGCTTCTAATCTACATGAAGCCTTATATCTTGGTCAGTGGTTGTGTCATTGGCTGATTATACTGCAAATCAGCTGTGTTGGCTGCAATTAGCAGCTCCAAACCACAGATTGTTTAAGAGTCAATCACCTGGTAATGAGAACCAAGCAAACGGCTGGTTAGGGGAAACCAGTCTGTATGAAACTTTCTTCAGACAAACACTTTATCTATCTGCACATATCAACAGAGGAGTACTGTACTCTATCAGGTATGTAACTTTTTTGTTTACAAGATGATGCATATGTGTGAATATACAATGGGGAATGGGGATTACAGCATTATGTCTTTCTTAGAACTGTAATGATGACATTTCATTGATCTCCAGATTAGTTACACCAACAGATGATGTACAGTACATCAAGTGTGGAATGTTTTTGTTAATGTGGCACACTGGTCTTGTGGGAATGTCCCTGCATAGTGGTTGTAATATCACACTATTAGTTTGGCATTGTTGTTTTGACATATTATCAGGGAGGTTGCCCCTAGGGGAGACACTACAATGGACTCTTGTGTTGGATGTGTGATTATAGGTTCATAGGTTCATACTAGGCTATCTGCCCTAGGGTATTTATAAGCCTAGCCAGAGTGTGTTTGGCTTTTGCCGCCCATTTTAAATTAATTTTGCTATGCCCTTTTTTGTCTAACAGTGACACAGAAGTGATACCTGGGGTAAACCTACGATCCTCCATCCACTCATCAAGATTCCTCTTGAAGAGAGTCAATGAGGGACTCTGCCTAACCTGGACTGGGATTTTATTCCAGAGTGAAGGGAGCCTCTGGGTTATGAATCTGTCCCTCCAGCATGTCCTATTTATTTCAGTGCTGAGGGTCAAGTCTCTCAAGCACATAGCTCGATGGGATTTGGATTTTCTGAGGTGCAGCATGTCCATTAATTCCGGGTTGGACATGGCTTTATACGTCAGGCACAGATCACCTCTGAGCAGGCGGTATGCCACTGAGTAGAGCTGGAGTTTCTTTAACCGGGTAGCATATGGCATCTGTTTGAGCCCTTTGATCCTCTTGGTGAGGTACTTTTGGGGTCTTTCCAGTTGCTGCAGGTGTCTGGTAAGGTACATCCCAAAAGGGGCATTGTACTCAATTATGGGCCTGATGAGGGATGAGCAAAGAGGCACGATGACCTCCCCTGATCTAGATGTGAATCCCTTCATGATTAGGTGGGCTATATAAAATGTTTTTCTAACCACTTTGGCCACATGGTTGTCAAATGAGAGATTGCTATCAACTTGGGTCCCCAGGTCCCTAATTACTTCTTCTGAACTTAATGGATTACCACTTATGTGGTAATTTGTGGGCACTTTGTTTTTGCCAAAGGGGATTACTATACACTTTTTGGCATTTAATTTGAGGCCATGGCTCTGGCACCAGTTGTCTGTTTCTATGAGGCCCTTATGGAGGATGCTTGTGTCAGCTGGAGAGTTGATTATGGTGCCCAGTTTGCAGTCATCTGCGAACTTGGTCAGCCACAGTCCTTCCATGTTGGCCTGTACCTCTGAGAAATATATACCAAACAAGAGAGGTCCCAGGACTGAGCCTTGTGGGATGCCACTTGTAACTGGTTTGGAGTCTGACATGGCTCCAGCAATTCTAACTATGTGAGTTCTGTCCTTGAGCCAGTTTGCAACCCATCTAGTGACATAGGGGTTTATATTTAAGCTGGTGAGCTTATCTATAATGCCTGAGTGGGGTATTGTATCGAAGGCTTTTGCGAGGTCCAGGTAGGTTGTGTGGACCACCTTCCCCTCGTCAATGGTCTTGGTGACTGTTTCAAAGAAATCAACCAGGTTTAAGAGGCAGGATCTGCCCTTAACAAAGCCGAACTGGGTAGGATCCAGTGTCTGTAGGTCCCCAATATCTTTATTTATAAGGTCTATGATGATCCTTTCCATAGCTTTGCAGACCAAGCTAGTCAGGCTTGTGGGGCGATAGTTTCCAGGATCTGTTGAGGGACCACCTTTGTGGAGATGGACCACCGTTGCTGTACGCCACTCTTTGGGTACATATCCTGTAGTAAGGTTGAGATTGAACAGTAGTTTTATGTTTGGGTTTAGCTCTTCTTGGAGTTCATGTAGGACGCAGCCCGGGACACCGTCTGTTCCCATTGATGCTGGGTTTTTTGCTTTGGAGTGGGCGGCTCTTACCTGAGCATCTGAGATGTCAGGGGGGCAGCACTCTGCTGGGATAGATATTTGCCCTTTTGGTGGGGGGGGTTAGAAGTTTGCGCTGAACCTGTCAGCTAGGATGTTGGCAAAGTCTGTGGGTTCGGTGTATTTTTTGTCATTTTGGACTAATTCTGAGCATATCTGGGAATTCCCACCCAGGTTCCTAACATAACTAAAGAAAGCCTTGTGATTATCCTTAGTGTCCTGTGCAATTTTTCTCTCGAAGCTGGCCTTTGACGATTTTATGAGTGCTCTTAGTTTTTTGCTAATACTGATCAGAGATGCCTTCCCTTTTTGGGATTTTGCTCTATCATGTAGTGGCTTCCTCCTTCTATTGTATATTTTGTTTATGGCTGGGGTCCACCAGACAGGACGTTTGCCTTTGAAGGATTGGGTCTTGGTTTTATTTGTGATTGCATGATCCATGCATTCCTGAAGGTGTTCATAGAATGTGTTTATAAAGGATTCTGCAGTCTGGGCCATATTTTCCACAGGCCCGGGGGCTTTGAAGGATTCTACCTTGGTTTTGAGGAGTGTGAAATTTGCTTTAGAGAAGTTTTTCACTGTGGTTTTCTGGGCAGGGTGTGGGGTCGGGATGTGAATATCCAGTGAGATTAGTTTATGGTCTGATCTTACCAGTGAAGGATACACTTCTGGTCTGGAGCATAGAGTCCCCATGTTGGTGATGATCAGGTCCAGTATGTTTTCCCCTCTTGTGGGAGTGGTAACAAGTTGTTCCATAGCATTTGAGTTTATAAATTCTAGGAACCTTTGGGCTAGGGTGTTGGAGCTAGAGTAATGCTCCCAGTCTATGTTTGGGTAGTTGAAGTCACCCAGTATAATGGTGTTTGGAGAGACCTTCATATTTTTCAGTGTTTTCAGAAAGGCCGAGTGGAGTTCCTGGGTTTGGGAGGGTGGTCTGTAGCAGGCTATAAACTGGAAGGCAGTTCTACCCACTGTTAGTTGCACATGGATAGTCTCTGATGCTTTGTGCTGTGCCACCAACCTGGAGGTATGGGTATCTTTGATGAATATTGATACTCCCCCTCCTTTTGTGGTTCGGTCTAAGTTTTGGGGCCGAAAAGCATGGTATGAGGTATAACCTGGTAGTGCTGGGGTGCTCTTGGGAGCCTTGAACCAGGTTTCTGTTACTGCACAGATATTGTTGTTCTCCATGCTAAGGAGAGTTTCGAGTGCATGCATCTTGAGGTTTAGACTTCTGGCATTGAGTAGCATTACTCTTAGTTTCTTATCCCTTGTGATACCTATGAAGGTGGGTTTGTCTTTTGAGCCTTGCCTAAAAAAGGCACTATGGGGGTAGCAAGAGCCTTAGCCAATATCTGAAAGCCCAGGGGTGATAGGTGCAAGCCATCCCTAGCAAAGCATCGTGGCTTGTCGAGCATGTCATCCCAGGCTGACAGGCATTGGATCCCCTTTGAATGACACCAATACTTAAGCCAATTGTTGAAATTGATCATCTTGTCTTCATATTGTGGCATCATTCTTGGTGAAGGTAAGATGCTACTCAAGGTCAGGGTCATACCGGCCTGGGCTACATGCTCAGAGAGCTCCTCTATGTCTCTTTTCATGTAGTCCAGGGAGGTACATTTCAGGTCATTCACACCAGCATGGACAATGACTGAGTCATATTTGTACTTGCTTTGGAGTGACCTGAGTGCTTGTGTTATGTGACGAATCCTAGTGCCTGACAGGCAGCTCACCGTGACCTTTTCCTTGTTCAGCCTGGTGAGTGGGACGTCAGTGTGCCTGATGATAGAGTCACCTATTACAAGTGTATCAGGTGTGTTGTTTAGCCTTAAGGGCTGTGACTGTTCGGCACACTGGCTTTGTGAGCTATGTGTTGCATGTGTTTTGTTTTGGGGTAGAGGTTGCTTGGGTGTCTGCTTTGGAGGTCTCTGCTGCTTAGGCAGATTTTTATTTAGAGCCTCCTAGTATGTTTTTGTGTGTTTATGTGTTTGGTTTGCTGTCGTGGTAGGTCTATGTGAGACTGGAATATTAGTGAGTATGGTTTCCTTTTCCTCCTGACTGGTTATGCCAGTACTGAGTTGAGAGAGCTTAGCCTCCAGTTTGGCAATATGGTTGCATCTCTCACATGTGTTGGAATTTGTTGGGAGGAGGAGAGGGTTGTCTGTGTATATGAGGCAGTTGTAACATTGCCTCAAGATTCCCAGATTCACCAGCTGGACCGGAGAGGAGATTGACAACTGACCTTTGGACATGCTAGAACACTATTGGGAATTCCTTTATAATTGAAAAAAAGGGCCATTGGGAAACAAGGTACTCAAGGGGAGTTTGTGAGGATGTAGTGCTTTTAATTTTTTAGCGCTGACCTATATAATTGCTTTAGTGAGCAAGTGCCAGGTAACTTAAATGCAGTGTGCTACAGGTAACTTAAATGCAAAAATGACAAACAGTAACTTTCATTCAAGTGAAACAAGGAAATAAGTACAGTAAGCAATGCAGATATCACTAGGGATCCACAGAAGCGCTGAAAAGCCGCATTTTAGGTGGAATTAGCATTTCAGGGAAATAACAAGCATACAAACAAAGCTAGATTCAGCAGGCCTGGATCTAGTCTATGCTACAGCAAACAAGGTGTACCAATTTTAGTAAGAAACAGTTCAAATATGCAGGCACTATAAGCCTTTAACCAGAAATTCCCAGCTCAGAAGGGCAGAGTCCAGCCTCTCCTTCCACTAGAGTGCAGACCACGAACCTTCTTAATGTAAAATAACTGGCCTGAAGCCCAAGTGCTTAAACCAGAACTAATACACTTTTAGAATAACAGACACTGAGCCCTCAATCAGCAGTTCCCAACTTAGAAGGATGTAAGCTACCTGTCCTGCCACCACAGTGCAGGCCACAAACCTTCCTAATGTAAAACAACTGGTCTGAAGCCCAAGTGCTTAATCCAAAAGACTTAGAATGATAGCTACACTTTAATCAAGTTACTACCAAGCAGTAATAAATACAATTGAATACTTTAAAGAATGCCTGGATTAGTGCTCAAGTTATACAAACAAAGCTAGATTCAGCAGGCCTGGATCTAGTCTATGCTACAGCAAACAAGGTGTAAAAGTTTTGGTAAGAAGCAGTTCAAATATGCAGGCACTATAAGCCTTTAACCAGAAATTCCCAGCTCAGAAGAGCAGAGTCCAACCTCTCCTCCCACAAGAGTGCAGACCACGAACCCTCTTAATGTAAAATAACTGGCCTGAAGTCCAAGTGCTTTAACCAGAATTAATACACTTTTAGAATAACAGACACTGAGCCCTCAATCAGCAGTTCCCAACTTAGAAGGATGTAAGCTACCTGTCCTGCCACTACAGTGCAGACCACAAACCTTCTTAATGTAAAACAAATGGTCTGAAGCCCAAGTGCTTAAACTAAAAGACTTAAAATGAGTTACACCAAGCAGTAATAAATACAACTGAGTACTTTTAAGATGACGGAAAAGCAAAATAAAGTAGGAAGAAACACAAATACAGTACAAGCAGATACATTTTTTGCTTTTTTTGAGTGAGCAAATGAGATGGGCCCAGGAGGAGTATCCAAGTGCAAATTTACAAGAGGGGCAGGCAGTTTCAAAGCCACCAAGATTAACACCAAGACAAAAACAGGGAGGGTGGGTAGGGACCTACTGAAAAAAAACAGTCAACTTCCAGCTAGATATTGCTCAATGCAACACAAACAAATTACTTAAAATCATGTATTATTTGATAAAAGTGCACGTAAAAATCTACTTAACTCCACTCATGTAGGTCTCAGTTGGCCAAAACTCACAGTTTAAACAGAAAACAATTTACTGTACCACTTGTATAAGACAGAAACCGAATAACAATGAGGTAAACTACCCCTTCTTATCACTGGCTCTGCAGGTTTTTTAACAAGCCTTAACTGAAAATACCACTTGTATAAGACCTACTGAAAAAACAGTCAACTTCCAGCTAGATATTGCTCAATGCAACACAAACAAATTACTTTAAATCATGTATTATTTGATAAACGTGCAAGTAAAAATCTACTTAACTCCACTCATGTAGGTCTCAGTTGGCCAAAGCTCACAGTTTAAAGGGAAAACAATTCACTGTACCACTTGTATAAGACAGAAACTAAATAGCAGTGAGGTAAACTACCCCTACTTATCACTGGCTATGCAGGTTTTTTAACAAACCTTAACTGAAAAAAACACTTGTATAAGACCTACTGAAAAAAACAGTCAACTTCCAGCAAGATATTGCTCAATGCAACACAAACAAATTACTTTAAATTGTGTATTATTTGCTAAAAGTGCAGGTAAAAATCTACTTAACTCCACTCATGTAGGTCTCAGTTGGCCAAAGCTCACAGTTTAAACAGAAAACAATTCACTATACCACTTGTATAAGACAGAAACCGAATAACAATGAGGTAAACTACCCCCACTTATTACTGGCTATGCAGGTTTTTTAACAAGCCTTAATTGAAAAAAAACAGTTGTATAAGACCTACTGAAAAAACAGTCAACTTCCAGCTAGATATTGCTCAATGCAACACAAACAAATTACTTTAAATCGTGTATTATTTGATAAAAGTGCAGGTAAAAATCTACTTAACTCCATTCATGTAGGTCTCAGTTGGCCAAAGCTCACAGTTTAAACAGAAAACAATTCACTGTACCACTTGTATAAGACAGAAACCGAATAACAATGAGGTGAACTACCCCCACTTATCACTGGCTATGCAGGTTTTTTAACAAACCTTAACTAAAAAAACACTTGTATAAGACCTACTGAAAAAACAGTCAACTTCCAGCTAGATATTGCTCAATGCAACACAAACAAATTACTTTAAATCGTGTATTATTTGCTAAAAGTGCAGGTAAAAATCTACTTAACTCCACTCATGTAGGTCTCAGTTGGCCAAAGCTCACAGTTTAAACAGAAAACAATTCACTGTACCACTTGTATAAGACAGAAACCGAATAACAATGAGGTGAACTACCCCCACTTATCACTGGCTATGCAGGTTTTTTAACAAGCCTTAACTAAAAAAAACACTTGTGTAAGACCTACTGAAAAAACAGTCAACTTCCAGCTAGATATTGCTCAATGCAACACAAACAAATTACTTTAAATTGTGTATTATTTGATAAAAGTGCAGGTAAAAATCTACTTAACTCCACTCATGTAGGTCTCAGTTGGCCAAACCTCACAGTTTAAACAGAAAACAATTCACTGTACCACTTGTATAAGACATAAACCGAATAACAATGAGGTAAACTACCCCCACTTATCACTGGCTATGCAGGTTTTTTAACAAACCTTAACTGAAAAAAACACTTGTATAAGACCTACTGAAAAAACAGTCAACTTCCAGCTAGATATTGCTCAATGCAACACAAACAAATTACTTTAAATCATGTATTATTTGCTAAAAGTGCAGGTAAAAATCTATTTAACTCCACTCATGTAGGTCTCAGTTGGCCAAAGCTCACAGTTTAAACAGAAAACAATTCACTGTACCACTTGTATAAGACAGAAACCGAATAACAATGAGGTAAACTACCCCCACTTATTACTGGCTATGCAGGTTTTTTAACAAGCCTTAACTGAAAAAAACACTTGTATAAGACCTACTGAAAAAACAGTCAACTTCCAGCTAGATATTGCTCAATACAACACAAACAAATTACTTTAAATCGTGTATTATTTGATAAAAGTGTAGGTAAAAATCTACTTAACTCCACTCATGTAGGTCTCAGTTGGCCAAAGCTCACAGTTTAAACAGAAAACAATTCACTGTACCACTTGTATAAGACAGAAACCAAATAACAATGAGGTAAACTACCCCCACTTATCACTGGCTATGCAGGTTTTTTAACAAGCCTTAACTGAAAAAAACACTTGTATAAGACCTAATGAAAAAACAGTCAACTTCCAGCTAGATATTGCTCAATGCAACACAAACAAATTACTTTAAATTGTGTATTATTTGATAAAAGTGCAGGTAAAAATCTACTTAACTCCACTCATGTAGGTCTCAGTTGGCCAAACCTCACAGTTTAAACAGAAAACAATTCACTGTACCACTTGTATAAGACAGAAACCGAATAACAATGAGGTAAACTATCCCCACTTATCACTGGCTATGCAGGTTTTTTAACAAGCCTTAACTGAAAATACCACTTGTATAAGACCTACTGAAAAAGCAGTCAACTTCCAGCTAGATATTGCTCAATGCAACACAAACAAATTACTTTAAATCGTGTATTATTTGATAAAAGTGCAGGTAAAAATCTACTTAACTCCACTCATGTAGGTCTCAGTTGGCCAAAGCTCACAGTTTAAACAGAAAACAATTCACTGTACCACTTGCATAAGACAGAAACCGAATAACAATGAGGTAAACTACCCCCATTTATCACTGGCCATGCAGGTTTTTTAACAAGCCTTAACTGAAAATACCACTTGTATAAGACCTACTGAAAAAGCAGTCAACTTCCAGCTAGATATTGCTCAATGCAACACAAACAAATTACTTTAAATCGTGTATTATTTGATAAAAGTGCAGGTAAAAATCTACTTAACTCCACTCATGTAGGTCTCAGTTGGCCAAAGCTCACAGTTTAAACAGAAAACAATTCACTGTACCACTTGTATAAGACAGAAGCCGAATAACAATGAGGTAAACTACCCCCACTTATCACTGGCTATGCAGGTTTTTTAACAAACCTTAACTGAAAAAAACACTTGTATAAGACCTACTGAAAAAACAGTCAGCTTCCAGCTAGATATTGCTCAATGCAACACAAACAAATTACTTTAAATCGTGTATTATTTGATAAAAGTGCAGGTACAAATCTAAATAACTCCACTCATGTAGGTCTCAGTTGGCCAAAGCTCACAGTTTAAACAGAAAACAATTCACTGTGTCACTTTGTATAAGTCAGAAACCGAATAACAATGAGGTAAACTACCCCCACTTATCACTGCCTATGCAGGTTTTTTAACAAGCCTTAACTGAAAATACCACTTGTATAAGACCTACTGAAAAAAACAGTCAACTTCCAGCTAGATATTGCTCAATGCATCACAAACAAATTACTTTAAATTGTGTATTATTTGATAAAAGTGTAGGTAAAAATCTACTTAACTCCACTCATGTAGGTCTCAGTTGGCCAACGCTCACAGTTTATGATCATAGAGCAGTATCTGTCATGGCACACATGAGAATAGCTGATTATTGCTAGTATCCGCGTTGTATCTACATGGTTAGTATGGAGTTTAATGGAACCTGTTGTTTAATGGAACGCATGAGGGAACATACCTATTATATTAAGGTCAAAAAAGAAAAACATGAAAAAAGTGCACTTTACAAGCATTCTGTTGAATGTACCAAATATAAGAAGTTTTTATTTTCCGTACTGTAAGTAGTAGAAGGTGATCTGAGGGGTGGAGATTATAAAAATTACTTAGAACAGAGAGAGACATTATGGCAGGTGAGGTTAGAGGCTGACAACAAGCCAGGGTTAAATGAAAACATTAATATTAAATGTTTTTTAAAGAATAGAAAATTAAGGGTCAGGAAGAATTGATTTTATAAATTTGTACTTAATGTGTGTGTAGATTTATATATGTATTTTGCAATGTATTATTATTTTCATTTTTATTATACTGATTTATTTAAAACATTTTTTATCAGAATTAAATGGAAAAATTAATTATTTAGTTGATATATTTAATTAATTAATTAGTTGATTTTTATTGGTTAGTGTATATATTGGTAGAGTGGTTTTGTATGTGTTATTCTGAATAAGTCATTCTTGACGAAAGCATTAAATAAAGTTTTTGTACGCTAAAGGAAGTTTTCTCAGGCTTTTATTGACTATCAGCTATCCTTGCCTGGTTCTGGTTTGGTTCTTTCATTAGGCTTGGTACACGTATTTTTTTCTTGGCTTTTCAAAATATATAGACATATTAACCTCTTATAGTGAAACATGCAGTGGTGTTTACATTACCTCTCCCTCAACTTTCCACAGGTCCCTCAAGAATCGGACAAGGCTATGGTCTTGATCCTGATAAGCACAGCACTGTTTTGTTACAGATGTATATTAATGCAATGTATTTCCTAAAATTTCATTCCAGGTCTGATTGCTGGACTGCTGTACTGTCGGCATGATTGCCAACTGCACAGGTATTTTCTGACTATACACCCTTGGGAATCATAGATATACCTTGTAGGTGTAACGACACTGATAGATGTGACAGTATTGTCAGAACATTACAGATTGCCATATGTGTCAACTGTGCAGGGTCTTCACAAATGTCAACAGTGTACGTCATTGTTGTTGATGAGATTGCAGTGTAAAGAGCTTTTATTTACAAGTAAGTACAGATGTTTGTGGGAAAAGTAATGTCTTCATCACACCTGTCATTGAGTGCAATGGCACCTTTGCTATGTCACTACACAGACATATCTTACAACTGTAGCAGCCTCACAGGTTTTATGGAAACCAATACCCACTGCAATTAACATGTCCGATGCAAACCACGTCAACAGCATACATTTGTAGTCTGTCTCCTACATGCTTAGGAGGGGTTGTGTATGACTGTCATACTATATAAAGTTGGTCATTAAACAGGTCTGTGATAGTGACAACAGTTTATACAGCTTTACATATATTGCAACATAGTACTGCAGAGCATAATAGTGCGGGTATAATGTACTGCTTTTCCCTTTCTTAACACAGGTGACCGGGGGAGTTGGTCTCTGTCGTCCGCACAACCTGATTTCAGTGTCTCTTTAGACTCTGATGATGGTGGTGGCCAAAGTGAGGCACAGGTGGTGATATCAGAGGCTGCATCTGTCCCAGAGCTTTACATCCCTCTTCTGCCCTCTTTATCACTGCACACAGTCAGTATGTCTACACATACTACACATACTCAATCCCTGGAAGCCACAGATATTGGACAGTCAGAAGGTGGGGACATTGAACAGGAAAGTTTGGCAACTATGTCTCCAGTGAGTGTAGACACTGGCCATAGCCAGAGTGATGGTGAGGTTCCACATGGGCAGATTGAGAGGGGTGCTCATAGGGGGCTTGCTGTCCTTCCACCACCTGTCTCAGCTTTCTCATCATGGGTCACTCTTGGTATGTTTTGGGCAATCATGCAGGCACAGGCATGTTCCAAAAGGAACTCCAGGCTAATGCTAAGGGTTATGGATGCAGCACAGTCTGACATATGTAACTTCCTCCACCACATTGGAGATGCCCTAGATTGGTTCAATGATACAGTGCTAAGAAGGTGGTCTGACCATCTGAGACAGATCACAGTACATCTGCCTTGGAAAGCACATTGTCTGTGATGGGACATCTGGTTGGAGTTGAGCATTGGACAACGCCTGGCTGAGCCAGTTCCTGTGTTCAGGGGTGGAGACAGTGAACTGTCAGCTCTATCATGCACGGTTCACAGGTATCCAACATACACATATGTAGGACTAGCAATAAGCTTGACTGTGTTCACACACACACTCTCACACCACTGTCGCAATCAGGCAACCTACATGGTCCATCTTGCCTGCTTCCCTTCCTGAATCACACACATGCTTCCAACCTATTGGGTCAGGCTAGGCCTCCTGCACCCCCACACAAGACCCTGTGCAAGTGATGATACCTATGTCACATCCCTGTCAACCTCAATGCAGGGAACTGTGGCTATGTGTCTGATGCACAGGGTGACTATATAAATTAATATATAATTGTGTAATGCAGTGTTGCTTTTCCATGCTACTTGTACTGGTCACTGACAGATACTGTATGCTGATATTTGTAATGAGTCAGCCACATAATGTTGTGTACCTTATGTTGTATAATGTTGTAATGCCTGTATTCTTATACAATGAAAGGTGTGTCATGGAACTGTTTATGGTTCAGTTGCAAGAAACACCTATGAATACACAGTGACAATAAACCCAAAGACATCACAGCATAGGATGGACTGTCAGCACATAAGACTGTCCACCAATGTACAGCCATAGAGGTACATGGCTGCATATAGTCATATGAGTAATAACAGGCTAACAAGGACAATGGCATCAAACAGCCTACTCATGCATCCCTCATCTATGACACTATCTGATACCCTTGATAACTGTCACCAGGGTTTCTGGACCTAACACTACAAGCTGTGGTGATGGAGATGACCCATCTACAAATTTCCTGTGCCCATTACACACACATTTGTCCTACATCAGTTATGATTGTCTTGTTCTGCATCCCATTGTGTAACTTGCACATGATGTGTGTTTCAGCAGACAGGGAACCTGTTACATATAGGGTTTAGAATCTGTGTTACATACCTGTCACTCCAGCATGTACTATTTATACCACAGTGATGGTGTAGATGTGTAGAAATGTGTTAGTTCTGTCTTGGATAAGCAGGAGGTACACATTGGGAGCTGAAACCTCCCTGTATGACAGCCATACACAACCCCTCCAAAGCATGTAGGAGACAGACTACACATGTACGCTGTTGACATGGTTTGCATCGGACATGTTACCTGCAATGTGTATTGGTTTCCATAAAGCCTGTGAGGCTGCTACAGTTGTAAGATATGCCTGTGTAGTGACATAGCAAAGGTGTCATTGCACTCATTGACAGGTGTGATGAGTGTCAAATACGATATGACAATGACAGTCTGGGATTTACATGCCCTACCTTTCTGTATCAGTTGGACAAAATTGATTGGAACCCCACATCTTATTGACTAGTGAAAATCAAAGGCTACATTACTCTGTGTGCCCATAGGTCCATAGGTATTGGTTCAACTGTGTGTGGTGTGTGGACCCTACTATATTTTCCAGAGGTGGATGACTTCCAAATGGATGGTATTGTGCAGTCCTTGGCATTTACTCTTTGTCAGTAGCTCTGACAACAGCTGAATGTGTGTCTCAGGCCATCCTGGATAACTGCTGGTTCTGTGTGGGATTCAGTGACACTTCTTAATATGCAATCGCCTACAAATGTAGTTAGTCAGAAGTCACTAGCAGTGGCCGTGACTGCAGAGAAGGGAATGGCTACAAGGGGTATTCTGTTAATGATGTCTGAGGGAAGTCCACTGTTAACTGGCATCATTATAGTGTAGGTCTACCCAATGCTATCTTCCCAGATTATGACCATCAGACACCTGGCTATCCACCAGCTGACATACCACTCTGTAAATAACTTACACAGTTTTCAGAAAGACCTGCAGGCCTAATATTGTCAAACACCTTGTCAGGTCATGGCAGGTGGAGTGAGTCATATTCCTGTCATCCATTGCATACTGTAAAACTCAGTGAGGTCCACCAGTTAGGGTAGGTAGGCACGATCTGCCCTTGAGCAAAACAAACTGTGTTTGGTCCAGTGTCAGTAGATGTATGACATTGTTACTGATTATATCTATGCTAATTTCTTTCATGGCTTTACATATCAAATGACTGAGAGATCTGGGGACACTGCTTGGCACTGCATACTAGTTGTCCTCTGTACAACTAAGTATTGCAGTTACTTCCAATATGTCCCAAGAAAAGAGTCATCCAAGGGGTCTGTACAGAGCACAGACAAACAACAGAGGGAAGTGTAATAGGTATACCCTGGGAAGGTAAGGTGGGTGGTTTTACATAGGTATTCTGCAGTTGTACACTACTCAAGTTGTGTGTACTGCAAGGACACAGTTACCTTGTGAAGAATGGAGAAAGCAGGGGAGTCTCCTGAATTGCTGGTTCCTGTGTACTATTACTGATGGTCTCACCACAACCACTCTGTCATGGGATACCATGCTCTGATACTTTCTTCTGTCATCACACACAAAATGTTACTATGAAGCTCATGCTGAGTAGCAGCACACAACCTGTTTGTTCATCAACATGGTTGTCCCACACCATGAAAAGTTGTGTAGGCTTCACATACCCTCCTCCAAGTAGATGCCTTGATTAGCAACCTGAGCAATCAGTTGGCTTTTGCAGGTAGTATGCCTTTGGCACCAGCATTGTTTGTACATCACTAGAGAACTGACCAGATGGTGATTAGGAGCAAAGTAGTAGCATCACAATATAATGTGCAATGTCCAATGACATAGATGTCCAGGCTTGCTGAAAAAAGCAGCACAGTGGTGGTGATTCATCTAAGGTGACACTTTCACAGCACTTCATGCATTCTGCCCTTCTACATAGCAATAGTGGATATCTGCATGACATGGCTGTGAGGCCTACTGCAGAGGACTGGCCACCTTTGCCCAAATTGTCTCCATCTGCCACCTGTCCTAGGTATGTCATATTATACAGTTATGTACCCAGAACACATGTCTGTGTTCCCACATCATATCATGCAACAACCGGTTTGCTGTGTGGTTGTTTGACATGAATTGAATGCTTGCAAGGGCAATTTAATGTCATTAAATCCTCTGTGCATGCACAGGCATCCACATCTTCAATGCAAGGTGTGCCTACAAACATTGATGTTGTCAACCCCAAGGGTGTGGCAGCATGACCCTAACTTTGCAGGACTTGCAGAGTGTCACATTTGTAGGTATGGTATTGTGACCACGCCTAATGACAGGATAATGGTTAATCCAAGGTCCACATGGCTGGCAAAACATTGTATGGCACACTAACAGGTGTTGTGTTACCTTAGGGGTCCTACATAGAGGTGACATTTTACATTTCACCATCTGTCATGCCAGTGCCTATTGATGACATACTGTAATGCACACACAAGCATGACTGTATTGCTATTGGCACTATCAATGACTGCTGATGACAAGTGGAAAGTGTACCCACCCCTGTACTCCTGTGTCACACAAACGCAACATGTGACATATGAGACTGTACTTCAAACCTTGATTGTGTAATGTCTCACACAGCAGTCAATACATATGGCAATGAAAAACTTGAATAAACAAAACAAAACAAAAAAGAATTTGACCGGCATACACAAGCTTCATGCTAAAAATGCTGGTTTATTAAATGTTAATACATAAGGCACTGCAAAACACTATGACTCATAGTGTTTTGCTGTGCCTTGTGTATTAACATTTAATGGCCAGCATTTTTAGCACAAAGCTCATGTATGCCGGTCAAATTCTTTTTTGTTTTGTTTTGTTTATTCAGGTTTTTAGTTTTTAACATATGGTAATGAGCATTTTGCCAACATGCACAGCTCACCTCATGCCCCACCCATACCCACAATACACATACCTGCATGTGTACAGCTCCTTACCAGACATATTCCTAAACAACAGACACCTCAGAAAATCTTACCTCTGGAGAGCGTAGTACACAAAGTAGTGCATGCACCACTGGTCTCACCAGACACACACCTGAGGCACATCACAAACACAGACCTATTATTCATAGGTGAGTACATCTTGAGAGAGACTGATGTCTGTATCACCAGGCTACATATGGGAAATGTTACAGTTAGCTGTCTGTGGGTTGACATGATACGCCATGCCACACATTGCCAGAACTCAAGGAATCTCTGATGACATAATGTTGACATTGTATTTCCTGCAGGTGTGTACGACTAGGGATATACTTCACTGGACTGAATGCAGACACATGATGGAGCTTACATATTCTTTGTCTCTCTCGGGTATGCTCATAGCTTTCAGCTTCATTTGACCCTCATCCAGGATGATGGCTCAATACACACAGAACATGAGGGACTTCAATAAATGACTTAGTGTGTGGTGTCATTCTAAGGGAATCCACTACATGTCTGCCTGGGATGACTTTCTCAACAGGCGTCAGTGCTTTACCAGAGATGGTCTTCATCTCTCAGTCCTGGGATTTTGAGTACTGGCCAAGGCTGCTGACATCCCCACAGTGCATCTTATAAGTACTATCTAGAGAGAAAACATTCCAATGAGAATGCCATCTTCATACAACATCAAGTTTATGCTGCTACACACTGGGAATAGAAACACTAAACACCACTCTGTGGAAGTTGTACCAACCCTGGAATATGCAGACATTTATGCAGTCAAATACACCTGGTACATGGCTGTGGACAGCACCACAGCTATACCAGACTATATGTCCTTCCATAGGTTAAGACCTCAAACTGACAGTGTGCAAGGTAATGCAGGTGGTGTATACGTATTCGTTAAGGATAGATACACATCCAGATTTAATGACACACTATACTTTCCTGGACACACTGCAGGTGCTGTTCACTGCTGGGAGGGGACAGAATCAATCAATTGCCAGCTACAGGAGCAGCTCCATGAATCCAGACACCCATTCTGCTTATTTGAATGTACATGTGTCTATCAAGATATATCAGTACACCATGGTTTGGGGTGACATTAAGTAACCACCACCTGTGTTGGTTAGTCATGCTGAAGCTCACTTGCCAAAGGTTACTCCACGTCTTTAACTACAATGCCCTGGACTAGTGGTGTGACATCCCCACAAGGGGAGGAAATGTAGTGCTTCATGTATATTCCAATATGGGTGACCACTACAGCCCACCACTGTAAGGTCCTCCCTGGTGAGATCTGAACACAGATTAGACTAATTAAAGCTATCAGACCTAACCCCCCCTCACAGACAATACAGAAATATACTTTAACAAAGCAATGAATTACCCGCTATGGGATCTTTTACATAGAGTGACTGCACCTCCCCCCTCAGATGGGACTGGCAACTATGCAGAGCTCTATGCCCATGCATTATGTTAGCAGCAGTACAACTGCATAGACTTGGCTGTACCAGACAGGAGGAACATGAGCTCCTCATGGCACAGCAAACCTCTGTGGTGGACAACTGCCAGTAGGAGGCTATACCATAAGAGATGGACATTGCTGCATGACAATTGGGTTGAGTGTGCCTTCTAAAATGGAGGCACAACCTCCTCAGCTAAAACAAGCACATGGTGTTTGTGTGACATTGTGTAGAAACAGTATGTGACAAAATCAGTCTCCCCCACAAAACAGAACCATGATGCACAGTGTAGTTACATGTGTAACCTCAGAAGACAGGCCCAGATTGACAGTGAACTTGTACATAATGATACCACATATACTGGGTCTATATTCATAGTTAACCTGTTGCCCCACAGGACTCCCCTGTCCCCAACACATGTGCCACATGACATTCCTACAACCTGTCCCATACCTTCCATAACTACAGTGCAGGTCATAACTGTCCTCTCTATGGTGTCTATACAGCATCTATTGACATGCTAACATCCCAGGCTGCATCCTACATGGGATCCATCAAGGATTACTAACAGCATTGAGAACTCCTTCCAATCATACTGTAACCACTGGCTGCATCCCAACTGACTGGACAACTGCAACTGTTATCACCCTGCACAGAGGTGGTGCTTCTTCCAGCCACCAGAACTATAAACCTGTTTGCCTGAGTAGCCATATCCAGTGATGGGAGTAACGCATTACAAAAGTAATGCTTTACTGCAATATCTTACATTTTTAAGTAACTAGTAATATTCTGCGTTGCTTGTCAATATGGTAATGCAGTAATTGTAATATATTGCTTTTTAAATAACTAGTAATGCAAATATCAATTACTTTTGCGTTACTTTTCACTTCAATTCAGCCACATAGCTGGTGGAGTGAGAGGGGCAGTCCGCATTCCAAAACCCAAAAAAGAAAAAAATAACTTCTTAAAGCTGTGGAGTGTTCTCCTTTAAAGAGGACCATGCCCGTATCATACACATGGACGTACAACACCCACTATTAAAAAAAATAGGAAAGAATGCTATTTCCGCAGTTGTGCCTTGCAGTTGATGGCCAACTAAGTTTCCTCGTTCCCGGTTGCACAGTTGCTTGCTTTCCCTTTCCCACATTGCCGTTCATGATTATTTAAAAAAAAATGAATAAGCTGCTGTACTGTATTGCCTTGCCTCCCTGTTACAAACGTAAGTACTGTGAATGGCTACAACATATAGAAGTACATGCGAGGTTTATTTGTATTAAGCAGTGATGATGACTTTAACTGCCAGATATTTAATTCACTTTTGAGGGATACAAATTCATCTTGTAACCCATTGCTCTTTATGTGTTGTTTGTTTTACACCTTTGTACATATTGCCTATAAATAAAGGGTGAAAATCTGGACAGTTGGGAGGTATGCATGGGAGAGAGAGTTAAAATGCATTGATTTGATTGCTCTGTGAAATTACCTTTAAAAGTGGTCTTAGTGACAGAAGAAATATATTTGCTCTTTTATGTAATACAGAAAAATATGTAAATTTATTCTGCTTGAAAAATGCAGTAATTGGGCAGTGGAATGTATAAGATGCTTCTGACTCAGGAAACAGTTGTTTGCTTGCTGCAATGCAATGGATTAGTCAGGAAGCTCCAAGTAAAGGGTGTAAAAGAGCCAGGTGCAAGAGGTGATGACCTGTATTTACTTCCAGCTGGAACCCCCCCCCCACACATGCATGAGGAAAATTGAGTTTATTATCTCAAGTTTCAATGATAATGGAATAAGCCCATGCATTCTGAGTAGAAACAAGCGTACTCAAAACTCCTACAGAAGCCCTTCACGTGTCAATATCTATGTAAACTGCAATTTGCCTGTACAGTTTGACAATAACTATGCATTTAAGAATTCGGTATTCTTTGAAATAGAATAAACTGACTAAAAATATCTGTCCAATTCATTATTTTTCTGTTCCTTGTATAAAATGGTTGTCTGCATCTTTATTACTGGAACTTCCCCTCTGGCTGCTGTGAGTTCTTCCTGGCCGTAGCATCTTTTTCTTCTTACAATCCTCATACCTTCTAACTCTGCTCTTGACTAAATGACCATCCCTGAATGAAGACTAAGGACAACAGGCAAATAACTCCAGCTTCCTCAATTACGAAGTAAAGCTACTTGCTGTCCTATACCAGAGCCCTGTACCTTGGGAAGCAATAAACCTCATACCTTCTAACTCTGCTCTTGACTAAAGGACCATCCCTGAATGAAGACTAAGGACAACAGGCAAATAACTCCAGCCTCCTCAATTACGAAGTAAAGCTACTTGCTGTCCTATACCAGAGCCCTGTACCTTGGGAAGCAATAAACCTCATACCTTCTAACTCTGCTCTTGACTAAAGGACCATCCCTGAATGAAGACTAAGGACAACAGGCAAACAACTCCAGCCTCCTCAATTACGAAGTAAAGCTACTTGCTGTCCTATACCAGAGCCCTGTACATTGGGAAGCAATAAAGTACGTGTTTCCCCAACCAAAGTAGTAAAACTGATACTTTCTCAAATTTGTTTTGTTATTTTTTCCTATATGTATTAAAAAGTTCTGCTACTTAGCCAGGTTACCCAGCAGCCGTACACCTTCCTAGGCCTGCATTTCTCATTACCTTGCCCTTGCTAACCTTTTCTTTAATTTGCAAAGTGCCCCTTCCTCTTTTGATAAAATAGCTAACTCTGTTCTCTGTCTCTCCCTCACCCTTGAATAACTCCTACACTCTTCTGTTTTTCTTCCAGGCCAGCTCTCTACACTAGTCCTGCCTTACATTC
Source organism: Protopterus annectens (assembly GCF_019279795.1). Classification (NCBI taxonomy): domain Eukaryota; kingdom Metazoa; phylum Chordata; order Ceratodontiformes; family Protopteridae; genus Protopterus; species Protopterus annectens. The sequence continues at coordinate 1,133,019,591 of NC_056732.1, read as the reverse complement.
TCACCCTTCTCTGTCCCCTTGCTACATCTCCCAAGTATAGCTCGGCTGTACAAGACTGCCTACATACCTCTTAGTCTACTTGCTGCACTCCTCAACTTCTGCCCTTTTGCTTCCCCTCTTCTCCACCACCTCAGACAATTTTAACCAACACTCACCCTTACTTCCAGTAAGGTGAATTGCAGCAGCCTGCTGCTCACTGATTGACTCTCTCATCTTTCCAGTCTGAACCTGCTCCGTTCGCCCTGCGGGCTCACTCCACTCCCCTACCCTGCCCCCAAAACTCACCCTCCCCTAGCACTCCTACATTTATTCCTCAATCTCTCCACCCCTTGTTCCAATTAACCAATTAGCTCCCCCCCCTCAGAACTACACTTAATCCACCCAGTCTAAATTACCCAACTTCTGCCTCTCCTTTCCACTCCTCCTACCCAATCTCCTCAATCTCCTCTCATACATTTCCTCTATCACCTCTCTCTCAATACTCCTACTTCCCAAACATTCTTACTACTTCATCACTGCCTCCTTCATACAACTTCAGATAAATTACTTCTCTCCATACTTTCATTACTCACCTCTAACATACTCTTTACTTCAACTGACACTCCCTTCTCTCCCACTTTATAGAACCATGGTTTTCTCAATCCTCCAACAACTTAAAGTCCCCTGCTCTCTCCTTCTCTTTCTGATTCCTTTATCCTATATCAGCTCTTACTCCTCCTCTGCATATGCAATTCCCCAACAAAAATAACTTCCCCCTCAAACTCCCTTCTTCATAACTCTTTCTCTCACTTCCATTCTATCTCTTCTTTTCTTATCCCACCCAATCAACTTCATCTGTTCCACTACAAAATACTATCCACTACTACTACTACACTTAAACACAAATTAACCTTTTTTCCAACTGAACCCTCTATCTCTATACCAACATTTCTCAAGTCTTTCCTACTCGATATTATATTTTTAGCCAGAGATATCCACCCCAATCCTGGCCCTATCCTCTTTGACAACAATAATCACTCAACTCCCTCTCCCCTACCCCCAAGCATATTAAAAATCTTCACCCTGAACTCCCAAAGTCTCAATAATAAAGTTCACCTCTTCCAGGCCTGGTTAACCCACAACCAACCAGACATCTTAGCCATTTCAGAGACTTGGCTTAAACCCCATATTTCTGATTCAGAAATACTTCCCCCTGGATACCATATTATTAGAAATGACCGACCTATAAAAAAAGTAAAATGCACAAAAGCAGTCCGGACAAGCACCGTAAAGCCCAAACAAATGTTAAAGTCCTTATTGTAAAGGCTGTTTGCAATACAAGCTGTAACACTGAAATTGAAATCCACTTGCACGTATAAAGCCACACTGAAGTCGGAAAAAACTTAAACCTTACCTTTGCTGGTTGTGTTGTTGTCCACTTCTGGTGTTGTGCACTTTCACATAGTTGCCACGTGGAGGTGCAGCTGAGTTAAAGTTCGTTCCTGTTTCATCCCAGTCATCACCTCCACTTAGGTTTGGCTCATTGTTTTCATTCCCAGTTTCTGTAATAGTACTGTCAACTTGAGTATTAGTTGAAGCCATTAGTTTAGGATAAGCTGTTCCATTAGAATAGCTCACCCTATCCCTTGCCAGTTTTTTATTTTTGTTCACGTTTAACTTATCCACTAAACTGTCGTATATATATCTATCAAAGTGCAAGTTTTGTTTTAACCCTACTGGAATTTTTAAAAATAATGGTTTTTGTGCTGACTTAAGGACATTGTTTGACAAACAAGGAATTGAGCTTATGGAATTGATCTCTAAACATTACAGCACACATATTACGAGATTAATTGATGAAGTCAACCAACTGGACAGTTCCTTAAAACATTTTTTTGGGCTTTACGGTGCTTGTCCGGACTGCTTTTGTGCATTTTACTGGTTTCCGTTTGTCGACCTATAAAAAAAGGTGGAGGCTCTGCCATAGTTTACTCTAAATCACTAACTGTAATTCCCCTCCAAATTCCAGTTCCTCAATTTGAAAATACTGAACTTACAGCTGGACTACTGAAACTAAATAGACACAAAAACATCTGTATTATTGCCCTATATATCTCCCCTGGAAATAATATCCCCATCCTTGAAGACATTCTCCAATGGGCTTCTACTAAAGTTAACTACGAAACATACATCTTAGGTGATGTAAATATCGACTGGAATAAAATTAACTCTCTCTCTCCCTCCCTGGCCATCAACCTTTATAACTTCACCCAAACAATCCAGCATATAACTAGACCCAACAAAATTAATCCCCCAGGTTCATCTATTGACTGGATCCTAGTCTCCAATCCAAACAAAATCACTAATTCTGGAACAATTCCAGACACCATTAGTGACCACCTGCCAGCCTTCATTCATCACACTACCAACTCTTCCCCTCACCAACATCAATACATCCTAACTCGTAATCTTAGTAACTTCAACCCTACAACCTTCTCAAACCTATTTAAACAAATGAACTGGCAAGACCTTAGAACTCTCCCTCTTGATGCTGCTATCAACTACTTGAACTCTGTTTTCTTAGATACACTTAACTCTCTTGCCCCTATCAGAAATAAAAGGGTAAAAATAAATACCGCTCCTTGGCTATCTAAACTTACTAAACAAATTATGCATCAAAGGGATAAACTATGGAAACTGTTCCAAAATAATAAACTGCCCAACACCTTGCTCCAATATAAGCAAGTACGTAACCAAGTAAAACAACAAATTACCAAGAACAAAAAATCCTATTACACAACCTCCAATCTAACAATAACAAAAACCCCCAAAAATTCTGAAACTCAATAAACTCTCTCCTTAATCCTGGTTCCAAAAATAATCCCAGCCCTGACCCAAATAAATCTGACCTAGAATTATGCTCAGAATTTAATTTTTTCTTCTTACAAACAATATCTGACCTAACTAAGACCTTCCCTACCAATATCCCTTATGTTCCCATTCATTCTCCTTCCAATTCCTCCGATAACCCTCTCCTTGGATTTGAGCTCAAACCTGTTTCTACTAACTTCATAAAAAAACTTCTATCTAAACTTAAACCCTGCTCTAATGCCCCTGACAATATTCCCTCCTCCTTTCTAAAATGTGCTGCAGATGGGATAGCACTCCCGATCAGCATCATTATTAACAGATCTATTAACGAATCTTACGTCCCCAAATTATGGCGCTCAGCTTATATCCTTCCACTGCACAAAGGAGGCAAGAACACCAACATCTCAAACTTTCGCCCCATTGCTCTACTCTCACCTATCTCTAAAATCTTAGAAAAGTGTGTCCACTCCCAACTTATGCCTTTTCTAACCCAAAACCATCTTCTAACACCTACCCAACATGGCTTTTGTTCTGGTCATAGCACTACTACTGCTCTATTATCCTACCTAGAAACTATCAATCAAGCCCAAGACTCAGGTCACCTGGTCTCTACTGTCTTGCTTGATCTCTAAAGCCTCCGACACTGTTTCTCATAATCATCTTCTCCTTCAACTATCAAACCTGCATCTATCTCCTAATTCTCTATCCTGGTTCTCTAGCTACTTATCTGATAGGTCTCAGGCAGTCAAATGGAAAAACTCCATCTCCTCCTTCCTACCCACCCAAACAGGTGTACCACAGGGATCCATCCTGGGACCCATGCTCTTTAATATTTTTATTAATAACTTTCATTCTGCTATCCCTGATGCCAAAATTATTCAATACGCAGATGATTCAACCATAGTCTGCTTTGCCACAAATAGCTCTGAACTGCTTCTCAAAACCCAAGCAGCCTTCTCAACCACTGAAAACTGGATGCATAAAAACCACCTCTCCCTTAATGCTAACAAATCCAAAATTCTCCTCTTCTCCCCTAGAAAATCTTACTCCTTCAATAAAGATACTTTCAAAGTCCTTAGCAACTCTAAATCCACTATTGAAGTTGTTCCCTCTGCAAAACTCCTCGGTGTTACAGTTGACGAATTCCTAAAGTTTGATATACACATAAAACAAAATATTTAAAAAACCCATCAAAAACTAGGCATGCTATACAGGAATAATCACTTTCTCTCTCTCACCACAAGGCACACTCTGGCCACTACCTACCTTTTGCCCTCTTTACTTTATGGAGCCCCTCTCTTAACCAACTTGTCATACTCCAGCAGCTCCAAACTAGAAAGCTGCTATAACAAAATCTCTAAATTTAAGGCCAAACTGTAAAACTCCATCCATCATTGCCTTTTCCTTCAATCCCTAAATTGGCTAGAACTACCAAACTACCTAACCTATCTGCAGCTCACAACAGCACACAAACTTATATTTCAGCCATCTAACTGTCCTGCTCTAGCTAATATCCTTCCTCCCTACACCCCTAAGAGATCTCTCAGATCTGAACATCAAAATCTGATTGCTATCTACAAACCTAAAAGTCCTGCTGGCCAGCTTCTCCTCTCCTTCACTATCGGTAAGGCTTGGAACTCTCTCCCTTCTTCTCTAAGAACTATATCAAGCACTGAAAATTTCAAAACTCTGCTTTTCAAACATCTGTCCACTAAGTGGAAATGCACCTGCTTTCACCCTACCTAAAACTATTCAAAAACTCACAAATATCCTACCTAGAGTGTAAAAAGGTGAGGCTGCCCTTTAGTCCACCCCAACTAAAAACTATCCAAGTACATATTCATACCACATGGAGTGCTCCATTGCACTCAAAATGTCCCAAAGACTTATCTTCATACTGCTTCATGTAAATATTGTAAATAGATTTCTTAACTCTCTTCTCTATGTGCTTATATAATTGCATTTTCTCAAACTACTCTATAAGAATTCCTTTACAAATGTATAACCTTCTAAGAATGTGATCATGTGCTCAAATAATGCTTTGTCTTAAATTACCCTATAAGAACAGCTTATGATTGTATAACCTTTTAGAATAACCTTAGTGAAGTAGTATTTGACTTTGTTGCAATAATGAATGTTTCTATTGTACAAACTGATCACCTCAATGTATCATTCATATTTTATATTTCTGTATTTTATATTTGTACATCTGGAGCTTTTCTCCCGGGGCTTCCACTGAAAACGGGTCTCAGGGCCCAGTGGACTTCCCCGGTAATCAAACTGGAAATAAATAAATAAATGTCTTAACTTGTGTTATATCAGTATTGTCCAATTTCTTTACTGGGAATTTATGTATTTGCTATGAGGACAGGATATTTAGCAATGTAGGTTCTCAAGTTGCTTGTCTTCTCAAATTAACCAGAGTTAGACTACTTTACTCATTATCATATGTGGCTATTGATCAAGCCTGGTATGGTAGCTGGTGGATCCTTAACCCAAGTTACAGCAGTGCTAGATCTACCTTGCCAGGTGAATTGGCAAATTCTACCAACCTTCATAAGAAGTGAAGAGACACAGAGACAAAAAGAAAGAGGTTGTTTGGAAGGCAGTTACCATTGGTAAGGGGTACAGAGACAGCAGCAGGAAAGGGACCAGGAGTGCTAAGCCAAAGACATGGCTGAGTAAGCAGTGAGTAAGTAACCCCAGTCTGGTGTGGGAAGCCCATACCCAAGGCAGCAAGTACATAATTCCTTTTTGCCCTTGAAGTCAGGCTGCATCTGGTAAATTGGTTGATGAATCAGATTTGTGAGCATCTTTGGAGATAAGAAACCATGAATCTGTTGACCATCTGGCTTACTTGAAGGATAGTAGAGCAGATCAAAGGAATGTAGCTCACATACCTCACATATCTGACATTACACTGGTTGCACTGGTAGGAATTCCACCCTCATCTGTCAGGCACCCAAGTTTGTGGCTTGACAGGCAGCATCCCAATTGATACCTTTCATCAGTTAAAGACCTACAAATGTTAATATAATGCAGTTAAATGGGGAAAAAAAGCACAAATCTGAATTCCAGTGCAGTTTATTTCCAGAATAGACATTGTTATGTATGTGGACACGTTCACATGAGCAAATATGATTACGTTTATGTTAAGTCTTCTGTTGTCTAACTGCAGACTAAAGTATGGGAAGCAAAAGTACTTAAACTTTTTTATTTTATGTAAGCTTACTTGATGCAGGTAAGACATTTAATAAGTATGCATTTTATTTAGAAGAAAGTTTTTAGCTCTGTAAAGCATTCCTAGTTTTTGATGAGTTTTTCTTATGCAATTTTGTATATACAGGTTGAATACAAGATTATCATCCACTATCATTCCTAATAATTTTCTATGAGAAGTGACTTCAATAGTTGTATTATCGAAAGAGAGGAATTTAAATTTTGCCTTTTCATGACAGAGGCATTTGGGGAAAAAAGTCGCAGTTTGGTCTTTTTTGGGTTGAGCTTGAGTTATGAGTTACAAAGCCATGTTTCAGTGACTGTTAAAGCTTCCTGAGTAATTTTTTGGAGGTATACTATATTTCAGATGTGCAAATGAGAGTGGAATCCTCTGCATATTGTATCAGAGTGGCCTGTTGTGTGGATGTCCTCCACTGACCAGATGCATTTTCTTTGAATGTGAGGTTTAGTGCTGTTTCAATGAATATGATTTTCAAGGGCAGATATGTTTATGTGGTCATGATAAGTCTATTTTCACTGCAAGACTTAACTGCTTGTTTAGCAAATGGTTATCAGTATTTGTGATCTTTTAGTTCAATATCTGTAATCATTATAGAAGTAAGTAAGAAAGTAGTATGCACACTGATAGGTTTGAACAGTGTTTATGGTAACTGGGGAGAAATTGGCAAGTAATGGAAAACTGGAATTGGTGGGTATGGGGCTGCTTTGGGGGGTAGGGGGTTGTGGCAGGAGGGGCTGCTGTGGGGGGAACCTTGATGCCAATTGGCAGTAATTGCTTTATATGAACCAATTAAAAGCTGTGTAGCAGAGCCAAAGCTGTTCAATGCGGAAAAGCATACCAGTGGGTTCATTTAAGTTTAAATGGGGAGCGTTCCACATAGGACAGTACTTCACTTTTTTTTTGTGCAAAATAAAAGCTTATTCTTGTAGCATTTCAGTTGTTTATGCTGTTCCATATATGACTTAGGTGTTTCAGATATGAAAGTGTTCTATTCAGCTATAAAAAAAAAACGTAGAAAATTAATTCACTGCAGGTTCATGTTTTCAAAAACAAAAGTTCTATACAGTAAGTACATCTGAATATGAGAGTTGAAAAACTATACTTACATAAAAGTAACTCAACAGTAACTAGTTACTTTAGTTAGTAACTAGTAATAGTAAAATACTACTTTTTTAGAAAAGTAACAGTAAGTAACTAGTAATAATTACTTATTACTTTTATAAGTAATTAGCACAACACTGGCCATATCTGTACCCATATGGGGCAAATCATCATGGAACTTATCAGCAAACATATATGTGATCTACGAACAGTTAACTGTACACAGTTTGGATGTCTGACAGGGAGATCATGGCTGTTAAACATGATGGACATGTCTGAGGCAGTCACCAAGGACCTGGGTGAGGGGACATCAGGGCATACAACCCCCTAGATGTATCCAAGCTATGTGACTCTATCCCCCACTCAGGCATCATTGACAAAAGCACCCACATAGGCATCCATGGTAATATCATTATAGGGGTCACTAAGGGGCTCATTAATGGCAGACATACTCAAAATAGGGAAATCTGCCTGATCTGCTGATCTGTAAACAGCAGTGATCAACAGGGCTCAGTTCTGGTTCCTTTGCTGATTGGGAAACATTTGACCATGATACAAGTGAACATTGACTGTCTGTGGCTGACAATGTTGGCAGATGCCTGAAAACTGTGAGCAGTCATAGACTCTGTGAGTTATGTCAGTATCCTGCAAGAGGGTGTTGATGAACAAATGCCTGCTGACATAATACTGGCCGTAAACTCCATGCAGATATATATGTAGTATCATTTCCATTGGTAACACATATGTTCCTGGTGAGTAGCACATCAGTTGCAACATGTGATGTACATACTCAGGGATGATAGACCTGGGAATAGAGGCCTGGCAACACAGGTTTACACTTTATGTACCTAAGATCACCATGTTTCCTCAGTGGTAAGATAAGAATCATGTTATAACTGCTGGGAAGTCACCCAAAATTGACATACTCATAACCTCCATGTACTCTTCCCTCAGCATGCCAATATTTGAGTGCAATGGTCATTTGATACTGTGCCTTTCCAAGCACTACTGGCAATTGCCCACAACACAATGGTCCCTTACAAGGGAACTTCACATCTTCAGTATCTGTTCAATGGTCTTCATCTGAAATCAGTGGTCATTGTAGCCTGTGGCATATAGACTACTCAGAGGTGATCTCTGCCTTGCATTTGGGGCAATGTGTGACCCTGCTTGATTTGGAATGCTGCATATCTGTAGGTGGCATGGCACATGGATTACTCACTGTAAGGACATTAATCTGGTATGTGACATTAGTAATACAAGCTAGTGGGAGAGATCTGTCTACTAGACTTTAACACACCTTTGGAACAGAATCCTGCCTAATGGCAAGCAGAGCAACTCAGTGGACCTTGTCAGATGCCACCTATATGATTGGTTGGGTGACAGTCATTTCACTCAGGGCTTCTGCCTGTGTCCCTCATGGACAGGGACAATATGTGCTGATCATGTAAATAAGAGTATAAACTTGTCTAGGATTGTGAGGGCTGTAGGGCCATTATGCTACTAAAGTTCAAATATCCTATGATTCCATAAGCTGATGTAAAATGCTATAATAGCCACACACACAAACCTGGCTACATTGAGGATAGCACCACTTCCACTTACTGTTTACAGGACACAGCACAAATACACACTGCAAGTCAGCTACATGTAGATTAGAACACGTAACTATCTAATGGCACACACTACAGATCACAGTACGTGACACATATGCTATACCTCAAGTGTGCTATTACTGTCTCTTTGGGGCATCTCATGCTTGATGACATCAGCTGACCTAGTTGTGGTCAGGCATTTGGAGGCCCACATCAACTGCTACCATACCTCTCAACTGTCCAAATTTTCACAGACTGTCCAGATATTTGCCTTATATTTTTGGTCTGTTTCTCATAAAATCTGTGGTTTTCTCTCAAATCACTGGGATGATCTGGGGATTGAAGACACTAAATAATGACATTCATTTGAGTTTCAAATTTTATATTCTTCAGAAAAAAGCATGCTAAAACAAATCTTGTCATTCTGTCAATTTTCTAAGTTTATGAGAGCAATGTTTAAAGTCTGTTCCTATTTTTGGGCCTTATGTCACCCCCATTATGTCAAGCTTTGTCCAGATTTTTTGCGCTTAGAGATTGAGAGGTTGACTGCTATGACCAAAATACTGCAAAACCATACCTCTTTCTAAGTTATTGATGTGATCATATGTGTGCCATATGGGGATAGACACATCAGGTGGCCTACAATGAGATTAGAACCCCTGCCTCACTACTCTTGCCCACTGTAGATCACAGTACTTTTTGCATGCACCACGGCTTAAGTCTGATATTACAATGGCAGCTGGTAGTCTTAAGACTGATGACATCAGCAGGCCTTGTAGAAGAGGGTGGTTTGGGCACAGGAAGCAACTTACAGGGCCAAAAACAGCAGAACTATTGCAGTTTCATTGTCAGTGAGGGACATTTAGTTGTTTTGGAAGGGGATGCTTGTGCACACACAAACGCACACACACACACACACACACACACACACACACACACACACACACACACACACACACACACACATGCACACACACAAAATATGTGGCTTGTGGTGAGATTAGAAACCCTACCTAACAAAACTTACACACTATAGATCACAGTATTTGTGCCATGGCTGATGTCTGTTTTAGACATAACTGCAGGCAAACTACTTGTGGATTACACAAACTAGGCTTGTGTTGAATGGCATCTGTGGCATGCAGAGTGAAATTGCTTCATACTATTATCGGCATCTAGTAGCCTAGCAGCCAGATAAGTGTTATTTATCCTAGCTATCTGGCTAGAGTTACCAGTTTGGCCATATGTAGCTGTTTGCATTTGGATGGGCATGTCTGTGGGCAAGAACAATGTGCTCTGTCCATGCGTGCATAGGCAACATTATACATTACACCACCTGCTCACCCGTTGCTGTATGTCTGGTGACATCCAGCAGGCACAGGAGTCTGTAGGTAAATGCATTATGTACTATTGAGCTCTTACTTTGGATCCTCTGAGCAACATTACAGATGTATGATAGTGAAGCATTACTCATTATTATCAGGGTATGTAAGATAATACAGGCATCCACACACATATTTATGTATATAACAGGGATGTATATGGAAATGTGGCTGTGTGTATGATATATATATATATATATATATATATATATATATATATATATATATATATATATATATATATATATATATATATATATATATATATATATATATATATATATATATATATATATATATATATATATATATATATAAAATGTGTGTGTGTGTGTGTGTGTGTGTGTGTGTGTGTGTTAGGTAGATATACAGAGAGAGACCAGAGATGTATGTTTTATATATAGTTATATATAGGTATATATATGACTATCTCTGTTTGTATATTCTTAGAGATAGATATACTATCTATGGGGGAGAGAGATAGTGACAGAGAGATACATATACATATATGTATGTGTGCATAGACATATATATATATATACATAACAGATAATTTTGGGTAAGGAGCAACAGAATTGTGCTCTGTGTTACTAAGTAGATGAGCGTGCCCAGTGGGATTGTCACTAGTTATAAACTGACTCCAGGCCAGACTTACCTGTACTCTAGTCTGGGATTGTGTGTGTTACAGACAATGACATCTGTCCCTGTGTCTGCAGTACTGCACTTCACTGAAATTGTCCATGGCATTCTTCAACTGTCTGATGTAATTAATATGTGACAGAAGTTAGTAATATTACATGACACACAGACTGACAGTCTGTCAAAAAAACAACATAATACTACCTCACATCCAAAATACGTCCAGAATAGAGCCATTGGTGCCATTAACCATGCTAACTTCCCTAGTCTACTGAGCCACACAAGCTGCCAGAGAGTAGTCATGCATCACACAATCAACAGCATCGATATGTACATTGTTATTCCTGCGCTGAGACATGCAGTGTATGATCAATTTCTTTGTTACTACCCTGAGATTGCCTGGACAGCTGATATACCATTGATGAGTTACTGTCATAGGTTCATAGGTTCATAGGTTCATAGGTTGGTACTAGGCTATCAGCCCTAGGGCCTATACAAGCCTAACCATAACAATTCCCTGGCTATTTCTTCCCACATTACTTACTTTCCTGGACCCCTGTCTAGCAGGGCGACTGACGTGATCCCTGGGTGAATTTTCTCCCATCCAATTGTCAAGGTTCCTCTTGAAGAGGTCCAAAGAGGCACTCTGCTTGACATGTATGAGCAATCTATTCCAGAGTCTGGGGAGTCATCGCAGTTATATGGGAACACTGCTGTGTTGGGGGTGTGGGAAACAACACCACATGTTTTGCTGGGATACACAGTAGTCCAAATATCATGTAACCCCTCTGTTTAACATCTCCCATCACTGGTGTAGTGAATATACCATGCATGAGGCCTAGTGGCTATTAAAGGACACATGGTAGTGGAGTGGGTATCTGTAGTTCCATGTGGATGTTACTTTTGTCCAAATAGCCCACTATATTTACTTGCATAAATTTTGCAGATCCATACGTACCATACCATATCATACTAATCCTTGCAAGTACTGTGTAGGTTACAGACTTACCTTGCAAATACAGCAGTTGACAGAACTGTTTGTCAAGACTGACCTTGTATGATGCAAGCAGTACACAGCCAATGCATGAATAGGTACTGGTTGTGGGGGTTGCCTGGAATCAAGTTTGATATATGTATGTGAGTAGGAGTAAGGTGTCAGTCCCTAGGTTCCTAGGTTATCAGTGAATGTGCTATGCATTGTCTCTTGGCCAAAGCCAGGACATACTGAGCATGCCTATGTCTGCCTACAGGGACATCAGCAGGGGGTTCCTCCTCCGAGTCCTCCTGTAAATGTGGCTGTGGTGACCTAGTTGCTGGTGTGGAGCTGTGTATCCCTTCCCTTTGCTGATCCTGCTGCAGTTATTTCCACAGGATCAGATGGAATAGCATAGCACATACTGTGAGCATATGTGCACATGTGGCTGGAGAGTACTGCAGGGCTCCACCAGATATATCGAAGCACCAGAACTGTGACTTCAGAAGACCAAACACATGCTCTATGATGTTCCTAGTGTATGCATGTGCCTCATTATGCCATTCTTCCATGGGCATGTGTGCATTTCTGATGGGTGTCATCATCCATGTTTCCAGGGCATAGCCAGCATCCCCTAGAAAATGGCTGTGTGGGATGTCCCCTCTACCAAACATGTGGTACAGCTGTGATTCATGCCAGATATGGGAGTCATGATAACTGCCAGGACTGCCAGCCTGTACATTCAGGATAATCCCCTGGGTATTGCACAAGACGCAGTTGATGGACTGGTACCCTTTGGCGGCTGACATAGACTCTACCCTCTTCACCAGGTGGTGCTTTGATGTGTACATGAGTACAGTCCATGGCACCCAGTACTTCAGGGTAGTGTGCTACATGGCAGAAATGTTGCAATTGCTGGCCCTCACCTCAGCGATGAGGAGAAAATATATGTGCTCACTGGTATGTGGTAGCATGGCATCCATGAATTGGTTGAGTATCCTGGATGCAGATGCCTGTGAGACCCCCTGTCATGTACCCATTTGGTCTTTGGAAAGTACCTGTAGCTAGTATCCTAAGGGCTACACATACTTTTGTTTCCTCTGGGATGGGTTCCCCCCTGAGTTAAGGGCAGAAGAGCTCAATGAGTTCCTGTAGTACATCTCTGTCCACCCTATAGCTCTCTACAATCTCCAGCTCATGTAGCTCCTGGAAGGTTCCCCAGGGCCTGAACACCCTTCTCCTTCTCTGCCTAGGCTATTGTCAGCAGCACCAGCAGCACTGACTTCAGCATCTAGCACATACAGATGTTGCAGACCTGCAGTAGCCCCTAGCATTATCTCAGTTAAAATTCTCAAGTCTGTACTCCAATGGTCCAGAGTATTTGGAGAAAATAAGAATATTGGGTGTATGCATACTTTTTACAGCTCTGCTGTAAGAGTAGAATGTGCATTTGGCTAACTATGATGCATTCCATCTGCCTACAATATAATTATCATCATTTAATATTTCAGTGTGCGATGCTGTATAACTTATAAAAAGGTCAAAATGTCTAACTGAATACATCCAGTTTTGAGAACATGCTTAGGCAGGTGGCGCACCATGCAGGCACACACACACCTAAGCTTAAAACAGCTTAGAAGAAAGGTGATATGCTCCCCTAATGTCAGCCACATCCTGTGTAAACATTATCATGGTGTAAGACCCTACATGAAGGGGATATGTGGAATGATTACTCCTTTCTGCTATTCAGTAACCCCACCTCATTTTATGCATTTTATCCATACTGACAGCCTAGAAACTACATGCTTCATAGCCCTATCACCTTAGCAACAGTAGCAATGTACCACTGTAGAGAGCCCACACAAGCTTCTATAATGCATTTCTGTCACATACTATAAACTTCCTTTTTTTTCCCTATTTTTTCTATTTATGCTTGTTTGCATACTGCAGCATGTAGTCCAAACATGCAGATGACTATTAAAAAAAATTATTAATTGAACTTATTCCCTTTAATGTTTCTGATATACAGACTAATAGTTTTGCTCATATGTATATGTGGTCTTACATTTTCCGGGGGTTTATGTCCACATTTCTACACTTTTACAAAAAAATTTTTTTTAAAAACGGGGGTTGTAAAATTTTGCAGAAATAAAAAACTTTAAAAAGCAAAGTAAAAACAGGGCGAAATCCAAAGTCGCCTAGCCTTTAATAACAGTGGGAAAGCCACAAAAATACTTTTTTTTTTTTTTTTTTTTTTTTTTTTTTTTTTTTTGTTTTTTTTTTTTTTTTTTTTTTTTTTTTTTTTTTTTTTTTTTTTTTTTTTTTTTTTTTTTTTTTTTTTTTTTTTTTTTTTAAAAAAAAAAAAAAAAAAAAAAAAAAAAAAAAAAAAAAAAAAAAAAAATAAAAAAAAAGAAAAAAAAAATAAAAAAAAAAAAAAAAAAAAAAAAAAAAAAAAAGATAAAAAAAAAAAAAAAAATAAAAAAAAAAAAAAAAAAAATAAAAAAAAAAAAAAAAAAAAAAAAAATCTGTGAAATCACTTTTTAAAAGTTTTTCCTCTTGGGTGTTGATAACTCTGAAGCACCCAAAATTGCATTAAACCTAGTTTTTGCTGTTTTGAGTGCAATGGTCATTTGATACTGTGCCTTTCCAAGCACTACTGACAATTGCCCACAACACAATGGTCCCTTACAAGGGAACTTCACATCTTCAGTATCTGTTCAATGGTCTTCATCTGAAATCAGTGGTCATTGTAGCCTGTGGCATATAGACTACTCAGAGGTGATCTCTGCCTTGCATTTGGGGCAATGTGTGACCCTGCTTGATTTGGTATGCTGCATATCTGTAGGTGGCATGGCACATGGATTACTCACTGTAAGGACATTAATCTGGTATGTGATATTAGTAATACAAGCTAGTGGGAGAGATCTGTCTACTAGACTTTAACACACCTTTGGAACAGAATCCTGCCTAATGGCAAGCAGAGCAACTCAGTGGACCTTGTCAGATGCCACCTATATGATTGGTTGGGTGACAGTCATTTCACTCAGGGCTTCTGCCTGTGTCCCTCATGGACAGGGACAATATGTGCTGATCATGTAAATAAGAGTATAAACTTGTCTAGGATTGTGAGGGCTGTAGGGCCATTATGCTACTAAAGTTCAAATATCCTATGATTCCATAAGCTGATGTAAAATGCTATAATAGCCACACACACAAACCTGGCTACATTGAGGATAGCACCACTTCCACTTACTGTTTACAGGACACAGCACAAATACACACTGCAAGTCAGCTACATGTAGATTAAAACACGTAACTATCTAATGGCACACACTACAGATCACAGTACGTGACACATATGCTATACCTCAAGTGTGCTATTACTGTCTCTTTGGGGCATCTCATGCTTGATGACATCAGCTGACCTAGTTGTGGTCAGGCATTTGGAGGCCCACATCAACTGCTACCATACCTCTCAACTGTCCAAATTTTCACAGACTGTCCAGATATTTGCCTTATATTTTTGGTCTGTTTCTCATAAAATCTGTGGTTTTCTCTCAAATCACTGGGATGATCTGGGGATTGAAGACACTAAATAATGACATTCATTTGAGTTTCAAATTTTATATTCTTCAGAAAAAAGCATGCTAAAACAAATCTTGTCATTCTGTCAATTTTCTAAGTTTATGAGAGCAATGTTTAAAATCTGTTCCTATTTTTGGGCCTTATGTCACCCCCATTATGTCAAGCTTTGTCCAGATTTCTTGCGCTTAGAGATTGAGAGGTTGACTGCTATGACCAAAATACTGCAAAACCATACCTCTTTCTAAGTTATTGATGTGATCATATGTGTGCCATATGGGGATAGACACATCAGGTGGCCTACAATGAGATTAGAACCCCTGCCTCGCTACTCTTGCCCACTGTAGATCACAGTACTTTTTGCATGCACCACGGCTTAAGTCTGATATTACAATGGCAGCTGGTAGTCTTAAGACTGATGACATCAGCAGGCCTTGTAGAAGAGGGTGGTTTGGGCACAGGAAGCAACTTACAGGGCCAAAAACAGCAGAACTATTGCAGTTTCATTGTCAGTGAGGGACATTTAGTTGTTTTGGAAGGGGATGCTTGTGCACACACAAACGCACACACACACACACACACACACACACACACACACACACACACACACACACACACACACATACACACACACACATGCACACACACAAAATATGTGGCTTGTGGTGAGATTAGAAACCCTACCTAACTAAACTTACACACTATAGATCACAGTATTTGTGCCATGGCTGATGTCTGTTTTAGACATAACTGCAGGCAAACTACTTGTGGATTACACAAACTAGGCTTGTGTTGAACGGCATCTGTGGCATGCAGAGTGAAATTGCTTCATACTATTATCGGCATCTAGTAGCCTAGCAGCCAGATAAGTGTTATTTATCCTAGCTATCTGGCTAGAGTTACCAGTTTGGCCATATGTAGCTGTTTGCATTTGGATGGGCATGTCTGTGGGCAAGAACAATGTGCTCTGTCCATGCGTGCATAGGCAACATTATACATTACACCACCTGCTCACCCATTGCTGTATGTCTGGTGACATCCAGCAGGCACAGGAGTCTGTAGGTAAATGCATTATGTACTATTGAGCTCTTACTTTGGATCCTCTGAGCAACATTACAGATGTATGATAGTGAAGCATTACTCATTATTATCAGGGTATGTAAGATAATACAGACATCCACACACATATTTATGTATATAACAGGGATGTATATGGAAATGTGGCTGTGTGTGTATGATATATATATATATATATATATATATATATATATATATATATATATATATATATATATATATATATATATATATATATA
Source organism: Protopterus annectens (assembly GCF_019279795.1). Taxonomy (NCBI): domain Eukaryota; kingdom Metazoa; phylum Chordata; order Ceratodontiformes; family Protopteridae; genus Protopterus; species Protopterus annectens. Next base: position 1,133,002,912 of record NC_056732.1, on the reverse strand, counting down.
TATATATATATATATATATATATATATATATATATATATAAAATGTGTGTGTGTGTGTGTGTGTGTGTGTGTGTGTGTGTGTGTGTTAGGTAGATATACAGAGAGAGACCAGAGATGTATGTTTTATATATAGTTATATATAGGTATATATATGACTATCTCTGTTTGTATATCCTTAGAGATAGATATACTATCTATGGGGGAGAGAGATAGTGACAGAGAGATACATATACATATATGTATGTGTGCATAGACATATATATATACATAACAGATAATTTTGGGTAAGGAGCAACAGAATTGTGCTCTGTGTTACTAAGTAGATGAGCGTGCCCAGTGGGATTGCCACTAGTTATAAACTGACTCCAGGCCAGACTTACCTGTACTCTAGTCTGGGATTGTGTGTGTTACAGACAATGACATCTGTCCCTGTGTCTGCAGTACTGCACTTCACTGAAATTGTCCATGGCATTCTTCAACTGTCTGATGTAATTAATATGTGACAGAAGTTAGTAATATTACATGACACACAGACTGACAGTCTGTCAAAAAAACAACATAATACTACCTCACATCCAAAATACGTCCAGAATAGAGCCATTGGTGCCATTAACCATGCTAACTTCCCTAGTCTACTGAGCCACACAAGCTGCCAGAGAGTAGTCATGCATCACACAATCAACAGCATTGATATGTACATTGTTATTCCTGCGCTGAGACATGCAGTGTATGATCAATTTCTTTGTTACTACCCTGAGATTGCCTGGACAGCTGATATACCATTGATGAGTTACTGTCATAGGTTTATAGGTTCATAGGTTCATAGGTTGGTACTAGGCTATCAGCCCTAGGGCCTATACAAGCCTAACCATAACAATTCCCTGGCTATTTCTTCCCACATTACTTACTTTCCTGGACCCCTGTCTAGCAGGGCGACTGACGTGATCCCTGGGGTGAATTTCCTTTCTCCCATCCAATTGTCAAGGTTCCTCTTGAAGAGGTCCAAAGAGGCACTCTGCTTGACATGTATGGGCAATCTATTCCAGAGTCTGGGGAGTCATCGCAGTTATATGGGAACACTGCTGTGTTGGGGGTGTGGGAAACAACACCACATGTTTTGCTGGGATACACAGTAGTCCAAATATCATGTAACCCCTCTGTTTAACATCTCCCATCACTGGTGTAGTGAATATACCATGCATGAGGCCTAGTGGCTATTAAAGGACACATGGTAGTGGAGTGGGTATCTGTAGTTCCATGTGGATGTTACTTTTGTCCAAATAGCCCACTATATTTACTTGCATAAATTTTGCAGATCCATACGTACCATACCATATCATACTAATCCTTGCAAGTACTGTGTAGGTTACAGACTTACCTTGCAAATACAGCAGTTGACAGAACTGTTTGTCAAGACTGACCTTGTATGATGCAAGCAGTACACAGCCAATGCATGAATAGGTACTGGTTGTGGGGGTTGCCTGGAATCAAGTTTGATATATGTATGTGAGTAGGAGTAAGGTGTCAGTCCCTAGGTTCCTAGGTTATCAGTGAATGTGCTATGCATTGTCTCTTGGCCAAAGCCAGGACATACTGAGCATGCCTATGTCTGCCTACAGGGACATCAGCAGGGGGTTCCTCCTCCGAGTCCTCCTGTGACTGTGGCTGTGGTGACCTAGTTGCTGGTGTGGAGCTGTGTATCCCTTCCCTTTGCTGATCCTGCTGCAGTTATTTCCACAGGATCAGATGGAATAGCATAGCACATACTGTGAGCATATGTGCACATGTGGCTGGAGAGTACTGCAGGGCTCCACCAGATATATCGAAGCACCAGAACTGTGACTTCAGAAGCCCAAACACATGCTCTATGATGTTCCTAGTGTATGCATGTGCCTCATTATGCCATTCTTCCATGGGCATGTGTGCATTTCTGATGGGTGTCATCATCCATGTTTCCAGGGCATAGCCAGCATCCCCTAGAAAATGGCTGTGTGGGATGTCCCCTCTACCAAACATGTGGTACAGCTGTGATTCATGCCAGATATGGGAGTCATGATAACTGCCAGGACTGCCAGCCTGTACATTCAGGATAATCCCCTGGGTATTGCACAAGACGTGGCAGTTGATGGACTGGTACCCCTTGCGGCTGACATAGACTCTACCCTCTTCACCAGGTGGTGCTTTGATGTGTACATGAGTACAGTCCATGGCAACCAGTACTTCAGGGTAGTGTGCTACATGGCAGAAATGTTGCAATTGCTGGCCCTCACCTCAGCGATGAGGAGAAAATATATGTGCTCACTGGTATGTGGTAGCATGGCATCCATGAATTGGTTGAGTATCCTGGATGCAGATGCCTGTGAGACCCCCTGTCATGTACCCATTTGGTCTTTGGAAAGTACCTGTAGCTAGTATCCTAAGGGCTACACATACTTTTGTTTCCTCTGGGATGGGTTCCCCTCGGTTGGCTCTGAGTCTGAGTTAAGGGCGGAAGAGCTCAATGAGTTCCTGTAGTACATCTCTGTCCACCCTATAGCTCTCTACAATCTCCAGCTCATGTGGCTCCTGGAAGGTTATCCTGGGCCTGAACACCCTTCTCCTTCTCTGCCTAGGCTATTGTCAGCAGCACCAGCAGCACTGACTTCAACATCTAGCACATACAGATGTTGCAGACCTGCAGTAGCCCCTAGCATTATCTCAGTTAAAATTCCCAAGTCTGTACTCCAATGGTCCAGAGTATTTGGAGAAAATAAGAATATTGGGTGTATGCATACTTTTTACAGCTCTGCTGTAACAGCAGAATGTGCAATTGGCTAACTATGATGCATTCCATCTGCCTACAATATAATTATCATCATTTAATATTTCAGTGTGCGATGCTGTATAGCTTATAAAAAGGTCAAAATGTCTAATTGAATACATCCGGTTTTGAGAACATGCTTAGGCAGGTGGCGCACCATGCAGGCACACACACACCTAAGCTTAAAACAGCTTAGAAGAAAGGTGATATGCTCCCCTAATGTCAGCCACATCCTGTGTAAACATTAACATGGTGAAGACCCTACATGAAGGGGATATGTGGAATGATTACTCCTTTCTGCTATTCAGTAACCTCACCTCATTTGCGTACTTATCCATACTGACAGCCTAGAAACTACATGCTTCATAGCCCTATCACCTTAGCAACAGTAGCAATGTACCACTGTAGAGAGCCCACACAAGCTTCTATAATGCATTTCTGTCACATACTATAAACTTCCTTTTTTTTCCCTATTTTTTCTATTTATGCTTGTTTGCAGACTGCAGCATGTAGCCAAACATGCAGATGACTATTAAAAAAAATTATTAATTGAACTTATTTCCTTTAATGTTTCTGATATACAGACTAATAGTTTTGCTCATATGTATATGTGGTCTTACATTTTCCGGGGGTTTATGTCCACATTTCTACACTTTTACACCCCCCTTTGTCTGTCTAGACTTCTGTACACAGAATTTTTCCACATATATTAGGGACACTGACACGAAGTCTAAACAGATGCCTTTCTGCATGTTGGATCACTCTAACTGCCTCATTTGCATGAGATTCACCTGCTTATGAGGGCATTTGCATGCCATGGAAGTTTCCATGTTTGCACACAAGTACATACCTTTAAGCAGCTCTTACTGATTCTAAAAATGCTTGCACCCATGTTGACATCTCAGCACGATGCCTACGCAAAAAAAAAAATGTGTAGGCTTTAATGAATTCCCCCCCACTGTCTGTCAAAATGTAATTAACTGAAAATGTTCAAATTGTATTCGGTTTTTAAGCAAGTCATTCACACCTTCTAACTAACATAAAAAAAAGATACAAATGAAAAATGTAGAACATTGTAACCAGTTTTCAATGATCCTTGTGTTTTCAGTGAATTATCCAGCACTTTCAGTGCATTCTCATAAAAGTATTAAGTGAATTTAAAATAATAAGGAACAAAAATAAAAGTTCATGACTCATCAGAACAGTTCAATGTTTCAACTACTTATAGATTTTATTGCTACCATATGACAATCAGCAACAATTTTGTTGTAATATGACATTTTCCTCACAAAAGAACACATTATAGTTTTAGAGTGGAAAAGTTGAAATGCACACATTAAGCAAGCTCCCTTTAGGATGATTATGCCATATACTATATGCACTGTTAATATTAATTTCTGACATTCAGTTATATTTAGCAGAAATCCCCTTTTTAGAGTGAACTTAAGATGACTTCTCTTGTTATTCATGTATGTGTATGTGCATGCATTAGCAAGCATTTGCCTAAATGACTAAGGAAGTGAAGAACAGCAATCTTCATATATTGTCAGTTTAAAGGCCTGAGGGGAAGGCCATGGTTTCCTGTGCCAAAGATTCCCAACTTTTTTCTTAAAACCAGGTACACAAAGATTATTTTAATTTGCAAGGAATGAATAGTGAGTTCAAATGTGCTTACTGATAGTTAACAGATCTGCCCCTGTTTTTCCGAAGACGGCATTCATTTACAGTCTGTAAAACTTTGGACATTTTCAGGTTTATAAGACGATTTGGCTGAGATCCGTGCTTTGGTTATTATATTCCCATGTCTGAAATGTCAGTTACCACTTTCATTACCTTATCTATAAGTTAAACTTAATTTGTTTCAGCATTCCTAATGTTTTGTGTTGACATATGGCATTTGCATATCACAAAACTTAGTGGTGAGGAACAGAACTACAACTGCACATTTGTACTCTGAAACTTAATTTTTCTTAAATGTTAATGTGTACCACACTCTTTCATCCACAAAATAAATGGGCATGTGTGTACCACACTCTTTTATCCAAAAATAAATGTGCATGCATAATCATAGTACGACTTATGAGAAACAAATATATGGTACTACTGGAGGGGAAGCATTCTGATTCAACCGTAACTCTATAAACAGTGACCAGTAAAAAGCATACAGAAGTAAAATACGCAATCATGTTTTATGTGAACAATCCTTTCCTATAACGTTGAGTATTTTGCTCAGTACTGTCTACACTTAGGAAAACCTTACAAAAGCTTTATTTCTGATTGCTAAAAGTGGTGTTAAGAGATATTAGAATGACAACGTATGATATAATTTGCTATATGCAATATCAATTACGTATACTTTCTTTCTGAATTGGGAAGTGCTTCATGTTGCAATTTGTACTTTAATGGTAAAGTTTTACAATAAAATAAATAATATGCACACTGTCAAAATTTCTATTCTAGTTTACTGAATTATTCCTATTATAATGATCTCATTTCAGGATCAAAATGGGATGTTATTTGAACTGAATTTCCTGGATTCTCCTACAACATATTTTAAATACCAACTTGTTTCACTCATGTTGAATGCTTTGCTAATGTCATATGCTGCGCTCAGTCTTTTAGTCAATACAATATAATAACTGTGGTGCATGCCCCAGTCTCAGGTGTGATATATAATTTTGTAAAAACTACATGGGTCCATTATGAATAAAAATGTGTCTGTGCTAAAAATAAAAATTTAGAAGTGTTTGTGTTCTCCTACAAGAAAGTTTCAATTAAGTAAGAAATTATTTCTCTGTGTTATCTCTTGACTGAAAGACATTTACTAAGGTATTCTTTTTCATAAATACAGATGTATAAGACTGCATGCTTGCAATTAAAAATGAAAATAATTGCAGTAATTATTCACTATAAAAATGGAATCCTGATTAACTACCAAAATTCTTGCCATAAAAAACTTGATATTTCCATATTTACATTACAACAGAAGGATGTCAGCCCTATTTTTAACTTTGTTCCTAATGTAATTCAGTATGTATAAAAATAAAACTCGTTTCATTTTTTAAAAATGTATCCATGTGTTCAGTTGGGGTGGCTGCGGTGGTGCAGCAGTTAGCATTGCTGCCTCACAGCAAGTGGTTTTACGGTTCGATCCTTGGCTGGGGTGCCTTCTGTGCAGTATCTGCATGTCCTCCCTGTGGACACGTGGAATTCCTCTGGGTGCTCTGGTTTCCTCCCACATCCCGAAGACATGCTGCAGGTGGATTAGACACTCTAAAGTGGCCTTAGGCATGAGTGCATGCATGTATGTGCCTTCTGTGGAAGGTTGGGTGCTGGGCTGGCAACTCAACACCATAAAACTCCACTGTCAATCATGAGCAGACAGGTGATCCGCTGTGGCAACCCCTAACTGGGAAAAGTTGAAAGAAGATCCCCATGTTCAGTTGACCAGGTTAGTCCTACTAGGTGACTGTTCTCTTTTCAGGAGTGATACAAGGGAATATTTATACTCAAGGGAAAATTTGTCTGGGGCATTAGGGAACTTCCCTGCTCCTTTTTAATAGGTACTATAGGATCCTTTATATCTATTTAAGCTACCACCAACTCAAGCAGATAGGACCTCAGTTTAAGATCTCATCTGAAGTACGACATGCTCAGGAGTACAGGACCCCTATAAGGCTGTACTGAAGATTCAGTCATCCAATTTGTTGGACTAGGAAGAGAACCTCCAGTCTTTTAGTTTTTCAGCACCAAGGGTAAGAGTTCTACCTGTTGAGTTACTATTTTTCTTGTTATATTTTAGGATGTGCTTTATGCACTTTTGTTTTTCAGTAAAAGTGACCGATTTTTTTCCCCAGGGCACTAATATAAGGATGCTGTGGCCCAGATGAGTCTAAAACATACCTCGTAACTGGCCCACATTTCAGGGATGTCTCTGATTTTAACTCAAATTATAGCTTTGTTTCTCCTAATCCTTCTGAAAAACTGGTGACCTTTAGCATAGCTAGGATGGGGCAAAGACATCAATTGCCCCAGGTGCAGAGTAT